>NC_087221.1:8563153-8645653 GCF_015104395.2 Macrobrachium nipponense | reverse complement strand
CAATATTTTTGACTTTCAAACGTAAACTAACTCCTCTGTTTTTACTCTCCTCCACAGGGCATATTTTTATCACATCAAGAAATTAATTTTCTTCCAGAATGTACGAATGACTGTTTTCCACAAACCTTACTTTAAAAAAAACTTCTGTGTGTTCCTTAATAAACAATTTACAAATATCACCGATGCTTCGACAGTACCGAAATTAGCTTTTTGTGGCAAATTCACCTTTTTACGTGGTTATCTTAGAGAAAGTTCTACATAAACTGTTCATATATATTATGGTGCCATTAATTTGCAATTAATCAAAAAACCGTTAGCAATTGGTTCATTTTTCAAATAAAAAGATCGATGAAACCCACATTTAACTTCTAATGGTATGTATGCATATTGCCGCAAGTGTACCTCTGGGGCATAAATGGATACACGACGAGGTTACTGAGGGTCAGAATCGACTCACATTGGGGATTACGTTTTTTTACTGATTGTAGGCTCTCCAATCCCGATCATTCAAGCATTAGAAACCAGTAAAAATTTGTACAAAAATATATTGAAAGAAATGGTTTTTGTATTATAGGCGTATAATGACTTTGAGTTATCTTTAATTAAACTGAATCACGAAAATTTGGAACGTGATGAATATATAAATAAACACATACATAAGCCACGAAGGAAAGTGAAAGAATGGAGTACTGCTGCAAGGCCTTTCAACTCTCGTATTTTAGTAAGCAGACTGATATAAATATGAAAGTAAGTTTACAAAGAAAGCTCGTATAAATGACAAATAGGGATTATAAAGGAAAATATGTACCTGGAATCCAACACACCTGGAGAATTAGTAGACTTACCCAAAACAGGGTTACAATTTAAAAGGTTTACAAAGGAATAAGTCCAACTACTCGGAAGCAGGCATATGACAATTAAAAGATTCTACAGGACGGTAACTGACCACCAAAAATTTTATAAAAATACAGTTCAATGATTCTCATTTTGGTAAACAAAATTTTATTTCGCAAAGTGAACATTTTTACAAAACACACATTAAATATACAGTTACAAAGAAAATATATAAAAGGTAACTAATTTGTAATTAAATCAGTGATTTTATCTTTGTCATTCTTAAACATTTTGCTTATACAACGGCCCAAATAATACAGGCCATAGGTAAGGTTAAAATTACAATTGGAAGTAAGTTTTATAATTGCGGATTCTAAAGAATTTCGTGGAACAACTTCTTTTGATTTAGCGATTACTGAACAGCCAGGCCAATATATCCTGTGACAGTTTTCACTCAAATGGATGAATATTGCATTGGATATTTGCCCAGTTTTGATAGAATACTTATGCTGTATAATTCTTACTTCTTACTCTAAATCCTTCTTTCTTATAAATCCTTGATATAAAATGACTGGCGGTCCAAACATGGAATATTATATATTATGTTGTTTCTTTCCTTAAAGCCGTTTTTTAATAGCATTCCTTTTATAGTGTTATTTCAGGAGAAAACAAGGTTGTGCCTTAAAAGATTTTAACAATGATTGAATGGTTTCAGTGAGAATGTTCTTAGAAGTTTCTTTCTCTATATGTTACTTGCACTATAAAACTTTTTGTTGGCTTTATTATAGCAAATATAATACATGTGAAGGATAACGTAAATCTGTTCCCATTTTCCTTATGTAATCGATTTCTTGATCCAAGAATTGGGGACTGACAATGCGCAGTGCTCGTAAAAACATAGAAGAAAACATTTATATATTCATATTTAGATGGTGGTGTGAATAAAAATGGACATAAGTTATTGGTTAGTTTCCAATAAGTACTTAATTTGCATTTAAAAATGGTTCTCTATGTAACAAAACATCAAAGAAAGGGAGACAATTGTCTTATTCCAATTCTAAAGTAAACTCAATTGATGGCACTTGGTTATTCAAAATAGAAAGTAAGTCATATACATCAATACCAGCAGGCAAAACAGCTAAAATATCGTCAACAGAAATCTTTTCTTCTTTAAAGAAATATAAATGATATTATGTATATGAATAGTGTTTTTCTGAGAGAATTCCATTTGCCAGTTTGAGAGGAGTGGTGATAAAGGTCGTCCATTCCATACCAAATATTTGTTGATAAAATTCACCATTGAATATAAACTTACAATCGCAAATACACAATGGATTTGTACGATACTAAGATACTCTAAAATAGAATCTATAGGGACTTTAGTAAAAAAAGAACAAACATCAAAACTAAGGAATCTGTCAGTGGGGGAAAAGTGAATTTGTTTAATTTATCAACTAAAATTAGAGAATCTCATATTATGTTAGAATCGGAGATAGTTCCAGGTTACAGGGACAAGAGTTTGGTAAATATTCGAGAATTATATATGTGAGAATTGGAGAAGTTCCAGGTTACAGGGACAAGAGCGTGGTAATATCGAAAGTTTATATAATAATGAGCCAACAGTACTGGTAATAGCCCGCATATGGTTATTTTCTTTGTGCGTTTTTACTAATCCGTGCAAGTAAGGTAACGAGGGAAATTTTACCCAGTTGTTCTTTTTTATCTTTAAGGATTTTTTTCACTGTGATATTGACACTTATTATGACTTGATCAAGGGATTTTTTGGTTATTATTTTGTAAGTCGTATCATCATCCAGTAGGACTTGCATACGTGAAATGTAGTCAGCTTTATCTAATATTACGATACTCTTTGACTTATCAGCTGATAAGTCAAATAGTATCGTAAATCGCGCATTCATACTCATATAAAACTCACACATACAAAATATTATATATATATATATATATATATATATATATATATATATATATATATATATATATATATATATATATATATATATATATTATAAACCGTATCACTGTCTTCAATAAAGTGGCCATATGTGAAAAGGGAATAAATGATCAAAGTATTAGTGCAAACTGAATTTATAAAAGATCATTAGAAGCAAATACCATAGGTAAGTAATAATGGAGAAGAAACAAGATTCTCTCTCTCTCTCTATCTCCCTCTCTCTCTCTCTCTCTCTCTCTCTCTCTCTCTCTCTCTCTCTCTCTCTCTCAAACACCTGCCTCCCCTCCCCTTCCCCCGCCCAGCCCGTTGATGACAAATGAGGGGGCGTCAATTTTCGTCCCAGACAACTCAGCAAGGCCGAGTGTCTCAATCCCGGCAATTTTTGTTTACACTGCTTCCGTCAGCGATCTCCTGTGGCTGCTCAACGAGATTATCATTTTCTCGCTCTCGCATTTCCTGATGAAGCGTCGAACAATGGAAATCGAGCACTTTTATCTCCCGAAATTTCATCAGGGGAAACAAATTTGCGGACAGAGATTTCCAGTCGATTCTCTCTCTCTCTCTCTCTCTCTCTCTCTCTCTCTCTTCTCTCTCTCTCTCTCCACCATCCGATTTTTTTAACATTTTTTGTGGCTTGGATTGTTTTGCAAGGATGTGCCATGTCTCCCTGTGATGGTGTTAGTGTTGTGTCGAATGACATTTCTTCTCCGAAACTCCTCTGTTGAAATAAGACCGTCTGAGGTATTTCGAATTCATTTACTTTAGGTTCATTCAGAACACGTTAGATGTATAGCAATTTGTTAAGCGACCCTCTATCTTTCAGGCTGAAAGTGATCGCCGCAAAGTACTACCTTGCTGCCCTTTCCAGGCGATCAGGCGATTTTATTTAAGCAAATCTGTTGATTTTAGTTGTCGACTTTCATATCTTATTTTCCGTGGTTCTTCTTTTCCCTGTTGTCGTAGTTTGCTATTGACATGAACCTCCTGCTTAGAAGAATAAATGCACTGAAACGGCTTCTCTTTATCTTCAGCCTAACTCTCCATGCATAGTAATTTCGACCTGCTTTAAATTGCAAGTCCGTGACCTTAATCATTGCGACGCCAGTTTTACTGAAATTAATCAAGTGGTCTTGAATATACTGATCTATAGAAGACCCAGACTTTAAATTTTCTGTAGACTAGCAGACAAGTTTATTGACTCATCATTTAAAAACACAAAATTTTCTTCAGATCCAACAGTACCCTCATTACGAGTTTGTGCAAACTTGACTGCTAAGTTTCATTAACGATTGCATAAAAGAATTTTAAATTCGCTTATAAGGCCAAAAAATCTACTCCAGGCACCGCAGGCTAACTACATTTCTCTTTTAATGGAACTATGAAAACAGTCAATGAATTTCCTCCATCTCCTTTTATGGCGCACCAATGAATATTTCTTATTTTACAGTTATAGTTTTTTTTGGCTAAGTTATAGATTCTATCGTTCCTCTATACAACTAGTTACCCATAGATTACTTTCGTTCCTCTAAAGATTACGTCAGGTTTCAAAATGAGCCTTGTGCATTTAAAAGAAAATAATTAAAGGTATAGACTTGATTTTTCAAGGTGATTTTTTTTAAGTTATTCTGGCTAGAATTCCGTTTGCAGTATGCTAATATTAATTCATCTGTCGGTTTTGCAGTTTTCATCTTTTGAGTTATAAAATCATCTTGTATTCTAATAAGTAGCTGTACAGAGAGTTTGTACCCTCTTTTATCTTGTAATTGGTTTAGATGTCTTTATTTTTGTATTTTTTGGGTGGTGGTTGGTTGGTTGGTGTTAGGTACGGTAGTCTTGTGCCAGCACTGACCCTTACCAAGGAGGCCCCCCGTTAGGTAAGGTCTTCGTTGTTGAAGGATATAAAGGACTGACGTGGATATCTCAACTCTAGAACTAACTGAGATGCTCATTTTGGGGCGGCCGTGTTTGTTGACACCTCGGAAATAGTCACGATTGTCCATTATTGATAAAAATATACATATATATATACAGCATGAAATTCAGTTTACCCAGAAAGACAGTCAATAGAGTGTCATACGTATCTATATTATCACAATAATATACATAATTACAGAGAGAGAGAGAGAGAGAGAGAGGCTGCTAAGGAAATTACTAGAGGCTGCTGAGATATTCCTGAGGTGTGGAAGTCTGAAAAACCTACTATCCAATCCTCATTCAATAGAGTAGGATAAGAAAAGCATTCCCAAAGTTTTAAGATGATAAAAAGACGTAATTCGTTCGCCACCTCCCTCGTGAGCCGCCGCCCTGCGCTGATAGAACTCATCTTTCAGTTCCCGTGCTGCAACCAAGACAAGAACCAGAGTAAAGATTGCCCACTGAGATTAAACTATAGATGACTTGAATTCTGAGGCGGGCTTTGTCAGCGTTGCCAACGCCACGCGCGCCCTGTGGGGGGGTGGGGGGTGGGGGAGCCACCAACCCGTTGCACTGGATGACACAAGGTTGGGGTGTCTTGTCTTGTGGTTTCTAAGGAATAGGATTTCGTTGTGAATCCTTCTCACATATCATGTTTATTCATTCGCTTTTAGTGGCTTCATATTTGTTACAGGTTTATTGTAACCGTTTCTCGTACTTTGACTATAGTGGAACGTTATATTCTATTGTATGTATGAAAATGACTCTCTCTCTCTCTCTCTCTCTCTCTCTCTCTCTCTCTCTCTCTCTCTAAGGTAAAATCGTGCACTTTGGAATGAGGTTGGAGAGACGCATCGGCGCCCGACCAGGAAGGAGATTAGATCCGTCAAGTAATTTAGGACTCAATTCTTGGCTGCAAATATTCATGAAGTTTATGATTCGACTGGAATGTTTATACTCCTGATAATTGATGTTGGGAACTCCTACGGAATTTTGAGAGACTGTGCTTTGCTTCTTGTCTCTTGTCCGGAAGAATTTTGCATCATTTTAGATATTTTGTTTGTGAACTGCTCTCAGGATTTAATGGAATTGAATTTCAAGGCATCTGAAGGGTAACAAGTATTGATATTAAAGAGCTCTGTGAATTAGTTCACGGTTTTTGCGCAGGAAAAAAAAGCAGTAAATAGAAGATATTAAAAAGGTAATATTGGAACCATCTTTCAATACCGATGACAGTTTTCATGATTTTAAATGATCGCCATAAAGTTTAATATTTGAACTGAATATTGACACTTCTATCTCTTTATAAGCAAAGTAATTGCTGCATCTCATTCGTCAAATTCAGCCTTTCGAATAACCCAGTAGGGAGAATGACTCCAACGGGAATGAAGAGTAAGGGGCGGCGCTCCCTTCTAAAGACAATGATGGCTGCAGGGCGCAGTTGAAGAGGATTAACACCGAGTTACGGATATATTATTGGTTTGAATCTAAATGGAAATCACTTCGCCAGCGACCACTGCTCTTGTCTTGAGACGGTAGTGCGAGGGCGATGGGGAGGACGCTTCTTGCACTTTGAGATTTTTGTTTTCTTGGTGTCGCTTGGATGGATGTCTTGCCTTCTTTTTCTTTGATGACTTTGTCATTTTGATGTTTTGATGTTTTAGCGTCGTTTGTTGTCTTGGCGTTGTTTAGATGTCTCTGCTGTTTTGTCGTGGCGTTGTTTGGGTGTCTTGGCGTTGCTTACATGTTATTGTGTCGTTTGTCTTGTTTCCTTTTAATGTTTTAGTGTCGTTTCGATGTCTTCGGTGTTGTTTTGGTGTCTTGAGTGTTGATTAAAGGTCTTTGTGTAGTCTGAATGTCCTTGTATTATCAAGTTGTCGTCTTGGTGATTTTTATTGAATGTCTCGGTTTGTGTCGCTTTAATGACTTCCTGTCGTTTGGTGTCTCGGTGACGTTTTGATGTCTTTGTGTTGCTCTTTCGTTGCCTCGGTGTCGCTTTGGTATCTCGGCCAATTTTGCGACGACACAGACTTTAATTTGAATTTTATCTCTTTTTCAGTTATTCCCTTCTACTTCGGTTTTATTCCGTTTATTTAATGTTTGCCTTTGTCTAACAAGGTTGGATTATCTTTGATAACTGAAGCAAATCGTTATAGAAATCAGCAATGTACCGTCTATCTATATACGTACCTTTTTTCCCATGCCTCTGAGCATGAGAATTGCCATTTCTTTGGCCTAAATCTCTCCTGCGAAATCATATTTTTTTATTAGAACTTTGAAAAAATCATCGTTAAAAAATAAATACCTTGATTCTGAGATGAAGTTCTCCAAGTGAGTTACGCTATCTGGAACATGCCAAGTACACAATACTTGCTGGTAGCAATTCATTTTTTGGATGGGCTGGTGGGTGGCGGTAACCAGAGAAGAATTCGAATTCTCTATCATTATCATGGCCGCAGCAACATTTGTTGGGTTCTTTCACATCAACTGAATTATCAAAGCAGTCTGGAACTTTTATAATGTTGTTATAGCCAAATATCAAAATGAGATTCGGATGGGTGAAAAATCCTTCCAATGCGGTTTGGTGTAATATCTGTTCACACATTCTACTAAAGATCAGCATGCAAGAAGTATATATGCGTGTATACGTGAAAGCTTGGAAACTTAAAGTTTTATTATTATTTTATTATATATATATATATATATATATATATACTATTATTATATTAGTTAGGTATGTTACTGTATTTATTTTTACATTAAACCACTTTTATGTCATTAGCATTAAACACTCATCACGTCATTTCAGTGATCATATCGGGATCTTTTTATTTTTAGATTTATCTAGTCTTATGGCAGCGCGATATCTTGTTCGTTTAAAGAGTGATATTTAAAAAAAACTTTATTAAAGTATAACGTGAAGAATGGTAAGAGGTTAACCCGCTGTTATAATAAGCTTTTCACTTGTAATATTTTTACTATAATTAATTTAGAAACACAGAATAATGGTAAGAGGTTAACCCGCTGTTATAATAAGCTTTTCACTTGTAATATGTTTACTATAATTAATTTAGAAACACAGAATAATTAATTTAGAAACACAGATGCTGTTTACTAAGCCGGATAAATCAGGACTTATCTCTTAAGATATCTGCTATTGCCCTTCTTGCATTTGACATGATAAGATGGCATCATAAAAACTACGGTCATGATCGAGCAATGTTATTAATTCTCCGTGACTTTCGTAATACAAATAAAATCCAAAGCAAGATACGAGCTCTTTTTCACTTCTGCCACGAAGGGTCTTTTGTTTGTAACTTTTTCTTCTATGACCCTCACATACTCACATACACAGGGGCCATATCTCTCACTTATATTCAATTTTGTATTTCTTCCTTAATGAATGTAAAAATGTCATTAAGTAGTTTCATGCTCCCTAAACCAATTACCTATTTTGAAATAATGGTAGCAAAATAATAATAATAATAATAATAATAAAATAATAAGAATAAGAATATAATATAAAAGCTTTTATTCTTTGCACTTGGCTACTGTATATTTATGTGTTTAATGTTCAGATATGTTTTGATTCACTTTGCAGGTTATAGTGGAAATTTGTAGTATTAACTACTTTTATTTTCACTTCCCAGTCACCGCATTTTATCTGTCGTCAACAGCGCATAAGCCACGCATAGGGTTACTTTAATTTAACAACTTTACAACTTTTGATAACTGTAATCTCGATTCTTCCTCGCAAGTGCATCTTTAATTTCTTCTTTTTGCATCTATCATTATTTCTGCATTATCCCATTGTATTCGTGTTTTGTTCCATATTCTTTAATCATTAAAATGAATGATTTTTTTCCGCAATGCCTGACATAAGAAACCACAACTGCTAATACGTACAAGAGGCACCGGTCTTTTCTTTTTTCTTTGAGTCATTATGTGGGACTAGCTTGCATCCGTTTTGAAGATATTACCACTCATTACCCTTCTGATGATTCAAAGAGATTCACCATTTAAAAGTAGACGTCTATTCTCATTTGACTCACTGAGGGGGTGCGTGGGTGTTCCTGAGTTCGTACGTGTGTTACAGCTTACAATGAGCCTTGTATGCCGCACTGTCGACGGTACTAAATGCTATTTTGCTGCCACCTTAACATTTACAGTCTTGACGTGACCCATCCCCCTATTAAGCATTAAGCATATAATCTAACATTTCTTTTCGCTGCTGTTCCCTCTTTTTTCTACTGCGGAGCAAGGTTCCACTAATTTACCAATATCAGGTGGCACTGAATTGCCTATCAGGTGTAGGGGTGCTGGCAAGCAGCCTTTTTTTTTCTTTTCTTTTTTTAACTTAATGCGTTCGAACACGATGAAATAAATCACGATGACACAATTGTGCATCCAGCGATAGTTGAATCGTGGAGGAGACAGAAATAGGACTTCTCTTTTTAGATTACTTTTTTGAGAGAGAGAGAGAGAGAGAGAGAGAGAGCGAGCGCTATCCACCCCGCGTAAATAAGTGCGATGTATTCTTTATGCGTTTTGTTAATAACAACAAACCATCATTTATCTGTTTCACGGTTGCTGCCACGATAACAAATGGCGCCCGCCGGTAATAACTAGATGTATTATTAACTTCGTGCGTCAGGGACAATAACAGGGGAATGCTCGAATGGATAAATAGAGACCAGGCAAGACGAGAGAGAGAGAGAGAGAGAGAGAGAGAGAGAGAGAGAGGGATTACCGTTGTGACGGCTGGGAGGGACCACGTCAGGACAATGCCGCGAGACAGGCAGAGCGATGACCACACGCCCCTTATTACCAGGCGTCATGCAACCCCCAGAACACAAAGATAGGCTTCCTGATACTGTGATTACAGTGCATGAGGCATCAACACCCCCACTACCGTGCCACTCCCTAGTTCCCCCCCTTCCCATCCTACCTGCATACCTGCCTACCTTTTCCCAGCCCGCAGTGGCACTCTGCTCATGCTAACCTTGTTACACACGCCGACAGAGACGTATAAACAAACAGGGTCCGTCATGCGAGGCGAGGACCGGGAGCAGGGAAGAAAAGGGCTGCCTGCCATTAGTCGAGGGGACATCCTCGTGAATGAGTAGTGTCCTTCGCAGTCCTTGATCGGCGACGGGGGATTTGTCGCATAGGACGCCCATGTGGATGAATTCTGGCATTGATTCCATGACTGAAATCTTCAAATGACAAGCTGATTGATCATTTGGATGCATGCTACCCAGAAACTTCGCTTGTACCGTTAATGAAGAAGGCGGTGGTCAACAGACTGATAACATTCGATCGATATATGAAATGAATTATATATGTATATATATATATATATATATATATATATATATATATATATATATATATATATATATATATATATGTAAGTATATATGTTTATATTACAATTATATTATACTTATACAATTTGTAATATATATATATATATAATATTATATATATACTAATATTAATTATATATATTATATATATATATATATATATATATATATATTATATGTAGAAAGTACAAAATTTTTTGAGACTTTAAAATCGAATTTGGTTAATTATCAGGTAAATGATTTAGATTTTAAATGATAAATATTTCAGGTCACCGCTTTATGAAGATTTCTACATAAAATATGCTTCTCGTGTGAAATGCACAGATTTGAAATTATTCCATTGCTTGTACTCTATGTTTATGTAATATTATCTACGCCCGCTGGAAGGCCGTGCATATTGGCATTCATATGTCTTGCTGATTGCGGCTCTACTTCTTGATGTTTCAGTTGCACGTCACCGCCAGTGATGTTGTCTTTATCATTGTAAGTTATGAAGCAGTCTTACAGCATCTTTACAATCTATTACAGAGAACTACTCTTTGACAATAGTAATCGGTTCGATGTCACTTTTATATGTATACTTCGGAACTGCTTGTATCATTGATATCATTATTGACAATTCACTCTTCCTTTTTAGCAAACTGTGGCAGAATTCTGTATTCCAATATGAAATGAAAATTATAATAATCATGATAATAATAACAATAATGATAATTAATATTATTATTACTATTGTTGTTGTTGTTGTTGCTGCTGCTGCTGCTGTCGGCAATGTTTTGGTGTAACAATACATTATTGTTTTATATTCGCGTATCTAAATTTTGTGTACTGTACAGTATCTGTCTGTCTTTGCATCTGGCCTTGAGTAACGCATATTATTATTATTATTATTATTATTATTATTATTATTATTATTATTATTATTATTATTATTATTATTATTATTATTATTATTATTATTATTATTTAGTTTGAGAGCTAGGTTTGTCATTACACAAGGAGAGAAATCTGCCACATTTCGAGAAATATATTCATTTTTTATTTAACAATGTGTCTTCTTATATCTTTTATTTTTTCTAATCCTACGAATTTATGTCGTTCGGTTTTGTTACTGGCATAATAAATACTCGTATTACCGATAAGATTATTATTATTATTATTTATTTATTTTTTTTTTTTTTTTGCTCTATCACAGTCCTCCAATTCGACTGGGTGATATTTATAGTGTGGGGTTCCGGGTTGCATCCTGCCTCCTTAGGAGTCCATCACTTTTCTTACTATGTGCGTCGAGGATCACACTCTTCTGCATGAGTCCTGGAGCTACTTCAGCCTCTAGTTTTTCTACATTCCTTTTCAGGGATCTTGGGATCGTGCCTAGTGCTCCTATGATTATGGGTACAATTTCCACTGGCATATCCCATATCCTTCTTATTTCTATTTTCAGATCTTGATACTTATCCATTTTTTCCCTCTCTTTCTATTCAACTCTGGTGTCCCATGGTATTGCGACATCAATGAGTGATACTTTCTTCTTGATTTTGTCAATCAACGTCACGTCTGGTCTATTTGCACGTATCACCCTATCTGTCTGATACCATAGTCCCAGAGGATCTTTGCCTGATCGTTTTCTATCACTCATTCAGGTTGGTGCTCGTACCACTTATTACTGCAAGGTAGCTGATGTTTCTTGCACAGGCTCCAGTGGAGGACTTTTGCCACTGAATCATGCCTCTTTTTGTACTGGTTCTGTGCAAGTGCCGGGCATTCGCTTGCTATGTGGTTTATGGTTTCATTTTTCGTATTGCACTTCCTACGTATGGGAGAGAAGTTATTTCCGTCTATCGTTCTTTGAACTTATCTGGTTCTTAGGGCCTGATCTTGTGCCGCTGTTATCATTCCTTCAGTTTCCTTCTTTAGCTCTTCCCTCAGTAGCCATTGCCATGTGTCATCGCTGGCTAGTTCTTTAGTCTGTCTCGTGTATTGTCCGTGCATTGGTTTGTTGTGCCAGTCCTCTGTTCTGTTTGTCATTCTCCTGTCTCTGTATATTTGTGGTTCTTCATCTACTTTTATTAGTCCCTCTTCCCATGCACTCTTTAGCCACTCGTCTTCACTGGTTTTCAGATATTGCCCCAGTGCTCTGTTCTCGATGTTGACGCAGTCCTCTATATTTAGTAGTCCTCTCCCTCCTTCCTTTCGTGTTATGTATAGTCTGTCCGTATTTGGTTGTTATTATTATTATTATTATTATTATTATTATTATTATTATTATTATTCAGAGGACAAACCCCTATTCATATGGAAAAACCCACAGGGGCTCAAAATTGAGGCTCCCATAGATTATGCTTTCATGGAGGAAAAGAGAGGAGTTGCAGCAGTTGTGAGTATCTGGTTCATTTGATTTCTCCAAACTTATAATCGTCTAATACTTCAGATTTCTGAACATTAATTTTTGGGATGAGATTGCAAGCCCCTGGCCATCGCTCCCACAGATTGTCTCCTACGTAGTTACCAATCCGGAAGTTTCTTGATATCCATAATCGAGAGACCCGCGATGCAGCGAAGTAATACTGCGACCCTGTCGTCATATCCATGTGACTGGAAATACCCTCAATATGATTTTCTCTAAGCTGGAAATGCAGGCGCTGCCCTCCTTATTTCATCCCTTGGAGGTTGCAGGTCTATTCTTCCGCTATTCTCTCTCCTAGGTTTGTGCTAGATGCTAGGCTAATGGACTTGCAAAGTTCCCTCCTTAATCTTGTGAATGTCGTCATCATTGTTATTATCAAATGGGTATTTCAGGCAGAGTCCAGTAAGGACTTAAACTGGACTCCCGGACTTTCTATCTAGTTCTCAAGCTGTTTGATTAGTTCGGGCTGTAAGTTAGCTCAAACTTGACACGGCTCATTCTACGCAGTCCTTGCACAAGGTTGGAATTAGGTTTGTTTTGAACCTCACTAATGGCTTCGACACAGTCAACGATAGCAGCTTCGTACGGCTACATGAAGACGCCTCCACATTAAAGTAAAACGTGTCATGAATGCACGTGGGCCACTCATCGCACATGCATCCCAAGCAGATTGGATACAAGTTAATGACTTCTTATTTGTTCTAACCAATGTTTCATACGATATCCAGCATTTGCCGAAGGTGTGTTCTCCACTTATATAGTTGTTTTGTTTTCATGCTCTTGTGATATAAATGTGCGATTAGTTGCAGACGGGCGTTTCCCATGTGTTAGTGGGTTCTTGGACACACCTTTAGAGTTTTGCCACTGTCCGTTGGAAGTGGACTTCGAAATGTAAAGCATAATAATCAAATTTTGTTGTCTTTTTTTATTTTATTTTTTTTTTTAGGTAAGGGTACGTTCAATTAAGTTTTATTGTCGATTAGCCTTTATTTTGCCTCAGTTTCAGGAACTGAAATGTAACTAAAGAAAGATATAAAGTGAAGTGCAATATTTGTGTGATGCTTTTTGCATATAGAGTTTATTATTTTTAGATTTCCGTTATTATAAGTTTTCAAATTGTAAATTTTTTCAATCTATTATTTATTTGAAGATATTGAGCTTTATTGATTATGGAGCTTACCTTTTCTCTGTATCAAGAACTGGAATATGTCTTCAGGAAGACCCGGAATGAACTTACTTCCGTTTACCGTGTCAGGGTTAAATAAAACAGACATTACTTAAAATATACTATATCTGCAGATGATCAAACTTCTTGACGGTACAATAATTCCATGTGAAAGCATTGATGAAAACTGTACAAGCAGCATTGCACAATATATTTGGAAAAAGACTGGCGAAAATTTGATTAACTGTAATGTTTACGGGTGTTGCAAAACGTGAACTGAAAAGGTCATGCTGGGAAAACTCCCCTCCGGTTACGAGAAATTAGCAAAATACCGCATACTTGGACGCGATTTAATCGGCGATGCCCCAGTTAGCATGAACAAGGTTCTCTGTAGAAGACCTGAGCTTTATTCATCAAGTACATGTAGCCTCTACTCAAGTTGTATGGAAGTGTTTATGTGATGCTGTGTAGCAGAGTTCTAATGATGAAGTGAAACTCGAATCATGTGGATACATTAACCCAAAAGAACCACGCATATATATGATGCGGCATACACCACAAAGAATGTTACTGCGGAAATGTCGTCAGTAATTTCTGCAAGTCAGAATAACCTTCAGGTTCTATTTAAATAATGCAGACGGCGCAAGTCAGGTAGAATGTGCGACTTTTACTGGCAGCCCATTATGCGGAAAGTCGTTAGTGGCAGCTGCTGAGAGATGGCTCCAACAAATCCGTTGTTCCGAGGGCATTAAAGAGAGTGATGTGATTTCCAGAAACTCCCTTCAATTCCTCTTTAAAAACGGGTTTTTTTCCCAGAGTATTTAATATTCATCAATCCAGTTGGCAGAAACCAACCAATGGGAATCATGCTGAAGTTAGTAATTGATGCTTTGAATCCAAGTGCCAAGAAAATATCAAGCATCATTTCTTGCATGGAGGCATGGAAAGTAAACAGCATCAAGAATGCAAAATGCAGTATTATTTTTTCTAAGTGTAAAGCCATATCCTCGATGTGTCCAAAGTTGCAATACCTCTCATGCACTATGAAAATACCCAGAAACGGTGACTCGGGTATATGTAATGCCAACTACATCGGTGTTTCTAACCTAACAGCACAGTTAGTTAAATTTGTCAACACACCTTGATGATTTTGGATTATATTAACCTGTGCAGCAAGTGAACAAGTCTCAGCAGTACATATATTATGAGGTGATAAACTATGCAGTTAAGCCTCTATTTGTGCTCTTAGGGCTTTATTTGGTGTCAGCAGTATTGCCGAGTTCTTGGAGGTCTGGTTCGGTGAAAATGTGCAACATTTAATCATAGGCAGACATATTAGACATTCATTTAAACCTACAAATCCAAGTTTGCTACAGCGTGGGGTGATGTATAGAGGAGCTCTTTAAACATCCCATTCCTCAAGCATATATGTATAACAATCAGAGGAGCCTGGATACAGTCACTGTCACCAGGAGCAGAGTATTGGAGCACAAGTGGAGAGTCAGTAAACAAGCCCAAAACATTTACTATCGATGCACTAAAGGGATTCCAGTGGGTGGTGATGATTCATTTCAAAATTACAATTATGACAGTGAAAAGTTGTCTAATGCCTAGATAAAGGGTAAATATGATCTTACCTGGTTTAAAAGCCACGCACGAAAAAAATGACCCATATTGTAGCAGCATGGTAAAAAGAAATGGTTTAAATTCATCGTGATTTGGAATGTCTTCGAAATAAATATGAAGAAGCTGACAGACGATGATTCTTTAAGCTGTGATTTAAATAGAAAGGAAGGAGCCAGGTCATTGCATTTACTCGAGCTTGTCATATTTTGGTACTTGCTTTCAGTAGAGAGCAAACAAACATTCCCAACGCAGTCTTCCTTAAGCATAACTCAAGAAACAGACAGAAATATTCTAATTTCCTTACGTTTTCCCAGGTGTGACTAGAAATTCTCTTCCTGGGAAGCATTTAGTACAGAAAGAACCTTAAAGGCACTTAAACTCTAGGACCAAATCAGGGAACTTATAGCGTTTATCAGTTTAGCCTGCAAGCTAAAATAAGTGAGACAGAACTTGTAGATATTTTCCATCTAAGGAGCACACTACTGGGTAAAGCTGCAACCCGTAAAATTTTTTTTGAGAACTTGCAGATATTTGCTGTCTAAGGAAATACTGGGTAAAGCTGCAACCTGTAAAAATGATCTTAGTGCCTGCACTTAACCCTTCATCTACTAGGTCTTGATTGGTAGTATAGGGTTAGAAATTCAATCGACTGGGTAGAACGGGAGTTAGATAATATTTATTATTGGATGTAATTTTACCCATGTGCCCGTAATCGCCTCATGCATCTAATCAGGTGTAATGCGTAAAAAAAATGGCATGGTAGGTTACCTTGCAGATACCTAGTTAATAATTCATATTACATAGAAATCTGTGACTACGGAGGGAAGTGATGAACTTTACAACAATGGTTCTTTACCCAATAAGAAATTATGAACGACGTCATTATTATAAGCAAATTTAACCATCAAATTGTGATGGAATAAATCCATCTTGGGATTTCGTCCAAAATTCTGCCACGGAACATGTTTTTCCTACACGTAGATTTTAAATACAGGTGTGTATCCCAGTGGCCCTTTCGCCGGATGTGTGTTGATATTCATTGCACTCACTTGATTATGTTAGCCGAGGTAAACCCTCTTGATATCACAACGCACTCACACGTATTAGGCTCCCTTTGCATACATGAATATCTGCTTCCGCGCCTGATAGAACCCCCAGCCTCTTTCTTTCCCAGTCCCTTTTTGCTCACATGAATGCACACATTTTCAGAAATATATACATACATACATACATACATAATGTATGTATAGGTAATGTCACTGTGAAAATTCCTTTATTCTTTTCCAAATATAGTAATTTTCCTCGCAAAGTTATATTATTCCCTAGGGAACTCGTTTAACATGCTTATACTGGCAGATGTGCCTGTTTACTGATAAATAATATATTAAACAAATAACTATTTTATTTGTAATAAATAAATAAATAAATAAGAAATAAATAAATAAGTTAGCTTTCGAGGTGTGGAGAAAGTAGCGCCATTACTTGACCGATCTGGAAGAGACAAGAAGTTGTAGGAAAGAACAGTAAATTTAAACCCTGAAGATTAGTGAGTTTAAAACCCTTTAAAGGATGGGGAGTGACGGGAATCTAGGAAAACGGGAGCAACTGGAAAATTCCAGAACGTATCGGGAGATGGAGTGAAACAAACTGCGAAACTAGCAGCATCCCGGTGGTCACTGCTGATCTTCACACGGTAATTGAGGAAAATAGTTGGCTCGACGTGTTCTGGTGAACGCTGCAGACTGAAAGTTACGGACTTATATCACTTATCTCTTATCAAGAAACGGAGCATTATTCGTACAGAGGAGACGAAGAGGCCAATGTCATAAACAGGAGGCAAATCTTGAGGAAAGGCACCAATGACCCTGGTGGATTCGACGCCAAATTGCTTTAACAGATCAAAAAAGGTGAGGACACGGAAGGTTAGTTGATGAATTGCCCTTGATGGAGAATTGCGGGTGAGAAACAGGAGATGGATCTTCATGTTTAAGAAGAAATTTTCGGCTTGTGGATATATGTTCCAGAGGACACGAAGGATGCCCATTCAAGTGCATCAGGTCATTGATAAATATCAGACTGCTCTACAAAAGTGTCACCACTTTCATTGTTGAAGAATGGCTCACTGTTTCGAGGTAGGTCGAAATATCTATGTTACAACTCTTAAATGAAAGTCAGATAAAGCGAATATTTTCTAGATAGTCTGGTGCAGCAGCTTAACAGATACATGGAAAGGAGTCTTACAATTACCTTGACTGCATTGTGCACTCGCCTTCGAAGCTTTGCTTAACGGGGTGAACCGGGGTGGGGTAGATGAACGTTCATGTCATTCAATTCTGAAGCCGCCAGTCTGATTATTTGAGCAGAAATCTACATCAGATGCAAGTCAAAATCGAATTTTTGTAGATAAAATACTGACATGAGAATATCATACGCTTTATATAGAAATTTCTCAAGAAACCATTAATAGCATCCTAGCCAAAGTTCACCTACAGGATTTACCTCTGTTTGTCGTTAAAATTAACAAAATAATAAGTTACGGTTTTCGCAAGTGAGTATAATTTTCCTGCAGCAGAGTACGGGAGAGAGAGAGAGAGAGAGAGAGAGAGAGAGAGAGAGAGAGAGAGAGAGAGAGAGAGTGGGGGGGGGGGGGATAGCCGTGAAATGGATGGTGGTGAAGCACGCTTTTCCCCCATATTTTCACACCAAAAACACGCCATTCGCATGCCCTAAAGTATTTTTTTAAGAATATGTGCTTATGAATTGTGCACCAGATTTGGGCCATCTTTTACACAAATACAGGGAGCTCAGAGCCAAAAATGAGAATGGAAAAAGGAAGAATTTCCAGTGTCCCAGTATATTTTATACCAGACACTGAGGTCGTCAGGGTAAGCTCTGAATTTCGTCACTTAAAATGATATTAACCCCCTCCCCTAACCCCAAATTTCTCTCTCTCCTCTCTCTCTCTCTCTCTCTCTCTCTCTCTCTCTCTCTCAAGCCTGTTTAGTTTTGGTTTAGATGTTGCCGGTAGTGTGAACTACATCAAATGTGTTGATGCAAATTGTGATCCTGAAAAGACAGAATAAATAGAAAAAATTAGTTATGCCCTCGATATTTATTGCCCAATTTTTCGAGTTTCAGTTTTCACGCATACTCGATAGGTATAAAAAGGTTTCACTTATAGGACACTGAAAGCAACTTTCCGGTATTTTTGTATAAAAAATATATGCTTACTTCGCCAGTTTCAAAGGCAATAATGACAAGGTTTTTACCGGGAGACTGCATATGACATTTCCAAGTTTTACAGAACAGATTCCATACATTGTTACATCCTAGAAAACAGACAAGCATTTGGCCACGGTCATGTTCCTGCAGGAACGCCTTTCTGTTTGTTCTACTTGATTGTTAATTCATTCACTCAGCATAACGATGAAGAGCAAATGGAGCTGGCCTGGACTTGTCCTTCGCTCCACCTTAGGGAGAATGGAACATGGTAGTGTCAATTGGGTTCCTGAAGGTACTAGAAGAGGTGGAAATCTCAAACCACCTCTGATGAGGACTGTGAAACAGGTGGCTGGGGATGAGTGGAGATTTGTGTAAGTGAAAGCATTGTAGGACATTAGTGGCAAAATTTCTTGTTAAATGGCATTGAAAACATGCCTTTATCAAAGAGAGATGATGTTTCCTTCCTTCAAAATGTCTCTATAACTGAATATGATCTCCATTTACTAACGAAATGTCTTAAACGTTGCTCAACTTTTATTTTCTAAAACGCCTAGTATCAAACCTACTTTTAAGGTATACATTATCATCTGTGGCTTTTTCAAGGTTAGATCCACTGATAACATTCATTCTTATCTTTCTTATGTTTGGTCATCTTTTTTTGGAACTGCAGATAACCTTTTCTGATTTCTTATGGTGCTTGTATGGCATTCATCTAGTTAGCCAGATCTCTCTCTTATGGTTTTATATTCCTCATTAGTTCATTTTTTGTTTGTGAAATTCAATGTTCTGCTCTTTCACCTATAGGTAACATTCTTTCAATCAGTGGCTTCTTCCATTGTGCCTCCTTGACTCTTTATGCTTTCGCCAATATGTTTTTTCTTCATTCATCTCTCAACCACCCTATGTTTTCCACACTGTATCTCGATTGCTTATTCTTTGTCTGACCTAGCTAGTAATCTTAAGAAGGTATCTTGCAACTCATTTCAGGTCCAGACCTCAGGGAAACAGATTATATCAATTTCTGTCATTATTTCCCAAACAGTTTCTCGATTCCTTGAAAGGAAAATCTACCTCAACCCTTTCCTTCAAATATTTTGTGTAGAAATTGCATAGTTCGTATTGTTACATTTTTTTACGTTAAGGTTTAGAGTGTGATTCAGAGTCGTAAGTTCTGTGCCTCATCCCAGTGGCTAAAACTATGATTTATATCATGTTTTTCTATTTATCTCACGTTTTAGCACAATGTATGACCCAGTCAATGTTTTTAGAGAATATGTTGTGTTAAATGGTCCAGAAACACCTGAAATTTCCCATATTCACTATGTAGATATTGCAGACACTCTGATCATTCTTCAGTTGAGTGTTTTCCCACTTTCCTGCTAAGCTATAAATTCCCTCCTAGTAGTCCTTTTCTCTGATCCTTTTCTATACACCTTCCTTCTTAAGAAGCTAACTTAGGGCTTACTTTGAAGGTACTACCGCAGTTTTCCTCTCTCTCTCTCTCTCTCTCTCTCTCTCTCTCTCTCTCTCCCTCTCTCTCTCTATATATATAATATATATATATATATATATATATATATATATATGTATATATATATATATATATATATATATATATATATATATATATATATATATATATATATATATGTAGCTGTTGTTAGCTGCATAAATCCTTTCGATTATTGGCAGTCCGCTGGCCTGTGTATTGTAATGTAAATGAAAGAGACAGTTTCTGAGAGATCTATGTATCAATGTATACATAGAAAATAAGAAAGGGTAGGTGTACTAGGTGATCTGACGACAAAAGTAGGTTATCAAAATAAGTACTTAAGCATATCTGAGTTTCTCTTTGATTATGAGGTCTTCATTACACCCAAAGAGATTATAATGTCTTCATTATAACCCTATCAGTCATGTAAAAACCGTTTACCCATAATAATAGAAAGGTCCAGATTTAAAGAAGACAGTTTTCGAACATTTGAGTCTTAGAGTTGCAACCCTTTGCATAATCGTAGCCTTGACCGACTTGTTATTAGTGTTGATACGCTCGTGCTGGAGGAATAAATGCTTCTCTATTTCAAATGTAGAAGTAAACAAACAAATCTTTCTTAAACAAATTTAATTAAATGACAAGGTAACAGAGAATAATGAGGTGGATTTCGTAATTAGTAAGAAGTCCGATCGCATACATTGATTTAGTAGTCACAGTTCCCTAAAATGTGTCGCTGTGGAGACCTGTTACTGTCAATTTAACAGTGAAATCAGACATTTTACTGATAGGCCCAGCTATGATCATTTTGATACGTAGAATCTCTAGAAAGCTATTGTAAATTTTTGACATTGTCCAGAGTTTGTACAGTGTGTAAAAATGCGCATTGAAGCAAATACCTTCCCAAGAATTTACGCGATTATTTTGGTTTGTGGATTAAAATCGCCGATTCCTTCCGTAATTACAAAATATTTGACGAAACCCATGATCAAGGCATTTGAATATACTGCCGAAATGAATAACACGGTTACTGTTTATATCCTTATTTCAAAGAAGAACGATGACCCTTGAAAGAAAGAATTCCCTTTCTGATCACCAACGCTCAATCACAAGCACGGAAAACAGAAACGTCTGAGGAATATGCCTTAAACGTCTTTGTTGTTGGTGTTATCATGTCTACATCATTAACTATTAAAACATTATTTTACATTTTCATGACGAGTCATAGGAGGTCAAATTGACTTCAGTGGATGACAAACTTCGTTTCCTCAGACACTTTTAACTCTTGTGCAAACCGACAGCATGCTCTCCCCTCATCCGTTCCTTTTTCCATCTGAGCTGCTATTGGTAGTTCTTATTCTTTTTTCCCGTTCTTTTCCCCTTCATTCCCCACCTACCCCGGACCTTCCTTTCTTTCGGCGAACCATCGAAGGAGAAAGCTCGTGGTTCATAAATTATTATTCCTCGGTGTTTGCAAGGCCCTGATAGCGCCCCGTTTCGACACCTCGGCCATTACTTGTGGCTCTCGTGTATGCCTCGCTGGATCCCTCAATAACCTCCACAGGATCACGTGTTAGCCGAAACCCCTTCTGACCGGGGCTCCTCAATACTATGTATGCTCTCAGAGGCGTTCGCGATGTTTGCGCTCCAGGAAATGAAGTTAACGGTGATGTTGTGTGTGTGTGTATGTGTGTGTGTGTGTCTGGGTTTTATTTACTACGAAGACGACTATGAATGACCAGGCACAGAGTCCGACGAGGTCTCCATAATCTACAAGATTTGTTTTACCTTGGAGAGACTTCTGTTAGTTGGCCAATATAAAAGGTAACATAGGCGCACCCACTACATCGAAAGTTTACGGAGAGCCCGCCGAATTTAGGTAAATAGCATTAAAGACAGGTATTTAAGTTAGAATGAAGGAAGAGGCAAGTTAGCTGAACAGGGTCGCGCTAAATATTATGCAAATCGCAAAGATGTCGCGAAACTTTTTAATGACTAAAGTTTTGAGAAATGGATATTTAATATAAAGCTTCTTTAGCTGGTTTCAGTGGTCCGGAATTTCAAAACTCAGTGTTCTACATTTGTGGCGATTGTCGTCGCTTCGTTGTTAGTTCGTTTTATAGATTTTAAAAGTTCTTGACCTGTCTGCCTGAAATCGACTTAATTTTTTGCTCAAAGTTAAATATAACAGTGACACTAAGAAAGTTGGCTGAAATATATATGTATGTATATATATATATATATATATATATATATATATATATAAATATATATATATATTATTATAATATATATATAATACATTTTTTTATAATAAGCCATTAATTCATATAGCGAGTAGGGCATACAATTTTCTAGGAAGGTAGTGAAAAGCCCTTAGGAATAAAATCGTGTTGATAAAATCTATTAAAATATAAAAAATATATTTGCAACGAAATGAGGTTCAAGAGGATAGAAACTAACGCTTATATAATTCATAGTTATATTATACCTCTTAGGTATACTCGAGTATTTCTTTGCATCATAGAAAACGAGTCATAAGTGTCCATTATTTCCCTTGCGAGAAATAGGGATCGATTGAAAACTGTACTCTTCGAGTAGATTACCTTCCCATTATTTTATCGGCCTCCTTAGAAAAAGGTTCTTAAATGTCAAAAGCAGGTTCTCATAGCTATTAAATCGTCGGAGCAGTGTATCTCTCTCTCTCTCTCTCTCTCTCTCTCTCTCTCTCTCTCTCTCAACGTACTTGATAACGCTTATTAGTGTTCTGTTTCAAGTTTCTCAGAATCATTTTGCATTATGTTTGGTGACAAGGGATTATTTTATCCGAAGCCGATGTACTAAACCTCTCCTAATTTTCATTTGTCATTTTCTTTGTCATAGTGACTTATTAATTAACTCTATTTGCAGAACATTTCATCTTGAAAGCGTGAAATCTTAGTTGTTCCGAAAAAATACAGATTACTCTAGAATTTAGTATTATAGATGTTACAGGGTTGAGGGTCAGGTCTGTAACATGTATTATAATTTGTTATGCGAGTTTGAGGTTAAGTTTTCCAGTTTTTCTTGTAATACTCGAGAGTGTGAGAGTAGAAGTGAGCTGGTATTCTACGTAGCTCCTGTTTGAAGGTAATTAAAATCAGTGCTCATTCTGCCGGTTCTTTGTTTAGAAACGAAGTGGAAATCGTTATATCAATATGCCGCTGTTTTTGTATATCAATTGCATACTTTGCAATCTGAAGTACAAAAGTTAGTACTCATGCAAAATGGTTCGATATAAATCTTGTGCATTTTTTCTACTCATCATCGGCGTCAGTGACCCTGGTAGGTGCGACGCCAGGTAACTGACAATCTGTCAATCAAGTCATCAGCATACTAAAAAAAATGAATAAATAAAAAATAAATAAAGGTACCTTCCCTGGAGATTCGGTACTCTTGATGATATATTTCTCGGGAGTTTCCCTATTTCCCTTCTTCAATAAACGATGCTCTCCGATGTTTTCAGGGCAAAACCGTCGTGTTGTAACCCACGAATCCCGGCATTACCCCCGGTGAGCCCTCCGACAACAAAACACTTTATAGTATATCCGGACGCCTCCTTTTCCAGGAGATTCATGCGAACATGATGGATTCGCCAATCCCAGTGTCTTGTTTCTAATATATGATGTTGGTACAATAGTCGAGGAATCGGACGGATCAAGCTCTGCTCTGGAGCGAAATGCTTTGCCATCGGAAGAGGCTCCTCCTCCCGCTCCTCCGACAACCACACGAAACGAAAACCGTCCAAAGATTTCGGGAAATTTCCCTAGAACCGACGGCACTTACTGCACTTCTACCCTCCTCCCCATTCCATTCCCTCCCCCATCAAGCTACCGTTCACCCCCCTCCTCTCCTCCCAGCCCGCCCGCGCGTCTCTTTTCAGCCTTCAAGTCATTTATTTAGAAGCGTCTAATAAAATCGGTTTGAGGGATAATCGCGCGCAAGGCAGATGGGAGCCCAAGTTTGATATCAGAACCTATCCATATTCTTTCATATTCCTTGTCGCCTTACCCCCCCCACCCCCGCCCCCGCCCCCCCACCATCTAAACCCCAGCTCTCTCTCTCTCTCTCTCTCTCTCTCTCTCTCTCTCTCCTTCGTTGTCGTCCTCAGTGCCAAATAGTGGTTTGGGATCTCATCTATTGGGTAAAATGACGCGATTGAGAGAGAGAGAGAGAGAGAGAGAGAGAGAGAGAGAGAGAGAGAGAAATCTTCCTTTTGGAGAAAGTACGAAGTGATGGCTGCAAATTAAAGACAGTCCTTTTTTATTGCTGCGTCTTTGGACGAGGAAGATGACATGCAGCCTTAATAGGTTTGTTTATAATTGGAGTGCGGAGTGGTGGCTTTTGTTGTTTGCAGAGCGGGAGAGGTTATTGGAATGGCGGGTTCGAAGGGCGTTTGTGGTGACTGATGATGAATATTCGCTCGCCTTTTGTTAGGTGAAAGTTGAATTGTCAGCACTGGTCGTGATGAATGGGTACAGCGGCTGCCCCGTGATGTACATTGCCTAGATATCGACTGTGATACGAGATTTGTTTTGACTCAGATTGCTGCAGTGCATTTACAATCTTCAACGAGATTAGCAGTATTTATATCATACTACTCACTGGACAAAGGCAGAAGAAATCGTAGTTTGTAACGATTATATTAGTACGAATATGACTGAATCTGCTTATACGTATATAGACGTATTCTAGAAAACTTTTAGATTTCAAATTAAACAATCATTACTACTCGCCATTTCTTTTACTGCTGATGTCTTTTTATGTATTTATTATTTATAATATTTCTGTTCATACACTTGTTTTATTATTACGTGCCAATATTTATTTTATCGCTGATATCTTTTTATGTATATCGTTTTCACCTATAGTATTATTATACTGTTCATATTTGTGAATTGAAATTTTATAAACTGGTCGGCAAGTAGTCAGCTTGTTGTATCGTTTATTTCTCGATATGATGCGGTCATTAAGTAACTCTTTCCTTCTTTTGGCTTGTTTGTGGGTTGTTAAGCAGTAGAGTAGAGTAATGTGAACGAACATTTTTTCTATTCGTAGTGGCCTAATAATACATGTTTCAATTTTATTCTTTTTTTCTTTTCTTTTATGCGTTTCAAATTAAATATGACGGACGTACATATAAATTTTGTAATTTGCAACTGTAGTAAATTTTTTTAGCGTCACAATAGAGCATAATATTTTATTACATTAAATTGTCGTATTTTATTTCCATGATCATGTGATAACTTCATTAGGAAATGCTGGCATAAAGCACTATTATGTAAACCTCTGTGTAATTATATATGTGTATATATATATATATATTATATATATATATATAATATATATATATATATATAGATATATATATATAATTATACAATTATATATATATTATACAAATTTATAATATATTCATATACATAAAAAGATATATAAAACTCATCCTATATGTATACACACACACATATATATATATATATATATATATATATATATATATATATATGATATATATTATATATATATATATACTATATATATATATGACTGACAAAAATGTTCTGTTACTTCAAAATTCCATCTAATATCATATATATATATATGTAGTATATATATATGTATATATATATATGACTGGTAAAAATGTTCTGTTACTTCAGAATTCCATCTAATAAAAGGAGTCCATGAAAATACCAAAATACAGAAGATAAGTAATATATTTCTGAGACTGCTGACTCTCTCTTCAGGTAATGAATGAGGAAATTCACAGAAATGCCAGTATTGATGCCAAGAGATCCATCCACCGATAGCACATTTTACTAAGTCACCCCTGCTGATAATTCCTCTTTAATATTCTTAAGCATTAGTTAAAGGAAGATTTTATCTATGATATCTGAATCCCAGGTGCCCTTTGTTTAATCAAGGCCGACTCTATCATCTGGCTTTTGTGCAAACATTTCCTACTATAAATTATGTGTGATAAATTCCAGTTTATTCTGTGGTTATGGTTATTTAAATGGTTAGAAATAGCTGAGCTCTGTTGTCCATACCTAACTGACCATTTATGTTGTATTAATCTCTGGGGAAGTGATTTTCCTGAAAACCAATGTAAGATTGGTCACATTCCAGGTATGGGATTTTGTATACTCCCGTGTCTTTGGGGATTGTCTTTTGTTGGACGTTAATCAGGGATTTGGCTAGGGTAAATTGGGTAGATAAATGCAGAAGGGTTAGATTTTCCGTGGGTCTGGGTCACTGTCTTCATCCATTCCAGGTGTGGGATTTTTCATTTTATTGTTGGGTGTCTCTCTGGTCTTGTCTTGAGGGGGTTGTTATAAAATTGCGTTTGCTTTATGAATCTCTTTCTCAATTATATGGTCAGGATACCTTAAAGACGAAAGCTGTTACGAATAAGTTCAAATTCCTTTTCCAGGAAATCTGGGGAACATTAAAAAAAAGGAGTTTTTTTGCCTCTTTCCCATTGAACTTTAAATTGATTTTGGACACTAATGCGTTTAATATTTAAATGAATAGGTTTAAATTGCCCCACCTGTTATCCCAAAATGTTAGAATATCATCTACATATCTCATCCACAGCATAGTTTTTGGGTTTTATTGCTTTTATCACTATAGTTTTAAAAGTATTCCATGTATAGCTTAGCCATTCTATACATGGAATACATTGAAACTATAGTTATAAATGTAATAAAACCCAAAAAGATGCTGTGGATGAGATATGTAGATTGAATCATTTTGGGATAATAGGTCGGGCAACTTCAACGAATTCCTCTCAAAATTAAATACATTAGTACCCAGCATCAAAGTTAAAGTTGAATGGGAAACAGACAACAAAATTCCTTTTCTTGATGTTATAATAATTAGAGACACGACAGAATACAAATTTACCATATGGAGAAAACCAATATTCTCATTTTCATACATTCACTTCTCCAGTTATCATGACATTTGTATCTAGATAGGTATAGCCAGCAACCTACTCTTAAGAGCCTTATGAATTTGTTCTCCAGACTTTGTGGAAAAGGAATTTGATCTAATTCATAAGCAGCTTTCATCTTTAAGGTATCCTGACAACATAATTGAGAAAGCAATTCATAAAGCAAACACAATTTTCTACCAACCCTCTCAAGACAAGCCCAGAGTGACACCCAACAATAAAAAATTACACACCTGAACAAGATTAATATGGTGATCCAGACCCTCGGAAAACCTAACCGTTTTGCCTTTACTTACCCAAATACCCTTGCCATATCCCCAATTAACGTCAAAGAAAAGACATTCCCCAAAGACAGGAGATACGAAATCCCATGCCTGGAATGTGACCAATCTTACATCGGTTTTACAGGAAAATCACATCCCAGAGATTAATAAAACATAAACAGTCAGTTAGGTATGGATAACAGAGCTCAGCTGTTTTTAACCATATAAATAACCATAACCACAGAATAAACTGGAATTTGTCACATATAATTTATAGTAGCAAATTTCATTACAAAAGCCAGATGATAGAGTCAGCCTTGATTAAGCAAAGAAAGGCAATGAACATCTGAAAGGGGGCCTGTGATTCAGATATCATAGATAAAATTTTCCTTCAACTAACGCTTAAGAAGATCAAAGAGAAATTATTAGTGGGGTGACTTAGTAAAACGTGCTATATGTGGATGGATCTCTTAGTATAAATACTGCCTTTTTGGTAACTTTTATCTTTAATTCTCTACCTGAAGAGTGAGACAGCAGTCTCTGAAATATAGTACTTACTTTCTATATTTTGGCATTTTTATGGGCTCCTTTTATTAGATCACACACACACACACACACACACACACACACATACATATATATATATATATATATATATATATCTATATATATATATACATATATATATATATATATATATATATACTATATATATATATATAATTTTATCTACATGTATATACACACACACACACACACACACACACACACACACACTATATAGGACTATATATATATATATATATATATATATATATAATATATATATATATATATATATGTATGTATGTATGTATGTATGTATGTGTATATATATATATATGTATGTATATATATATATATATATACTATATATATATATATATATGTAGCTAAACACATTAAAAGAGATGAATTCTTTATTAAAAGAAACTGGAACAAAAATAGAATCTTGGAAGGCCTGAAGTCCTTTCTAAGGAGTGAAAAGACCTCATAGCTGAGGCAGTGGTAGACCAAGAAAGTCTTTATGTAAATTGGCGCTTGAACTCTCACCCCTCTACAGCGTAAACTAAAATTGATATGGACAAGAACAAAAGTAATTCAGAACAGGTATTTATTTAAGTTTCTCTCCGAGTATTTAATATTTTGTGTGGCCTCCATCTGCCTGTACCACATCCTGCATTCTTGAGGGGTGTGATTTCAGCAAATTGCAAAAAAGCTTAGACTCAAACTCCATTTCCCTGAGCACTTCGGTCACCTCTCTTTGCAGGTCGTTGAGGCTTGGTAAACCATCATAGTTCACTGTGCGCGCTTCAACACGATCCTTTAAGATACTACCAATGTTTTCACACACATTAAGGTCGTGGAAGCTACCTGGAAATTCACTTGATGAGATGAAATTGATACCACTTTTTCGAAGCAGCTCCTGTGTCTGAAGAGTCTTGAAACATGGTGCCTTATCATGCAAAAATGTGAGTTCTTCCACAGATAACACATTTTCAGCATCTTTGAGGAAAGGAAATACTCCACCAGTAAGCTCAGTTTCTCTGAAGTATTCGCCATTCCATGATTGTCCTTTTTCTTTGATAATCCACATTAACCATTTGGCTGTGAAACGGAAAAAAAAATCCCAAACATGGAGGAAATTTCGCAACATGGCAATAGCGCACATTATTGCTGATATCATCCAACTTTGCAGCCCAAATGAGGTTATTTTTATTTGGCTTCCTCACTGTGTAAATGAAGAATTCATCTGATGCGGCAACATGGAGAAAGTCAGCTCCATCCCAATCTTTAAGAAATGACCAACAAAACCATGCACGGTCTTCTCTCTGTTGCTGAGTGGTGTAGGGTTTGCTAATAACATGAAATGGCTTGATACTAGATTTTTTTCAACTCACGATATACAGCACTATAACTTCTCTTCTGTCCCCTTCTTGTTTCTAGACATACAGCACTATAACTTCTCTTCTTTCCCCTTCTTGTTTCTAGATATACGTACAGCACTATAGCTTCACTGCTTTCCCCTTCTTGTTTCTAGTTCAAGCGCCAATTTATGTAAAGACTTTCTTGGTCTACACACTGCCTCAGCTATGATGTCTTTTCACTCCTAAGAAAGGACTTTAGACCTTCTAAGATTCTCACTCTTTTTGCGACAACAGTCATATGGATTTTTGTACCAGTTTCTTTTATTAAAGGATTCATCTCTTTTAATGTATTTAGCTATCCAGGAACGTGAAATGAAGGATGCGCCAGCATCCCTGGCCTCTCTGAAGGTTATAGCCCAGATTCGATCAATCCATCTGATTTCCTCCAAGTAGTTAGCCAAGGCTGTATCAAACTCAGTCACTCAGTCTGAAAATACAAGAAATGTAAAATGAAAAATAGTTTAATAAAAACTTAAGATAATGTACTTGGAGATAGGCTATTAGGCAGAAAACTTCATAACTTTTCCATTTGTTTTCGTGGAAGGTGGGGGGCCTCTAATTTCGCAAACACCTGAGTATATATATAATATTACTATATATATATATATATATATATAATATATATAATATAATAATTATATATATGTACTTATATATATATATAATATATTATAATATGTACTATAACATATATAATTTATTACTATATACAATATATATGTATATATATTAAATTTAATAATAATATTACATTCATATATAACAATATATTATTATATATATATAATATAAATATATATTTTTATATATATTATATATATATATATATATAATTATATATATATTATATATACACACATATATATGTATATATTATATAATAATAATTATGTATATGTATATTATATGTTTAATATTATGTATATTGTTTGTATTATATTATTATAAATAATATATATATATACTATATATAATATATGTATTAACAACATGTACATATTAACATGCCATATATTATTTATTTTATTATTCAATTATTAACATTATATTTAACAAATAGGCATTAATAAATCAGATTCATTATACAATAGAATGCAATATACAATAACAATATTTATTAATTTAAATAATACAATAATTATAATATATTATATATATATATATGATATTATATATTATATATATATTAATATTAATCTTCATAACACAAAGAAAATGAGGATATGTCATTATAGTCCAGAGGAGAAAAGTAGAATAAGAAAGGGACTCTATTAGCTGATAATTTCGCCTTCCACCAGGCCTCGGGTTCAAGAAAAATGAGTATATTACATAAAAAGGCATAAACGTTCTTCTTCACCTGGAAAAATAAAATTAACTGGAAACTTTGTCAAAGGTTAAAAATTAGATTGGGTTTTAATCATAAAACATTTAAACAAATGACCAGTCACCAAAATAAATATAATTACTTTCTCCTTTAACTTTTTTTAATTTGCTAACTAATCACCATTTGTTTCATGATTTAAACAAGCCCTTTCTTTACTTTTTACTTTGAACAAATTTTCCGTTACAATTTTTATTTTTCCAGTGAAGAAAACCTGTTTTATGATTTTATGTATGTATACTCTTATTCTGTTCAGTTGAAATAAAGCTCTTGAAGGGCGTGGTGGAAGGCAAAATTATCGAGCTACTAGAGTCTCTTATTCTCTTTTCTCCTGTGGACTATATTTCCCCAAAAGAACTAACATGAAAAACAAGGGAATGAATTTAAAATCCTAAAACCATGAAACAATTACTCCTCTAATAGTCGTCTTGATTAAAAAAAGTCACACACTATTCTCATTGTTAAAACCCTGTCAGTATTTTCCCAAACAAAATTGTCAATTAGAGAATTCATTTTCTGTGTTGAGAAATCGAATCCATCTGTAAAAGAAACCACAGTTATCAGAAATGAAATACAAATGAATGGATAAGCATCCAGTAAAAATCCCACTGCACTTCAGCTCCCATCAGAGTATCTGTAAGAATTCAAAAGATTTTTCAAAGTTCTTTTTTCACTATTTACCTTCTTGATATGGATCTTCTGTGCACCTCCTTCGGGCTTTTCTCACTGGTAATCACTAAAGGAGTCTGCAGTTTAAAATGTCCCATTTCTCGTACACTATATGATTATATGACGTTTCATGCGACTTTATGGACGTACGAACGCAAGCACGCTTAGCCTTCTGACTGTTCTGATATTCGTATGGACGAACACACTAAATTGTTCTGGAACCTTACATGAGCACGGCCTATTTGACGCATGGATAGACATACACAGCTGCATTTTTCTGTCGTTGCTATTACCTGCCAGCAGCTGGGTCAAATGCCCACCCGCGTTCTCGTCTTTGAAGTCCGACAGGGTTTTGCTTTTCCGTTTGGTGTTTTAAAATTTCCCAAAACACTCGATACTGTGTTGCTGCACATTCAAATCTATTGGCGACGAAGTCCGTTGTCCGTTGGACCCTTATTTTAATTACTATAATTTCGAGTGCCTTTGATATATATATATATATATATATATATATATATATATATATATATATATATATATATATATATATACTATATATATACCTATAAAAGTTTGATATATCTATGTATATTTTTATCTATATTATAAACTTTTATACATTATTATATGTATATGTATATATATATATATATATATATACACATACATACATACATATATATATATATATATATATATATATATATATATATATATATACAGAGTTTACATAACAGTGATTTATGCCAGCGTTTCTTGATAAAATTATCACATGATCATGGAAATAAAGTACAATAGTTTAATATAAAAATTTATGATCCATTACGACGCTAAAAAATGAGAACACCACACACACACACACACACACACACACACACATATATATATATATATATATATATATATATATATATATATATATAGATATAGATATAGATATATATAGATAGAATGTAGAATGTAGACCGTGGTTGCTAACTTTGGAGTTGGTGGTTTTAGGATAAAATTAATTATGTGTTACAGAAAGTATTGTAAATGCATCTGATATGTCTGCTTATTCCTTTAAAGACTTTACGTGCTGACAGCTATTGTTTAATAGTTATATTACAATTTATTAAATACTGGTACCTTCAAGACCCACTTTGTTGCGTTGCCTTTATATCAGACCTTATTAATTAAACACTGGTTCCATGTTATGTCAAGTTGATATTTTTGCGCTCAGGCGAATAATTACATACACCTTTGTAGTAGTTTTTATTCTTTTATGTCAAAATCAAATTTCAAAGAATCTACTGTCACTAAGACGTTAATCTATTTCACCCGAGAAGGCAGTCGTGTTAGGTTGCTAACCATAGATGTTTATAACTTGGAACCAGTGATTCAATCAATCCATCAGCGAAGGCCCCTTGAAGACGCTCACAAATTTTCCAAGAGGCCTATTCAAGGGGAGATTAGGTCGTGGGCGCAGTAGTTCCAACCATTCGTAGGAAGCCATTGACAGTCATCGGTTGATTGCGGGAGGGGGGAATATTACACCAATCCATAGTCAACTAATGGCTATTCCGGCTACATCTCATAGTTATGGCTTGTTATGACTTCGGGGAATAGCCCGTTAGATCGTAGAGGAAAGAGCTGCTTTTTCAAATGCATTGTGAACGAGAAGTGTCAGGATTTAATTAAATTTCTCTCTCTCTCTCTCTCTCTCTCTCTCTCTCTCTCTCTCTCTCTCTCTCTCTCTCTCTCTCTCTCTCTGACTTTGATTATTATTGTAGTTGCTTTACTTACCTTCATCTAAATTTGTTTGAAACGAGACCAATTTGCACATAAAGGGATAACTTGACGACATGGTAGTTGAACATGAACTCGTGACTTATATTCAGAGTTCTGGCAGTGTGTGTGTGTGTGTGTGTGCGTACTGTATTTGTACATGCATGGAGACAAGTGAAACTCAACAGCCTAATTATAACTTCACTCATTTCCTGAGAAAATACCGAGATGCTCATGTACATGGAGTCGTACAACGCCGTTGGACAGTCAAACGCATTGTGCGTCTCATAATGAAGCAATTCGATGAGATATTGAGGAGAACTAAAACTCATTATTAACTTTCAAGTATATTAAGACTTATGGAAATGAAATAATCTTTTAACTCGCATGAGCAATTCTGGATGCAGGCTGTGCTTGTGATCCTTAAGAACAGATCCTTGTGAATGATTTGACTCACTGTCTTGTTCACTTAAACGCTCGTGATGGCCGATATTTTCTTAAGTGTTGTTACAGAACAGGATTTTCCCGAGGATAGCGATCAGTTCATATTTTCTCACGTCTTGCTGTCAGTCAGTCGTGTACTGAAGCCTGTGGTGAGGCTTTTCTTGATGCTTATGACGAGTAAGTGCTTTCTATATTATCCTATAACGAGTGAGTAAGTACTTTCTGTATTTTCTTGATACTTAGGGCGAGTAAGTACTTTCTATATTTCCTTTACACTTGTGACCAATAAGTAAGTGCTTTTTACATTTTCTTGATACTTAATACGAGTAAGTACTTGTTATATTTTCTTGATACTGAGGACGAGTGAATAAGTACTTTCTATATTTTCTTTGCACCTGGGACGAATGAGTAAGTATTTTCTTTATTTTTTTATACTTAGGACGAATAAGTAAGTACTTTATATATTTTCTTGATAGGTTAAGTATTTTCTATATTTTCTTGATACTTAGGACAAATGAGTAAGTACTTTTTATATTTTCTTGATACTTAGGATAAATGAGTTAATTTTCTATATTCTCTTGATACTTAAGACGAATGAGTAAATACTTTATATAGTTTCTTGATACTTCAGATGATTGAATAAGTACTTTCTATATTTTCTTGATAATTAGAGCGAATGAGTAAGTACCTTCTATAATTCTTGATACCTAGGACGAGTGAGTAAGAACTTTCTATACCTTCTTGATACTAAAGACGAATAAATAGTCTATATTTTCTTGAAAATTAGGACGAGTAAGTACTGTCTATATTTCTTTATATTTAGGACTAATAAGTATTTTCTATATTTTCTTGATGCTTAGGACGATAAGTACTTATATTTTCTTGATACCTACAACGAGTAAAGTACTTTCTAGAGGAGTGAAAGCGTTTTCAGAATGTAACACTGAGTGAATACTTGAGGCTATTGACAAATGAGCATTTTCTGAAGACTTTTGATGAATACATGCTTTCATAAACCTAGTAATGAGTACTTTCAGTAGTCTTGTAATAAATCATTTTTCTAGGTTTGTAATGGTTAGAAAATTCACAATATTGTTTTTTTTTTATCTTTAAGCCACAAATACGCTTCATCATCTAATTTACTATACCTTAGGAATAGCTTACACACAATGAGAATTATTATTGATTGATAAAGTGTTCCGTCCCCGGCAGGATTCGAACGGAAGCCTAAATTGACATGACTTGACCATCAGGCTGTCAAATGAAATGCCTCTCGAATCCAGGTTCTGTACTTGCAATCAATATCAAGCCGTGATAGCTGATTGTTAAATTTACAAAATTTAGCTATTTATAATATTCTGCCATACTCGGGAGTTTATTTTAATTCAATATCTGCTGATCTCTCTTGATAACCGGGTGGTCTATGACACTATCAATCGTTGTTTCTTAACCAGGCATCAGCTCGAATCCTAATGCGGACGAAACATTTATAGATTGTAATTATAAGTTATTCAAAAGTTAACATGTAACGATATATATATATATATAATATATATATATATATATATATATATATATAGTATATATGTATGTATGTATGTATGTATATGTGTGTGTGTGTACTCTTTTGAACAAGTATCTCCGCTAGATACCATCCACTTTCAATAAGGCCCTGTTAGTAATTGCATTATGACAGAACAATTGTGTGATATAGTTATCATATATATATATAAGATTATATATATATATATATATATATATATATGTATATATATATATATATATATATACACATATAGATATACAATATATATATATATATATATATATATATATATATATATATATATATATATATATATATATATATAAAAGTTTCTAAATGAAATAGTTGTTGATGTTGAATGCAAGAAAAGAATTCAAGTCATGATACCAGATGATCAGTGGAGCTATGAAAGCTTCCACGCCTAAAATTTAAGTAGTAACAGCTTTGTGCCTCCTTTTTCAGTCAAAACATGCGAGGACAACTTTGTCAACATTCTAATACATAAATAACACCTTTGGAAAAATCACCATGCCTCTTTACAATTAGAAAAGTACCCCTCTCTCTCTCTCTCTCTCTCTCTCTCTCTCTCTCTCTCTCTCTCTCTCTGTTCGATCCAAGAAGGCCCAGCGCTAATCATATTGCAATTCTGGTATGAGAAAGTTGCTTGGAATTACAAAAATATCACTCGGGATCCCATAACTCGGTTAACGTATAGTTTCTGGAGCCGCGAAACAAAACAGATCATTCACCGAGAGAGAAAATAACATTAGTGGTACATTAGTAGCTCGCCACCGCACTAACTCCCACCTAATCTAATTATAATAACTATTACACTTTCTAATTTACGGGGAGAGCCTCCCTCGACCCCGGTTGGCCCTCGAAAATTTTAGTCTTCCGGCTACGTGGCTCTCTCTCTCTCCTTTTATGAAGTATATATACTATATGTATATATATGTATCGTATATATACATAATATATAGTGTATGTCTGTAAATAAGCGCGCAAACACACACACACATATATATATATATATATATATATCTATATATATATATATATATATATATATATATATATCTATATGGTATATATATATGTAGTATGTATAGTATAAAATATATGATATATATGTGAGTGTGTATATACAGGTCTTTGTGTAATGCTCTTTTTATAACTCGAATAAGAACCATCAACTAATTACAAGAGAAACTCGTTGTCTGTTTTCCCTACGAAAGTTCCGAAGGTCATGTTCGCTTAGAATTTCTTTCATCTTTAATCGAATACTGCATCAATACCATTATTTATGGAATTGCAATAATCTTTGGGTCCGATTGGTTGGAATAGAATAAGCTGGGCTTTAACCAGCAGGGGCTGTTACCCAAGGTCAGTGTCCGTAAGAGTAATAAAGCTATCGTATATGGTAACAAGCACATTTAGTACGTGAATTCAATGTATAGCGTACTTTTCCGTCTGCCTGTTGTGGCAAAGTCTCCACTTTCTTTAATTTTTCTCGTAAGCGTACTAAGGTTTTGGTGGTGAAATAGTTGTACAATTTATATATACGTTTATAAACACAAATATCACACTTATACGTGTATATATATAGATATATATATATATATATATATATGTATATATATATATATATATATATGTATGATATATATTTATATACCATATAAACATATATATTAGCGTGTGCGGATATACTTGTCTGTGACCTCTGGAGGGAAGAAGGTATAATCGTTAACCAATATAGTATGTTGTCCAGAAAAAAGAGAATGTTGAAACAACTTAAACTTGTGTGATATCAACATATCATTATATATATATAGTATTATCATAAATATATGGTATTAATATAATAAAATTAAATTACAACTTATATATATTATAATAATAGTATTAATATAGATATTATACATACAATATATATATATATATATATATCTTAGCTATTATATCTTACATACATATATAATATATATAACAACATAAATAAAGGATATACGCCTATACATATATAACGGAACATTCTGGAACCTAAGTCATCCCGTCTTTTGAAGCCCCATATGTAGGAAGTATATATATATATATATATATAATATATATATATATAAATATTATATATTATAGGTATATATATAAATTATATTACCTACTAAATATATATATATACATATTATATACATATATTATATAATCTAATACACATATATATATATTATAATACCTTTATATTATAATAGAATATTATATATATAATAATAAATATAATATCTATATATAATAATAATATTACTAGGGTATATATATATAATATAATTATAAATAATTTATTTAATTCATTCCATACATTTATTATTATTTGTATTATATATGTCTTATATATTATATATATATATATACAGCTTATATATATTTGTATATATATATATATATATATATATAATATATATAGAATATTATACTTATATATATAATATATATATATATATATATATATATATATATATATATATATATATATGAATGTGGACAAAGCGGGAGAAAGGCATTTTAATCGAAGAATTAATATCAGCAATGGATCACGACGATGTCCCTCTTCAAAGACAAGTCGACGCAAATATGTCGTAGGGAAACAAGGGTGAATAATCGTTCTTTTTATGTGTGCCATTGTTATTGCATTTTATTTCCTTCTCATTAATGTTTTTATGTTCTTCTTATGACGTTATCAACATTGCAACTGGAGTAGGGTTGGAGATTGTATACAATGCAGTTATTTTATTATTAATATTATTTTAATATTGTTATTTTATCTTTGTTATTTTTGTTACTCTTATTTTACCATTTGTGTAACAAGCAGGACACACACACACACACACACACACACACACACACACACACACACACACATATATATATATATATATATATATATATATATAGAGTATATATATAGATATATTACTATATATATATATATATATATATATATATATATATATATCCATATATATATATATATATATATTATCATAATTCAACCTAGTAAATTATGTTTGACCACTTATTGTGTTTTAAAAGTAAATAGTTCTTAAGGTTTTGTTCGGACACGAATAGTTTAGTTAAGTTTATAATATTTACTATATTTCTTTGTGTTTATTGATACTCCACCCATTTGCAGTTCTTTTTTCTTTTTTGCATGTACAATTGTTTCTATGGCAATGGAATGTTAAGCAGCTTTATGACGCGTTATATGGAGACTCATTTGTTTACTTTAGCAGTGGCGGGGCCATAAGAAGACAGTGTATGTTGTCGGCTCTCGCTCTGCCTACAGGGTTTGAGCAGATCTTCAAGCACTTACTGGAGTTTTGCAGTTTGCCGGAGATCCTTCTTTTTGCGTTCATTTGATCGCATGCTTGACTGTGGTCCAAGGCTCTCTCTCTCTCTCTCTCTCTCTCTCTCTCTCTTCCAGCTTCGACGGATTTGCCTCCAGGGATCATCTACTGGCTGGCGCTCGTGGTGCGTGTCTTTGTGGCACACCTTGCCTATCTTCTTCCTGTCCTGTCCAGTGCCACACTGCGCCTTAGAACCGTCATACTGCCTACTGACTCTTGTTTCGCTGGTAAGGCTGCAATCTGGAATTTATCGTACTTTGGGACGCCGCTGATGCAGGTTAGCCTATATCGCACCAGCTACCGCTATGTGATGACCCACTGCCTTTGTGCAGTTGTATATCAAAGCTCCTGTGTTCTGCTGCCTTGTATATTTTATAGTCAGGTGTAAATATTGATATCCATGTTATTTATATCCATTTGTGAATAAGGTTTAAGGTTATTATTTAGGTTGACCCGTTCTGCTGTCTTTCTCTTCGGTTGCCCCAGTGTTTGATAGTTGTGGATGTGTCGTTCGAGTTTATGTATATTGAATTTCTTGGTTTCCTGTAGTTAGATTTTTATGTGATCTTCGTTTTGAATATTTATCATAAGCAGTCAATTTAAAGTTTCAAAGTATTTTTATTCTTTTTGATTCATTTTTATGTTATTGATTGTTCCACGAGTGATGAAACACACAAGGCTTTATCCTGTGAGATTCAGATTGCTTACGGGTGGTGAGAACATGGAAAATTATTATTGTAACGAAATACTGAAGTCGTTACAGTGTTATTTATATTATACGTAATTATATATTTATTATATATGTATATGTATACTATTAATATATTATATTATATATTATAATATAATAAATTATATTATATATTAAATTAAAACATATATATTATAAATATAAATATATTTTTAATTAATTAATATTACAGTGGCCCTCCCTTTGATTTTATTCACCACTCAGCCTATCAATTTCAGACACCGTTTAGATGCGGTCGACACCAAAAAGCCTTGAACCCGAAGTGAAGAGAAAATGAAGAAACCCCAGATTTCAGGAAGAAATTCGAACTGGTGCATATTTCATTAATAATAAACCAAAAGACCTCTTAGCTTCCCAGTTTCCTCTCGCTTTTGGAATTCATTATTATCATTAGTGGATTGAGTCGACCTTTCTTATTGTTCATGGTTGTCTGTACGCACAAAAACCAGTTTTTATATTCAAGGAAGATTTTTAAATACAGAGTTTATGAGAGGAGATAACACTGCTTTTAAACGCGCTATTTCCCCCAAGTAAGTGAGGGTGCTATTGCCCCATTGCTTCCTCTCGCCATCCCAAAAAGCAAAGTCCCTAGGTAGATTAAAAACGAAACTTGAAATATCTCATATAAAATTGGCGTCTTGAAATAATTTAGATTATAGTTCTTGATTTCTGATGCCTTCCTATTTACAACAAAGTAGATTATTTGGAATATTTTATCTACCGTTCCCATGTTTACAGTTATACAAGTTATCATCCCTTAATGGTTATCTATTCAGGTGAAAGAGGCCGACGCATTTTCCCCTTTTTCAAGAGTTCTCCGTACTGTTTACTTATGGGTACTTATTGATGTGGGCGTATCAGTTGGCTCACAAACATACAAGTACACATTATGTATTTTATGCAACAGACGCAACTGAAGACAACAAGCGGACTCACTTTTGTGTGTAAGAGATGGCCGGGGGGGGGGGGGGTGGGGGGGGGGTTTGGAGGTGTAAGGATGGGGATGGGGGTGAGGGGGCAACTTGTGTCTACGAACGAGGAGAATGCGATCACAGGGTCCCACATACTTGGTTTATGAGGCAACTTTGCCGAAGTTCGCTGGAAGATGATATCGCCGATAGCGAGTCGGTCACGGCGCTCTATTTTAGATTTATAGACACCGGAGGCTTCTTCTCCCCCCGAGGAGAGACAGAGGGAGAGATACAACGCTGTAGTTTATATACAAGTTCGTCTAACCCCGTCAGATAGTGAGAGAAAGTCTCCCAACTCTTTTTAAAACTCATCTTATACTTTTAATTTGTTCATTCTCTCTCTCTCTTCTCTCGTCTCTCTCTCTCTCTCTCTCTCTCTCTGTCTCTCCTCTCCTTCTCTCTCTCTCTGTGTGTGTGTGGTGTGTGTGTTGTGTTGTGTGTGGTTTTTCTCTCTTTGAGTTTGATGCAAAACATATACACTGTATCTTCTTCCTACAAGTGTCATGTAGGTAGATGACTACATTATGTATATATCAATAATTTACTCACCTCAAGATATATATATATATAATATATATATATATATATATATATGTATATATATATATATATATATATATATATATATATATATATATATATATTTGTATGAATGCAGTCGCTCGTATGTTTATGTGTTGTACACATACACACAAGTGTTCGCTTTATATGAGTGATTGGGCTGTCACGAAAACCTGTATATATGACCGAAATTGTTAACGATACGTCGGATTTCGTCGGGTACCCAAACTATCGGTGTCACTGATCTGTTGAGTTGTATACTCGCACACGCATACACATCAAACACACAAACCTCGTCACTCAACCACACAAGCCTCTTGAGCCTCACTCCCATATGGGCCTTGGAACCGTCTTCCCTTTGAATTCAAAACCTCTGGACATATTTTTTGTCCTTCTGAGAAAAATGTCCTTTTCCCTTCAATCTCTGCCCCGCTGCACATCAAAACTCCCTTCGCCCCATCGCCGTCTTTTTTCTCCTCCCCTTTTTTCTTGTCCCGTCTTTTCCGTACTGTAGCTTCCTCTCCCCTTGATGGCTTAGTTATTAGACAATCAGAGCACACCATCATTACTTTTCCAAATCTCTCTCTCTCTCTCTCTCTCTCTCTCTCTCTCTCTCTCTCTCTCTCTCTCTCTCGTTGTTTGTTTTGTGTGCTCTCAGGTTTGCGTGTTGTATATTTGTATATATATATATATATATATATAATATAAAATATATATATATATATATATATATATATATATATGACCTGGTAAAAGTGTTCTGTAACAACCAGAATTCCATCTAATAAAAGGAGCCCATAAAAACACCAAAATGTAGAGAGAAAAGTACTATATTTCAGAGCTGCTGTCTCTCTCTTCAGGTATATGAATGAGAAAAGTACAGAAAAGGTGGTATTTATACAAGAGATTCGTCCACAAGTAAGCCAATTTAGGTCACCCCCGCTGATAATCTTCCTTTAATCTTCTTAAGCGTTGGTTGAATGAACACTGCGTCGACGATGTCCGATGTCCAATTCCCTTTTGAGATGTTCATTACCTGCTTCTCTTTTATTAAGGCCGATTCCATCATTTGACTCTTGTACCGGCAGTTTGCTGCTATAAATTACACGTGACATATTCCAGTTCTATGTTATGTTCATTTATATGATTGAAAATAGCCGAGTTTCTGTTGTCCATACCTAACTGACCGTTTGTGTTGTATTAATCTCTGGGGAAGTGATTTACCTGTAAATCCGATGTAAGATTGGTCACAGTCCTGGCACGGGATCTCATATACCCCAGAGTCTTGGGCGATGTCTTTTGTTGGACTTAATCAGGGATTTGGCTAAGGTATTTGGGTAGGTAAATGCAAAGGGTTGGATTTCCCAGGGGTGTGTGAGTTACTCTTAATCGTCTCCAGGTGGGGAATTTTTATTTTATTGTTGGGTGTGTCTCTGGTCTTGTCTTTAGGGGGTCGGTAGAAAATTACGTTTGCTTTTTGAATTGCTTTCTCAATTATATGGTCAGGATACTTTAAAGATGAAGTTGCTTGCGAATTAGTTCAAATTCTTTTCCAGGAAATCTGGGGAACAAATTCGTAAGGCTCTTAAGAATAGGTTGCTAGCTAGACCTATCTTGATAGTATTGTCATGATAGCTAAAGTAGTGAATATATGAAAGTGAGAAACGTTGGTTTTCTGTATATGGTAAATTTGTATTCTGTCGTGTGTCTGATTATTAAAACATCAAGAAAAGGAATTTTGGTTGTCTGTTTCCCATTCAACTTTAAATTTGATGCTGGGCACTAATGCGTTTAATTTTGAGAGGAATTCATTAAAATTACCCCACTTATTATCCCAAGAAAAAGAATTTGAACTAATTCGCAAGCAACTTTCATCTTTAAAGTATCCTGACCATATAATTGAGAAAGCAATTCAAAAAGCAAACGTAATTTTCTACCGACCCCCTAAAGACTAGACAGAGACACACCCAACAATAAAATAAAAATTCCCACCTGGAGACGATTAAGAGAGTAACTCACACCCTTGGAAATCCAACCCTTTTGCATTTACCTACCCAAATACCTTAGCCAAATCCCTGATTAACGTCCAACAAAAAGACATCGCCCAAAGACTCTGGGGTATATGAGATCCCATGCCAGGACTGTGACCAATCTTACATCGGATTTACAGGTAAATCACTTCCCAGAGATTAATACAACACAAACGGTCAGTTAGGTATGGACAACAGAACTCGGCTATTTTCAATCATATAAATGAACATAACCATAGAATAAACTTGGAATATGTCACGTGCTAATTTATAGCAGCAACTGCCGGTACAAGAGTCAAAATAAAGATGGAATCGGCCTTAATAAAAGAGAAGCAGGTAATGAACATCTCAAAAGGGAATTGGACATCGGACATCGTCGATGCAGTGTTCATTTAACCAATGCTTAAGAAGATTAAAGGAAGATTATCAGCGGGGGTGACCTAAATTGGCTTACTTGTGGACGAATCTCTTGGTATAAATACCACCTTTTCTGTAAACTTTTCTCATTCAATATACCTGAAGAGAGAGACAGCAGTCTCTGAAATATAGTACTTTTCTCTCTACATTTTGGTGTTTTTATGGGCTCCTTTTATTAGAATATATATATATATATATATATATATATATATATATATATATATATATATATATATATAGAGTTATATCATTTTTCACCCAATTCAATCAGCTTTGATTCCAAATATCAAGGATCTTGAACAGCGATTCAGTGAGAGATTGGTTCCGTAGGGTCATTCCTTTCATTAAATAAAAATTATTTGTATCAGCGGTGTTTACCTCGCAATCCTTTTGAAATTGTCGACGACTTTTTGTATTCGTCATTTTATTTGGTTCTCCTGTAATTCTTGTGTTCTTGCTCGTTCTAATTCTGTTCCTTCTCACATTGCTCCTTTTCCCTCAGTCTTAACTTTCCTTTCACGTCCTCCTCCTCCTCCCCCCCTTCCTTAACTATTCTTCTGTTCCCTCCTTTTATCCTACTTATGTGTGTGTTTTATTAGGCTCCCTAACTGGTTCCTGTCACTCCCTTCTTCTTGCACTCCCTCCTCCTCCCTTTACTCTTTTCCTTTTCTGATCTCTTATCATCATTATCTCTCCCTTCTTCCTCTTCTTTCTCTCTCCGCTCTCTTTACCACTCTCTCCCACTCCTCTCCTGTTTCTTGTCTTTCTTCTTCTTCTTCTCTCCTTCTCCTCCTCCTCCCCCTCCTCCTCCTCCTCTTACTTCTTTGCCACTCGAATGCGTGCGGTGGAAGCCTTTACATTATCTCAGTGCTAATTGTGTTGTGAGTTTTTACGAGGGAAACACCTCGACAAATGGATGTGAAATTGGTTTCTGAATGAGTGATCTGAATGCCGAAGGTGCTTACTCCTCCGGGAGGGGAAGAGGGGGTAGCAATGCTCTCTCTCTCTCTCTCTCTCTCTCTCTCTCTCTCTCTCTCTCTCTCTCTCCCCTCAAGTAGCTATCTCTCGTTCTCTCTCACTTTCTCTCTCTCGGCGTCGTTTCTAACTTTAGATGATGCTGCTTTACGATAAAGAAACACACGCACATATATTCTCCTCCGTGATTCGTTCGTATTTTCAGGTGACCTTATTAATGGCGTAAGAATTATATTAATATCGTATGATACCGCGAGTCAGATTATTTGATCTGATTCGACTTTCAGCGGCCCTACCATTTTGCGTGACAGCACAGTAACCTTTATTGGTCCCCTATCGGATCGGAGAAACGTATAGATAAGATGATAATGTAAGCCAAATGAAGGAATTCAGCAATTTTATCAACCTATTTTCTTCGAGTCCCTTTACGCTGCCAAGCCTCCTAATAAAGATGTATCATTCAAAATACGCTAACGTTTTCTTCAATTTACGTAGCGCCGTCACATTTCTTCAATTTTAAACTATTTACTATAAATGTGTTTCTTACTTATTCTTATTCATCATCAAAGTCTCTAACGGAGAGATGACTCAGGAATTTCGTGATGCAGTCATACTTTTGGTTCCATGTACGCTTCTCATCTCATTTTCAGGAACTTTTCACCATATATTCTTTCCTATGACAATTCTCCATAATTCTGCAAACATCACCTATTCATCACACCACAAGCTTTCATAAATATGGACTGTCCATATCATGACTTTCCTCGTTAATTCTTCCATTCATACACTACACTGACGCGTAAACACACACACACACACACACCTACACACACACACACACACACACACACACACACACAACACACACACACACATATATATATATATATATATATATATATATATATATATATATATATATATATATATATATATATAGATTGGGGAATATTCGGCTATAAATGTTGTATAATATCCAATGCGTTCTACCTCGGCAATAATACCGAAAGGGAATTGCAATTGATAAAGAGTTGCGTCACTTGGCAGACTCGATCCACCGACAGCGACAACCTCCGTCTTCAGTTACGGGTATTCTGCCATTCGGCTGTCATGAGAGGTAAAAGTTTGAGACCGACTCTACCGTACACATGGCCGTCGAGTAGAGGTATTTGTACTTGTATTCAGAAATCTCATCAGAGGTATGTCGAACAGCCTCTCACCCAATCTCACTCCCAGTACGCTACTTCTTCGTCTTATACAGATGCTCTCGTGTTTCCTGGATATTAATGCGCTTTTATTCTAGCATTTCAGGAACTCCTTACTATCTGTACAACCTTCTTCCAATGTCTTTCAAGAGTAATAGTTACCGAATTTGAGTATTGGCTATCTCGCGTCAACATTGTTTATGAACGTTTGGATATCGACTCTGGTGTTAAACAGAAATAGATCACTGTTGATGTTATGACATTTTATTTTTACATTTGCTCATGAATACATCAAGCATGAGTTTGATAACGTCTCTTCCCTACTGGCGCTAATAGTAATATTACATCGACACTGGCATTAACGTTATTATATCGACGCTAAACTCAATTACTTTATTAATATGAAGTAGAGATAAATGTATCGCGCTAAATGCTTACGCCCTGCTGCGTTTTCGAGAACCTTTCATTTATTCTCTGGATAATAATTCAATAATTTCGTATGTCGTGTCATGGAGCAAGGGCGTCTGCATTCTGTTTGAGTAGTAAATGGACGTTTAAGTTAGTTTTTGCAAGTCCAGGAAAAAGTGTTGTGGTTTAATCCCTTTCGATTTGGATAAAATGAATAAAATTGGAATATTTATTTAAAATAAACAACTTAGTAATAATTAGAAGCAGGTGGCGACAAATTATTCTGTACGTTGAATCTGAAAGGTTAAAGTGGGTGGGAAGATGGTCGAGAGAGATCTGGAGCAGCCTGGTTATTTTCACAAAAAAAAGTTTCCACCAAAATGTTGAATGATATTTTACTGATAATTAGGTTCAGTTTAAAATAGAAAACACTGACGCCTAGAATCAGAAGGCTTATGGTGGCCTGTGGTGGGGAGTGGGAAATGGAGGATGCAGATCTCACACAGAGAAGAAGAAGAAGAAGAAGAAGAAGGAGAAGAGGAGAAGAAGGAGATTTCGGGATTTTGGATTCTTCCCTTTGGCTCTGTATAGAATGAGTAAATTGGCTCTGGTTGCGGGCTGCTAACAATTCCAGGAACAAATAGAGGGATCGCTCAGAAGTCCGACTCGGGCTTTGAAAAGCCATTTACAAGTACAACACAGCTTCCGATTCTTGGTTCTCAGTTTAGTGCTGTCTTTCTTTTTGTCCAACTTTCGATTCACTTCACCTGCAGAAGTTTCCTTGTTAGTCGAATTTAATTCCTTTCTGTACACATCAAAGATTTTGTTCATTCACTCCGCTGTCAAAGTTTGCTAAGGCCACGCCCCCTCCATCCTCCTCCCGGCTGAACTAATTCTCTCTCTCTCTCTCTCTCTCTCTCTCTCTCTCTCTCTCTCTATGAAAATATATATCTGCTTCTTTATATATCGTCCTCTCACTCACTCCCCACTTTTCTTCTCTTCCTGTACACTTTGTTAAACCATTAATCGCCATCTCTCTCTCTCTCTCTCTCTCTCTCTCTCTCTCTATTTTAGTTCACAGAGCAGGTCATTTTATAACAATGATTAATGCAAATTTCCTTGACATGACGACTTCATGTTTATGAAAGTGCTCCTAGAAAGCAGGTCTGTACCGAATAATGCATTATTAGTCAAACAACAATGGCTGAACTTGTGTTACGAAACATTTGTATTCATTGATTTAAAATCTTCCAAAATCCTTTTAGATAATATTTTAAACTCTTACAGACCTTTGCCAGGTGCTTATTCCACTTGCTGTTATATTTTTCAAGATTCTTATATAAATCTCATAAAGAAAACCTTCAGGATTTTATTCAGCTCTCATATACTCCTGTGGAAGACTTTGATTTCATATTCAATGTACTCCTCTGTAACCTTTTGATTTTATTCATATTTACTTCTTACTTTGCACGTTGCTGAATAACCACTGGTTCCATGCAACGTAAAAACACCACACAAACAAACAAACTTCCTACTTTGACCTTCATACGTCTTCCTCATTTATTGTTTTGCAACATATTTAAATTTAGCTTTCACATAGTATTTTGTCTTTATTGTGCAGATATTTCATTCTCATACACATTTCATTTTCATTTGATTAATTGCCTTCTTTATGTGGCTGTTTTCTAGTTCTTTCCATAATTTACTTTCATAGGCTTTTCCGTTCCGCTAGCTTCTCATTACATCTTTCAGCTAATCGGTTCCTTTCTCATTATCACTCGTCCTTCTCCTTATTCTTGTTGCCCCTGTGTGTGTTCTCAGCTACCTCCTAACCCCATTCCCCCGTTCCATAAAACCCCTTCCTTCTCCCCACTCCCATCCCCTACTGAAACCTCCCACTGTCAGCAAATCAAACAGCGACTCATTTCGTCCGTTCTGAAGAGAAGGAAATTCCCTGGCATTTTTAAGCAGTCTTTCTCTCTCTTACGTCTTAATTACTTGAAGTTTTACGGGAGATCAAAGGGCCTGTGCCACCAATGCAATAAAAAAACAGTATTGGCTGGTGTTGGTGCAGTTACCCACCCACCCCCCAACGGCCTCCAATCCACCCTTCCCATGGTCTAAGCCCCTACCCCTCCGACGACTTCCCCCACCCTCCAACAACTACCTCCAATAGACTCTAAACCACCCATGCCGAGGGGACATCCTTCTCTCCCCTCCCCAAACAATATCAGACCCATCCCCAATAACTCCCACCCCAATTCCCATCGAGGAGTCCCTCCTCCTTACCTACCTTCCCTCATTACTGTACCGGTCCACCCTCAATCTCACGCCCCAAGACCGCCACCGTGTTCTGAGCCCACCCCCTCCCCCCGAAACCTTTTGTTATAAACCCCCTTCTCACCTTCAAACACCTTCCTTTGCATCTTCGGGAATATCGGATCGGGATTGTGTCTCGCTCAGCGTATGGGAGGAAATGTGGGATTTGTTTTCCCCCTTTTTCTTCTTTGGCAGAGACTCAGCGCCGTAGGGAATTAGTTCAAGTACAATTTTCGGATTTTTTTAGATTAGATTTCTTCTTGATACTTTCAACAGTATTCCAAAAAATCTTAAAGAAATTGACGTGTCACAGAACGCGTCGCAACAGCAATGGTCCACTGCACGGACCCCCGGACAAATATCTATATATATATTCCGGTAATGTGAAGCATCATGAGATTAACAGAGATTTTTTACATAATTTTTCTGGTTTTTGTTCAATTCTCCGTATTACGTTTCCTGGATTTTTTTTTCATTTACTTCTATCATTCACATGACTAGCAATTTCTTAGTGGGGTGCGCTGCAGGTGTTGCTAAAGATTGTTCGCAGCTTCCCTTCGGTCCCTGGTTGCACCAGATTTGTGCCTTTTAAATTGCCTCCGTTCCCGCTTCCTTCTTACAACCTGCTGTCGATTACCTCTCAACTGTAGCAGGGTAACTGTGAGGTTTTCTCGCAGTTCAACCTGTAGAACCTTGTACGTCATCTCTATGAGAGTCATCAACGTGACGTCATAAACACGTCTTTTCCAAACAATAACACTGCTGGTGAGCAAAAAGCCTTTCTGCTTCACTACAGTATCAGACGAAAGTTGATCATTCAAGTTAATCTTCGCCTTATTTCTATGATTGGTTCAGTCGTGTGTTGTTGTAGGATGCACGAATAGGTAGGGAACGGGAAGCCTAGGGTCCCAGCGAAAGTGACAAGGAAAGGAGAAATAAGTGGCTGGCGACCACTAGTTAGTAACTGTCTAATAAATGCAAGGCTTAAAGAGAATTAAGATGAGAGCAGTGAGACAGAACACTTCGTAACCTGGCCTAAATTGCTCAGGAGGTATAAGGTAGAGTACTTGCTCAGTAAATGGTTAATATTATCATTAAGTTCAAAAGGCCGACACAATAACCCTGCCATGTCTACAATTACATTAAAAGTATGTCTGCCAACCATGATTAAGAGCGAAGTTCCAATAATATTTTCCCGCCACTACCAACACATGGACAGAAGTTTCCACCCATCTAATTCGTCTTATCTTTCAATTGAATTTGATCTTTTTGAAATAATATAATCGTATTCAAAATATCAGAGCATAAAACCATTTTTTATTGAAATATTCCGATTTACATATTTTCATTGACATCGTTTATTTTAACTCTTATACCAACAAGAAATACATAAAATTATAATTCCATGTTTTCAGAGTAAAAAATACCGATAGGCTTCACAGGTGCAACAGTTGGGATTCACAGAAAATGGATCGAGATAAAGGACCAATGAATTTCAGACCATTCCACTATCAAGAGGCAGTGACCAGACAGCTTGCCCTCATGCGAAATTTGTTTGAAACTACTGGATTCTAAACCTTTGCGGAAAGCAAAACTATATTTATTCATTTTATTTAAATATTTGTTGTTGCCATGAAATGTTTCTTCTCTCATGGTAAGTGAAGTTAACAGACTGAAAAGCTTAAAACATAAGCAACTTTGAGAATATTTTTTTCACATTTTGAGAAATTAATACAGAACTATACGAGAATATGCTTCATTTGTTTGCAAACATGATCTCTCCTATTATCTGGATCTCTCTATCTCGCCTCCATTCACCGTCTTCAGAGCTAAATGGCCGGAAGTGCCCAGCCCTGGACTTGGACAAACCACGTTTCACAAATGAGTCAGTCGTTTCACATCAGTGGTTCAATTCAGTGGTCTGTGCGATTTTGCTTCAAGAACTAGGAACTTTTAGTTTTCTGTAAAAGATCTTAAAAACTGCTGAGGCTAGAGGGCTGCAAATTAAACATACCAAATTGCTGCAAATTAAACATGCAAATTGCAGCCCTCTAGCCTCAGTAGGTCTTATTTTATTTAAGGTTAAAGTTGTCCACGATCGTACGTCTGATTGGTGCCAACAAACAGGTCACCATCGGGCCGTGGCAGAAAGTTTCATGGATCGCGGCTGAGAGTTTCATGGGCATTGGCTAAGAGTTTCATACAGCCTTATAAGTCGTACAGAAAACTCAGTTTGCCAAAGAAACGGCGGCACATTTTTTACTTGGTAGAGAGGGTTGGATTTTAGTGTATGGAAAGGACTTGATAAAGGTAGACGTATCCTATCAGAAACGTGCTGACCTAATCATTTTAAAGAAATGACTAGGTCAGCACGTTTCTGATGGGTTCTTTTAAACATTTTGTGGAAGTTAGTAATCCTTTTATGAATAAATGAAACGAAATAACCAAAAAATTTATTCATTTATCTAGGGTACATTTTTAAAAAGCAATTCTGGTAACCTGTTTTTAAGAATACATAGCAGAACTTGATCTTTAAGGTTCTTGTACTCTGAAGATACTGATCTCATCATCATACAAATGACAGTTTCTACAAAGACATATACTCGTGTCAGGTTCCTGCTTATCTTTCGGACTACTTCACTTGCTGTGGTTTTGATACCCATCTGCTGACCATTGGGAAGCGGTGATCCCGGTTGTGGGTCACTGAGGTCAGGTATTTAGCTTTTCCCCAACCTGAGAGTAAGATTTATTGATGTCTTAATATTTCAATTCGTCGATGAATTTTAAGACAATGGACTAACGCATCCTCTATCCTTCATGAAATTAAGATATTCATTTGTTGTTTTAATCTAGATTGACTCATGTTATTTGTACGGTTTTTCATGTTTAGATTTGGAGATGAAGGCTTCAGTTGCTGTTCTTCATTATCTTCAATATGCATAGAAGTTGTACCGAGACCAGATGGAAGCGTCGTCTCTTTTAACCACGCAAGACTTTTACTTCCTCAAAACAACTGATATCTGGCCTGCCATCAGGCTTTGGTCACATTTTATTAATACTCACCTTGCTTTTGTTAAGGTAGAAATGAATTCTGTACTGCTAGTTAAACAGCATAGGGCTATAAGTTTCATCCAACAAGACTTGTTTTAAACCAGAAGGCTAGTATGTGTGTAAGTACAGCCAAGTGGAGAAAGGTCACTGTATTATTGTTTCTAATTCATCCCAACAACGAAGCACTCATCTGTTCTAATTTCCCTTGGGAGAAATTCATTCTCGAGGTTTATTGATTTAGATAGTAAACGATATATGTGGCTTAATATTCGTGAGTATAAAAAATTGTCATGGTGTAATTGACATATATATATATATATATATATATATATATATTATATATTATATATCTATATATATATATTATATATATATATATATATATATATATATAATTGTCAAATTACACCATGTATATATATATACCATAACATATATCAGGTATATACATATACATATACATATACATATATCAGGTATAAAGGGTCTATTAAAAAACTGGTTTAAAGCGTAGTGAATGACAAAAATAGTTACATTTGTGAAATATATAGTGGGAGATATGCCCTTAGGTGATGCCTGGAGTCACCACTAAGTGGACGTTGGTTCTGACAATTGTTATATTCTGCTTCATCGTTGCCTTAAGGAAGATATTTTCTATGTGGTCGGAGTCCCAGGCTCCATTTGAAAGGTTGATCCTATTATCTTGTTATTTTATTAGTGAAGATTCTACCATCCTACATTTGTATCGACAGCTGCTTTTGTATAATATTTGGGACGCGTTCCAATCCATGGTATGGTCGTATTTTTTATATGATGGAAAATTGCTGAACTATATTGTCCATATCAAACTGAGTGCTTATGTTGAGTTAATCTTTCTGAGAGTGGTTTTCCTGTGAATCCATAGTATGATTTATTACAATCCCTACAGGGGATTTCATACATCAAGGATTTCCCCAGTGTATTCGGATAAGTGAAGAAGAAAGGGTTAGGGTGGCTTAAAATTTATGTGATCTCTTGTAAATTATCCACGTGAGGGATTATGATTTTGTTTGTGAATTGTTCCTTTTCTGTGTTTTCTATGGGATTGTAATAATGCAACTTGTAGAGCTCTGCGTCACTAACATCTTTTCCTTTGGTGATAACTTTTATCATCAAAATTTCGGTTGCAGTATGGGGAGTCCACTCAGTCCTGTGATAGCAAACTTACATATGGAGTATTTCGAAACAATAATTATAAACTCAGTCAAACCTGCAGATATGATTTATCTTCTTTATGTAGACGACATCTTAACATACAGGGAAAGTGAGTGGGGCAATTTTGATGTCTTTCTAAAAAAATTTAATTTCTTGAATGGGAAAGCAATAACCAAACCTCCTTTTTAGATACCTTAATCATCAGAACTAATAACAACTACAAATTCACTGTCTTCAGGGAAGCAACATTTTCACTTTCATATGTACACTTTTACAGCTATCATGACATTTCAATTAAACTCGGCATAGCAAGTAATTTATTTCTTAGAGCCCTGAGAATTTGCTCCCCAATTTTTCTTAAAGAACTTGAAACAATCAGAAATCAACTTATCTTGCTAAAAAAGGCCTTTAACTAAACTGATTGAAGGTGATATATTTGTGTTTATCTTTTCCAATCTGGAGATCTCTGAAATGATATCTGTGCACGAAACTTCATCACTAATGGCATACAATAAACCAGAACCTCAAGCACATTTAAAATTCTGGTTCAGTTTTCTGCTTGAAAGGTTTATTACATAATAATCTTTATGTGTGTTATTCCAGTCACTTACCTCAGTGAGGCTTTTTAATTAATGTAGATATGAGTGCCTTGTATTTCCATGCTAAATGCAAAAAAAGGGGGGGGGGAGAACAATTGATTAATGAAGATATAAGGAAAGCGAGGAAATGCGTTGATATTTGCTAGAGAAGAAGACCAATAGGACCGAATGAAAAGCCAGTACAAGCTAGTAAATGACGAGCTGTTGGGGTCACTGCATATGTTTCGTTTCTTACTTCACTATGTTTCAGCCATTACTTGCTTTGATATATCTCTTTGGCTATATTTGTATAGTATGAGGTAATGAATCTCTTTTTACGATACAAATTAAAATGCCAGTTATCAAGCTTTCCTTTTTATATAAAAACGAATATGAAACATTGGGTGTAAATCCTGACATGAGTCTTTATATCTAAGACATTTTCAGAGGATACATAGTGATCCCTTGAATATGTCTTAGATATATAAGATGAAATTGGCGTTTCAGTTTCTCCGTGGTACGTACGCATAAAAACCAATGTGGAATATTTTGAAGAAAATATATCTTTATCTTAGTAAAATGTCCTTGCCATTTTGTAGCTACAGATGTTCAGAATTACGAGATTCTATTTCTGAAGTTGTTCTGTCCAGATTATTTTTTTCTGAAATGGGCCATAAAGTGCAACTTCTATTTCCTAGTAACTTTGCAGAGTGGAGGCATTATCTCACTTACCCATTTTCTTGTTATCTGTGTTCCGGAGAACAGAAATAATTTGTATATTTTTGACATTGCCTTCCCCGAATACAGTTTTCATTTTACGTCTAAGGGTCTAGTGACATTCATGAGAAATGGGAATTTTATTACCTGTCAAAGAACGTTATGTCGAGGCCATTTCTGTTCTTGTCAGTTGCTGCAGTACCAATTATGAACTTATACTTTATCTTTGCCTTTCATTCCTTCGCGTCTTGAAGACTTTCGTCCCATATACTGCTGAAATATGTCTTTTGTTATAGTTCGTTATATATTATCGACTGACCCCCACCAAACCAGGAAGTATATGTACTATATCATTGATTTTATTTTACGTTCTCTCATAAATGTCATTGTTTGTAATAGAAGTTTTATATATATATATATATATATATATATATATATATATATATATATATATATATATATATATATATGATTGGATGCCCTATCTTACGACAAAGTAACCAAACAGATTTAACTTTGTTTTTTAATAATCAGATTGTTTCACGAATAGGTATATGTGTCAAAACGTGGTATTTCATATATTTTTTCTTTTTTTCCCCAATGACCAAGTAACTTTTCAGTATATCCCAGCAGCGGCAAATCTCCCAGCAGGAAATCGAATTAAATTTGGTCCAAAGTTGGGTACTTAATTAACCACGAGCTAATGAACTATGCCCCCAGAAACGGAGGACGAGACCTCTAAAAGATAGGTTTGGGAAATGGTCTTTGGAGAATAAGGAAATTAATTAAATTATGAGGAGATGACTGGAAATATAAAAGTCTGGTGAAGTTCCACCGTCTTTTTCTTCCTTGTCTTTTTCAATCTGTGCTTTCTTTTATAATGTGTACTCTATATTTTTATCTAAATGTCTCCTTGTCTGCGAGTGGGGATGTAGTATGTATGTCTAGCCATCTGTCCTTCTGTATATATGTGTGCATGCATGTATGTCTATCTGTTCATCTGGATGTGTATGTATGCATGTCGTAACAGTTTTGTAATTACCGGCGAGCTTTTGAAACTTGAATAAAAAATGCGACCGAACTACTGAAGGGCTTTATAACTGCCGAAGACGCTAACAATCGCTGCGGTGTTGTTTTTGAAATCTGAAGAGACTCGAACACACTCTACCCACTGGCCAATTAAGCCGCCCCCCAAGTATAGAGTAAGAATCAATTTTTCCCGTTCAAAATATTCTTTGAGCTCTGCCTTACTTAATTATGGCTCTTCAAACGCAATCCGCCTCTTTCGGGTCGAAAATAGAGTGAGTTTCTCTCCCCACCCCTTTAAAGCCCGACATTTTCTCTCCCACCGCCCATCCCATGCCGCCTCCTACTCTCATTCAAATTCAATTTCATAACAAAACGGTCCTTTTTTTTTTTTTTTTTTTTTTTGGCCTTTTCATTTTTTCTTTAACCTTCTATGCACTCTGTGTGTGTGTTCAAGCAGGGATATAATTTGTATTTTGCTCCGCATTGTTATTTTTCTCCGTTGCTGTCACTGCAAAGCGCGCGTTTAGGACTGACGTTTTGGAAGTGACGTAAAGTGACTTAATTGTTTACTGTCTGGCTGTAGGAAGATGTCATTGAGAGATGAAAGTGTTGACGTAGATATCTCCTTTCCGCGATTGTGGAAGAACCCGCGCCAACGCTTTTACCCCCATTACCTTCCTGGAACAAAAGGGTAAGAGCGCCGCCGCCGCCTTCTCCTTCCATTTCGTTCAGATCGCTCACTGGATGAGGTGATTGACGCAAAAATATGCGACGCTGCTTACTTCGTGATTTTCCGTATATGGGATGAAGACATATAGGTTCTTTTAAAACAGTCAAGGTCAACTTACCGAGATGATTTTGAAGTACATCCCCTTTGACATCGCTCCATCCGGAAGAGCCTCATTAGAAGACGATGCGCAACGAGAAGGGCAATTTCCCATTGAGAAAAGCGTTCTGGAAGAGGCAAGAGGTGAGATTTCAATGAGTGCATTAGCGAACAGATCATATTTAAGTGCCAAAGAGAAGAGAGAACGAGCAAAATGATGTCAGATGAAAGGCTTCCAGAGCTTTAGAGCGAACTTGAGGAACTGAAAGAGAGACGAAGGGGAAAAAACTTTTTTCCTTGTGACTTCGAAGAAGAAACCGGAGGGTTTAAGTGCTTCACGTACCAGAGAGAATTGTCTTTGTAATCTGATATTGTCTGAGATGCCGAGGGCCTCAGATCTTATTGGGAGGAAGAAATGCATGTTGCTATGAGGGTTCTGAGACCTCCAGGAATCCACTTCTCCTTTCTGTTGGGGATTTCGAGGTTCTCCTACGTCAGCAGTCTGGTTTCACCGAGTTCATTTCTTATTTAATTTGTATATGATTTAACATGGTTCAGATCATTCATTCCTCTGGAAAATGTCAGCCGTCTTTCTAAGCAATTCATCTCGATGCGCTGATGTAACGGTGAGCTGGTTGGTTGTTCATAATCCTATATTTTGCTTCCTAGTATTAGCAGTTATGACTTGGACAATCGACGGATGGTTTCTTGTGGACCAGTTAATCATAATTTTTTGTAGATCAGTTATTCATGAATTTGATTTTCACAATTGATCCCTGGATCTGTTTTCCTGAAAAGATGCCCCGCTGTCGAACATCAAAGTTTCTCGGGTTCTTTATTCCTGACACCGCTGGCCTGTGGAACAGTTTCCATTAGGATTTGGAACCTCAAGAGCTCGAGCGAAGATGCGATGCATTAATACTCTGAAGCAGTTCTACTTTTACTTCATAATTTATTGATATTTCTATCTGTTAATTACGAATTTGTTATTTGTTTCTTTTTTAGTAACTGATCTCTTCTATACTTCCCATATTGATATGTTTCAGTTTCTGAATGCTAATGATGATCATTCATCTTCAGTACCTGTAATGGATTTGTTTTCTACAAATTATAGATATGGAAAGACATAAAGTGTATAGGGCACAAATGTGTGAAGTCACAGGCGAAGAGAAGTTCATGGACGTGACCAGTATTATTTGTTTGCTGGAAAGAAAATTATAATCCTGGCTTTATTTGTCCGTTTTCTATCCGCACTTTTCTTCTCCACCATCAAATCTAAAAACTACTGTGGCTAGAGGGCTGCAAATTGGTATGTTGATCATCTACCGTCCAATCATCAAACATCCCAAATTGCAGACCTCTAGCCTCAGTAGTTTTCATTTCATTTAAGGTTTAAGTTAAACATAATCGTGCGACTGGCAATGATGTAGGCCCGGCCACCAGCAGGCTGTAGTTAAAGTTTCATGGGCCGCGGCTCATACAGCATTATACCGATACCACCGAAAGATGAGTCAGTTTTCGGTGGCGTTTATTATACGATATAGAGAAAACTCGATTGCGCCGAAGAAACTTTGGCACTTTATTATTTTTTGTCTTAATTTGTACATAGTTTTCTATAACAGAGCCTGATTTAAGGTTATACACACTTATCACATGAATTAACTAAAAGCCCTACTCACGAGAGAGAGAGAGAGAGAGAGAGAGAGAGAGAGAGAGAGAGAGAGAGAGAGATTTTCACTGTTCAGATTGTATAAAGGAAAAAATTCTAACTTGATTTGAATCTATCCTTTCAATTTTATCAAAATCTAATATATATATATATATATATATATATATATATATATATATATATATATATATGTATGTGTGTGTGTAATATTCATGTATATTATAAAGATAAATGTATTTATTTATATATATATATATAGATTTATACACATATTTTACATAGTATATGCATACACACACACACACACACACACACACACATATATATATATATATATATAAATATATAATTAGCCACCTCCGCCGGCTAGCACCTAGGAGGCGGGCAACTGTTGGCCGGCATTGTTTGAACCATATCATGCTTATTTTTCATCGTGGGAGAAAGGTAAGAGCATATTTGGAATCCTCGTGGAATGTTCAATCAGGGTAATGATTTATATTTTCTCTCCAGCCGGATATGCACATCAAACCTGCACCCAGCTAAAAACCATCCCGTTTAAAAAATCTACATATATGTTCCGACTTTGGTTCATTTTGGTCCAGTAGTTTCGCTGTCTATAGCGAATATACATACATACATAGTCCGACTGTCAGCTTTACTATAAGATATCTACATTAATTATATATTATATATTATATATAATATATATATATATATCTATATATATATATATATTATAATATATATATATATATATATATATATATATAATATATATAATATGTATGTATGTATGTATATTGTCTGTGTGTGTGCGTAAGACATTCAAGCGGAAATAAATATAGTATACTACCGTAATGAATTCAACTTGTATTTTAATATTTTAGTTTGGATTTTATTTTTTATACTTATTAGTTGGTTAATGTTTCTGTTGTCTGATAACTGATCTCCACTTTCTGTATTACCCATTGCCTTCTGTTACTTCTTCCCAATGATGAACACCATATTCTTTGGAAGCCTTATTTTCAAGTCAATGGCCCCCGTTGGCTTGTTCCATATGAATAGGGCCATCTTCTGAATAATAATATAATGATAATAATAATAATGATAATATATGTAATATATATTTATATATATATGTATATATTTATATATAAAATTGTACATATATATATATAATATATTCATTATACATATATATGTATATGTATTTATATATATGTTTGTGTGTGTGTGTATTGTATGGAATATATTATATTTATTATATTATATATAATATATATGATATATATATATATATATATATATATATATATTTATTATTTATATATATAATATATATTATATATATATATATATATATATATATATATATTCATATTCATATTCATACAGGGCTTTAATAAGGCCTCTTTACAATTTGAAAAATATATAACAAAAGCCTTTGCTGAAATATCCTAATCAAATTTGTTCTGTGTACGCAGCAGTTACCAAAGTTTTTAATCACATTGCTTTTGTGTCTATCAGGTACCCTGTTGATGAAAGTGGTACTGTTAAATGAACCCCTATAATATGGCTACTCCTCAAGAAAAGGCACAATGTGTGAAACAAATCCGAGACGCAGACTTAGCGAAAGTACAGAACTGTGTCAGTTCATGCATGGCACGAGACATTTCTGGAAACAGGGGCAGTGTTGGATAAAGGGAGAAATGGACGACCATGGACATCTGAGGAAAACATCGATCATGTAAAAGAAGCCTTTGATCATTCACCAACAATATCTTTCCGTACTGCTTCCAGACACTTGCGCCTATACTACATTCAACTGTGCATAAAGTCCTACACAAGAACTTGTGATTGTATTCTTACAAAGTGCAACTCGTGCAAGTACTCGAGCCAAATGATAAACCAAGATGAAAAGAGTTTGCAGTTAACATGCTGGGACGAATTTGTTTTATTGATGAGGCAACCTTTCATGTTTCATGGAAATGATCACACATAATGTGAGAAGATGGGGATCAGAACATCCCCATGTGACTTCACCCAGAAAATCCAAAGTGAATGTGTGGTGTGGGATCATGTACAATCGAATCACTGGTCCATTTTGCTTCAATGAGTCATCAATTACTTGTGACTGAATATGTGGCACCACAACTAGATGACCCTCAACTGACCATCATTTTCCAGCAAGATGGTGCACCACCACACAGGGGACTGCATGATCATGGGTTCCTAAATCAAACATTCCCAGACCAATAGATTGGAATGGGACGGCCCAATTCCTTGGCCACCGCGTTCACCAGATATCACTCCCATGGTATTCTACGTATCCATGGATTTGTTAAAGACATCGTATATCAAACAAAGATCACTGATGCCATGCAACCATATGATGAGGCTATGTTACAGCGAACATGGCAAGAAATCGAGTACTGTCTTGATGTGCTTCGTGAAGCTACTGGTGCCCATATAGAAGTATATTAAATAAGGCAAAACAAAAACTTCAGTATATACTCCTCATTTTGTATTAATTTCCACATATTTGCCTGTTCATTGTTTATGTAATATATTTTTTTTTAATTGTAAAGGGACTTTACGGACACCCTGTATGAATATATATATATAAATTTTTTTTTATCTTTATATAAATTATTTTATAATAATATAATTTTTTATATATATATATATATTAATTATATATATGTTTATATATAATATATATATAGTATATATATATATATATAATATATATATATATATATATATTATTAAGATTCCTGGGAAGTGTGCAACTGTTGTGGTTTACTTACTTTGTCTGCATTCGACTGAAACAAGGGGGAACTAATCACAGGTAAAGTGAGGCTGAGGGCCTGTTTCAGAGTGGGTATTGATTATGCAAACTCTAAGGGTTAGCTTATTTAATTATATTTACACTAACAATCATATGATAGGATTGATAACACCTTATGGGTTTTAAGGGGGATGTCAGGGCCCCGTGGTACAAATATGAAATTAACGATGGATTTGGTCATGACGTCGAGGGGTAGGTAACCGGAGAATTCTGGGCACATGAACTGAGTAAGGCAAATAGGGAAATTTTCCCCGGAAACCAGGATCCAAAGCAGCTCGATTACAATCTGTAACGAGAACAATTGGGCAATGCACAGAGGAAATAGAACACGTGGTCAAGGCTCAAGGGGGGATTTGTACCGATGGTATTTAGATCTCGTCCTCACATAAGAATAAGTTACGTTACTAATCAAATGCTAGGTAAGACGTTACGTTACTGATCACTTATAAGGAAGACGTTACATTACTTAACACTGAGACACATTGCAAATGGCCGATAACACTACAATTTCCGGTAAGATGCAGGTATCGCTTGTGAGACATGAAAGGAAATAAGTTGAAGATGGGAGAAGGGTTTGGACTGCTAAACACCTTGCAATTTGCACTTCACCCTCTGCTTGGAGAGTGGTATCGTTCCTCAGGGCACCAGAGAAAGGGAGGCCGGGGGGAAGATATAAAGCAGTTATCACTAAAATGAAACACTTGGGCTAGAAAGTTCTAAGGAAGACCTTGTTGTTGTTATGCTGGCACGGGCTCTTGCTTCTGCAGCCTTGGCCTTTTATGTGTTCGGGTGTAGTTCACCAATACCCCGGTAGAGGGCTACCTATCCTTCAGGTGCATCGTCGTCACGAGGTAATGTCAGGTGACCCGGCTTAGAATGTTGGCTGCCTTGGCGGAGTCTCCTTTCCAGGGACATCTGCACAAAGCGAGGCAACAGCAGTAACAACCAGAAGGGAGGTTACAGGATTAATTCTTTAAAGAAGTGATGTGGAAGGAAAAAGGGGTGAATACCCCCCGTATCTTTATTGTGAACAAAATAAGAGAGGATTACGTTAATTTAAAGGGGAAATGGCGTCACCTCCTTGACATATATATATATATATATATATATATATATATATATATATATATATATATATATATATATATATATATATATATAAATAAATTTACTTTATTCTCAATGTGTCTTCCGCAGACAGGCAGTGAAATAATCCTTCAGGGAGTTTGTTAACATTAAGTCTTATTGGATTTCTACTAAATACGTGCAAATGAACCAGATTGATTTGTTAAGAGATTTGATTCATTCCGTCGTTGAACTTGTAAGAATGAAAGGAAGTCTGTCAGTCTCACGAAACGATTGAGCCGATGCCGAGAGGGAATGCAATCCAGCGGCGGGGGGGCGGGGGCCCCATTTAAAGGCATAATTATTCAACAAAAGGCTGGGAATGAGTCGGTCGCGCCGACTTTTCACTCCGAAGCCGAAAAGCTCGAGCGCGCCGTTTCCTTTTCCTCGACATTTAATTAGTTTCATTTTGATCAACAAGGGTAAACAACTGGAGCGGAGAAGCCGCCCTAATCGCCGCCTCCTCCCCCTTTGAAATAAACGATTCCATTACTGGTTCCTCAGAAGCTAAAAGAATCCCCGGCAAAAATGGTAATGGAGTTGTTCCTTAATTCGCAATTATCATAGCGACGACGTTGACGACGACGACGACGACGACGACAACGATTTCGACGACTAAAACGACAGGAGAACAAAACGACTTTTTCTTTTTCCCCCTTCCACGCGCCGGTGAGGGGCAGGAGGGGAGGGGAAGGGAAGGGAGGGCCGTTTGTCGACAGTGACAGGGAATGGATATCTCTCTCCATTCATTCGGTGGACGAAAGAAAGAAACCCTTGATATTCAATACAGCTATTTAAGTGGGGAATTGCAGACTGAAAAGACACCCAGAGCTTACATCAATTGTGCTGCTGCAATTGACAGTGGTTGATGTTCCTGGTTTTCTAATATATATATATATATATATATATATAATATATATATATATATATATATATATATAATATAGTGAAAATTGAAGGCGGTTCTATCAACCAGTAGACATCAGTCGATGCAAGGTGAAGGACAATCCTTTATTCCCATTATTTGTACTTTTATTGTCGCGACGTTTCAAGACATAAAAGTCCCATTATAAAGCTAAAAAAAGATAAAACAAAAGTTAAAATCATAAACTCGGAATACATACTAAAAGTTTAAAAAGTTTACAAATATAAAAAGCAAGTACAAATAATGGGAATAAAGGATTGTCCTTCACCTTGCATCGACTGATATATATATATATAGTATATTATATATACTATATATATATATATATATATATATAGATATATATATAATATATATACATATATATACATATACTATACATATTCATATATATATCTAATATTATATATATATATATAATTATATATATATATATATATGCATATATATTATATCCTATATAAATATATATATATATATCTTATATATTCACACAACATAACATACATACATATACCATTGAATAAACCGACATTATTGACAACATAATTTTTATAAAGTGGATGATAGTTTAGAAAAAAATTTGTATAATGAAAAATTAGTTGCTTTAAATAAGATTTTACTTAACCGAGGGCATATATTAACCGCTCTTTGATGGAGATGGTTTCTTGGGTGCCATGCACCGGGAGGTACCCTTATGACCGTTGTTATCACACAGAGCGTCATGCTTTAACCTTCCTACCGCTGCTCTCGGGTGGGTGTGTTCACTGTTAAGGATAACTGCTGCTGATATTGAATCACTTCCAGAAGCAGAGTGATAGGGGGTAGATACCTTTGTCTTGAGAGTTTGTTAGGTTCTCAACTTGGCATTTGCTAGAGCCCTTGTCGTTTAGAATTAAATGATGCAAGTGATAAACTATTTCAATGTATGAAAAAAATTTCTAGATCAATCATAATTGTCCAACATGTTTGAATTCCAAATTCAGTTGGAACGACTGTAGTCCATTATAGTATGAAGATAAATTCCAAATCCGATCTCAACAAATCCAACTGCAGCTTTGTTTACAAGAATTTTTTTTGCAACGACTGCAACCATTTCGAAGTAAATTGTCAACTTCACTTTGAGCAACTGCACCCCTGTTGACTATGAAGACGAACTTTTTTAATATGAAAATGAACTGTCAGTTACAGCAACTACAGTATTTTTTACGCTAAAAATGAAATTCCAAATTCAGTTTCAATGGCTGCAACTCTATTGAAGGTAAGTTTTCACACATTTGAAACGGAAAAAACACTTTCACAAGTGCCGTAAACTGGTGAATTCAACAAGACACTTCATCCCTTTAACTGTGAAGATATATTGCTAAGATGCGGGGACCGTAACCCCTTTAGTTTCAACTTTAACTGAACACTAATTTTTTAATAGAAAATTAAGGAATTTCGAGGAGAAAAAAAACTGGAATTTCATATAAAACGCACATTTCAAAATGACGTTGGACTAACGTGTTACAGAATGCAACGCACGGCAAACGTAGATTGCTAAAGTTATAGAACGAGATTCAGTAATTAGTAATCTCCATCATCTCTCTGTCACCGATACAAACAGAAATTGATAGAATGGTTTCATATTTTCAGTCAATCCTAAAAACGTTTATTGAGCACTGGTTGAATAGGAAACACAATTCGTTCTTGAACACCAAAACCTTATGGGTTATGAGTACAGTATAATTTTGTGGCTCTCTCTCTCTCTCTCTCTCTCTCTCTCTCTCTCTCTCTCTCTCTCTCTCTCTCTCTCACCACACACACTTACGAGATTGTATGCAGCATGACATTGAAAAGGGACAACGAATTGACTTTCTAGGAAAGAACAGAATGAGAATAATGGAACAAGAAAAATTCGACACGAAGACTATTTCGTTTCGAGGAGAGAGAGAGAGAGAGAGAGAGAGAGAGAGAGAGAGAGAGAGAGAGAGAGTTTTAAGAACAATGGCGAGACTGATATAAAAGGGAAGCCAGAGAAGAATCAAATTTGCTGGGGCTCCTAATCTTTAAGAGGGCAGGACAATACACCAAGGAATAATTATCCCTCGTAATGATTAGCCCTCAATAGGGAGCATTGCTACATCAATATGGGAGATTGAAGAGGAGCGACCGTTGTGTAACGGCACCACCCCCTGTTATGGGGAAACGCAGTTCCCCCAGCGAGTATTAAGGACTATCGAGAGTCGTGTTGGGTAAGCTGCCTTTTCTTACAGTGATTGTAAGGGATTTCATGCAGATGAAATCGTGACTGGTTAAGTGCCCCACCACTGACTGAGTCTCTTTGAAACCAATGGTAAGTGACTTTCTCCCCTTAGTTAGTGACACACGCAGCTCTGAAGATGATGAATAGCACTGGATTTTGGAAACAAATGCTGAGCACACTTTCCGGACTTGAATGATTCTTGAAATGATATCGCCACTTGATTGACAGGACGATGAGTGAGTAGTCTTAAGGAAAGGATCACCAGTCCATTGGAGAAGTTTTCAGAGTTCTTTCCAGAATATTATCACGAGATAATGCACAAAAGGGATGATCACATAATAGAGCGGAAACGACACTAAGCTGCTAAAGGTTACTAAGTAGATTTTTTTTTTTTTTTTTTTTTTTTTTTTTTATAAAACTTTCACATTGCTGTTGCATTATGTTAAGTGTCATACACTACTCTTTACGGAATGAATACAAACGCTTTCTTGCTCGTCTGTCCAGTATACAAGTTAGTTTGAAATGGTGTCAGTCGTTCTTCTATCTGATTTTGAGCAGATTTTAGTCCTGTTGCTCTGTCCGTCGCTTATATGAAATACTTTACAGACAATTTCAGTTATTTCAACCAGACTTACAATATTTTGGCAAATTTTACTGAGTTCAGCATATGAAACCTATTCACTGTCAGAGTAGTTTTATGTCAATAGATAAATCAGGACTCTTCATTTCGTTTCGTTGGATTATATCCACAAGATGATATGTGTACTTAGACAAAACCTTAATGTACGAATGATGAGAACGATGTTTTTTTTTTTTTTTTTTTTTAGAACTCTCACAACCGTAGAACCCCATACAACCGACATTCCGACTTTGCCGATAATCTTTTATGACATTACTGTCATTATGTCCAACTTGACTCCACTCCATTATTTCTTTTATTATGATTCTGTATCTTTTTGTGTGCACATAAACTGATAATTCGTATTTGACAGGTATTACAACTAATATATATATATATATATATATATATATATATATATATATATATATATATATATATATATATAGTACACATCTATATACATAATATAGAGACAGAGAGAATATATGCACAGTATGCGTTTGTTTATGTATATTTCTCTCTCTCTCTCTCTCTCTCTCTCTCTCTCTCTCTCTCTCTTCTCTACTCTCCTCTCTCCGTATTTTCCGTTTGCTCTCATGTTTTCGTTCTTCATCGTATAGTTCCTATTCTCTCTCTCTCTCTCTCTCTCTCGCTCTCTTTCTTCTCTTTTTTCTTTCTTTCTTTTTCTCTCTCTCGTCTCGCTCTCTCTCATCTTCTCTCCTCCTCTCTCCTCTCTCTCTCTCTCTCTCTCTTCATTTCTCAGCGATCCGCTCTCTTCCCACCGGCTGGCCCTCGGGGTCTGGGGAGCAGTGCAACAATGAACTCAAAAGGCTCACCATTAATTTTGACATTCAACTGCCTATGAAATGTCGACGTACGATTCATTTCCTACCCCTCCGGATAATTGCATAACCCTAGAATTAGCGATTCCTTTCGCTAAAATTAGGTGCCTTTTTTCCGAGGCGTATTCAAATTTCTAGATTCAAATCCCATACCAAAAGTCTTGGATAATCAGAATCCATTTTCTTTCGCGTCTCGGGGGTGTCGTTTTTAAGGGGTAGCTCCGGTAATTAGCAGAGGAAGGTATTAATTTCGCGTAAATCACTGGTTGTGTTCCCAGATAACGTTTCCTTTAGTATCCCCGGGAAGTATAAAAAACGGAGATTAATTGATCCCTCTTTGCTATGACTCGTCGGGATTGTCTGGGGATTTTCTTTTACTTTTTCTTTTTCTTTCTTTTTTTTCTTTTTTTTTCTCTTGAGGAGCTTTCCGCTTCCTTCATTCCTTACTTCATTCGAGATCCATTAAAAGATCCTGACGGCTGCTCTCTCAACCCCGCTAAGGTTTTGTTAAAGGATTTCCTACGTACTTTGTTTGACTCTGCTGCCGGTCTATTATTTTCTTGTTTATTAAGATACTATTTCTGTTCTCAGGAGTTACATCTGGGCGTCTTGATCCGACGCTTTTATGGTGTTCAATATTTTGAAGCAGAGATCGCTAATTAGGTTCCTGTTTTATTGGTTATGAAATCTTCCTTTGGAGCTTCTTGAACCTATCCATATCACAAGCCGTGTCACGTCTCGTTTACTAGCGAGTGATAGTAGGTCATAGAACACCCAACTCGAGGAATCCAGAGGTTGATGTATTATGAAATTGCAAATGCCTCGTTAGCGTTCCTCTGGAGACGTCTGACTTTTGAATAAATATCCGCAAGATGTAACGAAGAAATAAGATCTATCAAATTCCTTTATAGTTTCTCTCATGTAGTCAGGTATTTTATTGGTTTGCACGTTTGATCATATTTTGTCAGTTATTCCTATTTTGATCAGATTTGCATAATTTGCCATTTTTAGGTTTCTCTTAGTTCTGAGTTTGTCAGTTTTCTCATTTCACCCGTCTCTTCCGTCTGATTTAAATTTGTTAACTGCTCTTGATTTGAAATTCAGTTTTTCAATATCCCTTTTTTGAATTTTCATTTTTCATGGTTATATTCTGAGCATTCCGAAGACAGTACCTTTTATTTCGCATTTAATAATTGTCAGTTTCATTTTAGCGTTTGTTCTTCTTTTATAAAGGTCATTGCATTGTCGTCTTAATTATAGTGTAAGTTTTTCTTTACTTGCTCTTTGTTTTATTGGCGCTGCCTTGTTTTATCAGATATTTGAAGTTCATTCTGTAGCTTATAAGGTAATCATTTTCTGTCTACAATAAGGCTTACTGATGTCTTATTATGAATCAAGGATAAAATTATTATCTTATTCCCTTGTCTTTTGAAAAAGCTCATGGTTCCGTTGCATTTCAATAAAAAATAGTAATTAGGTTTCGTTTTTGTGCAAGGGTGAACGTTTTATGTGGCGTCTTAAGTTAATGGACCTGATAACTTTGGTCGCCTTCGTAGTTTGCGGATTGTTAAGGAGAGAGAGAGAAAGAAATTGACTCCACACTCTACAACTTGAGGAAATGCCTCCTTGTGTAAATTCGGACATTATTCGGAACCGTGATTGAAAACAATAATGATAAGCGAGACTTTGGGAACAGCCAAAGGTGCCGGATCGAGTTACAACAGCGCAGCGCCCTGTATTTGGTCTCTGAAGCACTGATGGAGCAGGAGACTCCGTCGGTTAGAAGCCGTCAGTGCGCATGATCTGGCACGAAATAATGTAGTTGAGGTCAAGAGCATCTAACACAGCTTCTAAGATTGTGTTGGAATTGAACCTCGATAGTTTTTGTTTCATGTCTTTGTTGGATGATATTTAGAATTATGATTTTTGCTTAGCCCAGTGATGAACTGAATTTTAGCATCAGAACTGGCCGAACCGGGGAAAAATTTTAACCGCATAATTCCTTCACCAATGTGTTCTGGTAGGTCCCTAGTATTAAAAAGAAAAAAAAAAAAAAAGACATAACGTCCGGGGCCCCAAGCAAAACCCTTTAGGGGGGCAAATCCCCAGCCACCGAAATCGCGAATTTTTTACATTCTCACGTTATACTTCTTAAGTATGCATTTAATCGAGGACATTATTATATACAAAATTAACGTAGGTAAACTTGCCTTTCTAATGAGATATATATATATATATATATATATATATATATATATATATATATATATATATATGTGTGTGTGTGTGTGTGTGTGTGTGTGTGTAATTATATTATATATATATATATATATATATATATATATATATATATATATATATATATATATATGTTATATAAAAGAGGGCTCTAATTAATAATATGTTTAGTATACCATTCTAATGTAATGTGCTGTGACATTTCTTAAATGTGGAGTCATCATTTAACTTCCCTTAGAGACACAGTGGTCAGAGTGACGAGCTTTGGGAATGCTGATGTATCTTTTGGGTGGTGTGATATCAAAGTTGCTGTATGTGCAGATCTGTGCATGTCTTGTTGCTACGGGGGGGTCACAGAGGTGACTTATGTAACTAGTTCTAGGCAGTTACCTGGTGCGTGGACAATATGTGAGTTTGTACCTGTGTGCGAGTCTTTTCCATACATAACGATATGTAAGGTAACCATGAAGGGGAAATCTGTGCAAGAGAGGCGGCAGATCCAAGATGGCTTCTGCAAAGTATCTTTTAAGAGAAGTGTTGTGTATACTGTGTTGAATGGGCAAGTATACTTATATTTACAGCCAAAGATGCGTGACTGGATTGTATTTGAATATTTATTTCAAGAGATGTTCTATTTCATATGATCTTTGATGTTAATCTTATGCTTATTGAGGTGTTCTCCTGTCTTCTAACAGGCGATTCTGGAGAAAGGGGAATTGACCTGGAGAAAGGGGAATTGATCTGGAGAAAGGGGAACTGACTTAAATAATGTGTCATGGTGTTACTGTAGAGACTGTTGTGACTTTTCCAGTTTCATGACTAAAATGATGTTGGTTATTTTGTAGTAGAAATATGGAGTGGGGGCGTTGTTGCCAGTTGCCAGCTGCTCTGGTTCATTGCTACTTTTTAATAAATACCGAGATTAGGTTCTAATCTCGGTTATATATATATAATATATATATATATATATATATTATAATAATATATATATATCTATATATATAATATAAATATATAATTATATTATATATAATATATATTTTATATATATATAGATAATATATATATATGTAAAGGTTTTTGCCACGAAGGAAAAAAATGAAAAGCGAGATGGCCAAGCACTTTCGGTCTAGTTCGATCCTTTACTCAGGCACAACTGATCTTACAGAGGAAAAACATACTCAAGGTAGGCTTAATATCCAAACTGACACTACAAGATTAGCAATAAGGTCGATTTCACTCTACAAAAACGAGGAAACGCCTGAGGGCAGCCACACTTTGGAGGATACACACGCGGTCAACAGACGATTCATCCAGTAACCAATACATTTTGAAAAAAAAGGAGGCATATACAACTAATTATCATGAAATTTACAAAAATGTTCCCATAAAAATTATTAATGAAAAGACGAGAAAGAAAGAAAATGTATAAATATATCGAGCAAGAGAGAGAGGGAGAGAGAAATCGAGCAAGAGAGAGAGAGAGAGAGAGAGAGAGAGAGAGAAATAATAACTATATACATGTGGGACTAATTTATTAGTAGTTCATTTATTTTAAGGTCCTTCATAAACATTTTACAAATATACAGTTCCAAATGGTGCATTCCCGGACTAAGATTAGGTTGTTTTTATTAGTGATTTGTATAATTGCTGATTCCAGTAAATTTCTTGAAACATAATCATTAGATCTAGCAATTACAGAGGTATCACCCCAATTAATACAATGAGATTTTTCACTTTTTCACTCAGATGGATAAACAGTGCATTTGAAGTCTGGGCTGTTCTAACCGAATACATATGCTGCTTAATACGTACACATAAATTTTTACTTGACTGACCAATGTAAAACGATGGGCACCTTACAAGGAATTTTGTAAATGATGATGTTATTTGTTACAGGATTATTCTTAATTAGCATATATTTAATGGTATTGTTATAAGAGAACACTACATTAACATTAAACGATTTAAATATTGATTTTATGGTTTCAAATCCACGAAAGTAAGGTAAGCTAAGTACATTTTTAGGCATTTCTTTTTCATTAATAGCAACACTATAAAACTTTTTGTGAGCTTTTTGAAAACATAATCAGTTAAATGAGGTGGGTAGCAGAGATCGTTTCCTATCTTTTTTATGTATTCTATTTCTTAGTCAAGATATTGTGGACTCGTGATACACAAAGCACGTAGGAACATAGAAGAAAAAATAATTTAACATATGTACATTTTTATTCTGGCCACCATCTTAATATTAAAATTTCAATTTTTTCTTCTATGATCCTACGTGCTTTGCGTATCACGAGTCCACAATATCTTGACCAAGAAATAGAATATACATAAAAAAGATAGGAAACGATCTCTCTGCTACCCACAACATTTAATTGATTTATGTTATCAAAAAGCTCACAAAAAGTTTTATAGTGTTGCTATTAATGAAAAAGAAATGCCTAAAAATGTACTTAGCTTACCTTACTTTCGTGGATTTGAAACCATAAAATCAATATTTAAATCTTTTAATTTTAATGTAGTGTTCTCTTATAACAATACCATTAAAGATATGCTAATTAAGAATAGTCCTGTAACAAATAACCACATCATTTACAAAATTCCTTGTAAGGATTGCCCATCGTTTTACGTTGGTCAGTCAAGTAAAAATTTATGTGTACGTATTAAGCAGCATATGTATTCAGTTAGAACAGCCCAGACTTCAAATGCACTGTTTATCCATCTGAGTGAAAAATCTCATTGTATTAATTGGGGTGATACCTCATTGTATTAATTGGGGTGATACCTTTGCCAAATAATAAACCATGCCTGATATTGTAAGGAAAGGCGCATCAGACAACCGACCCCCTTAGTGCAGGGATAACAGTGGAAAAGAAGAAAATAGATAGATCTCAGTGAAGGTGACATTGATAGTGGCATAAGCTTAAAGTATCTCAGGATATAGCTTTCACTACTTTATGATTATCTGTTAAAGATTGTCACCGTGAGAAGTAGATGGATTTTTTAAAATTATTTTTCGCACGTTTTCATGGTGTTCTGTGAGGTAGTTCATATATATTATATAATAATATTAAATCTATATTTTGCAGAGTTGGGAGGTCGTTGCCACTCTCAAATAATGCAGTTGGATAGTCCATCTTGTGGTTCCTATTTGCATCTGAATATGCAGATGAATATACATCCACATAGCTCTTTAGCATTTATATTTGATGAGTGAACAATTGGCACTTTTCCCTTTTTACGTTTACTTACGCATGAGGAGAAATTTGATTATTCCTTATGTAATCTAGTGTTTTGTCTTCCTTAGCTTGGTTTTCAGATATGAGAGAATTTACGAGACATTGTTCTATTTTCAAAGTGCGGCTGTTATGATCTAATATTTCAGTTAAAACTGCCGACCTCTTGGAATTATGTAGTTTATTTTGTTTGGGTGATTTTATTGCCTTGTAGATTTTTATGCTACTATTTTAAAGTAAACAGCGTTTGCCCTTCTTTCCTTACTCTTTACCAAACCGTCAAGTACAGAAATCTCTTGATATCGATTCCGTTTCCTTTGTGGAGGTTGATAAGGATGATGGCCAGGCGTTTTGAAGTCCCCTGAAAAGACTAATAAGTAGAGCACTATGCAGTGCCACGTGTAACTATGCAGTATTTCTTCCGAATCTGTAGATGTGTTACTATTTTTTTGTTTGCATAAGATCGTATGCCGCCTAATTAAAAAACGCTTTACCATTTTAGTTTGAAGTTAATCTACTGGCAAGGGATCCCTCTTCTTGTGTGTCTTTATGAAAATTAAAAGGATTCACCACAAATATATCTGGGATGGGCAAGGCTAGAGATTTAATGGCTGATACTTTGTTATCCTGAATGATGATTTTGAATGACTGCTCCGGTGACGGGTAAAAATAAAGATTCTCTTAGCCATATTGTGTTTTAGGGCTAATACGATGGCTGGACCTAATCCCATTGCAGCTTCAAAGGTTCAAGCATATTATTACCCTAAAACCATTCTCGCAGTATTTTATCTGTTTATTTATTAATTTGTTAATTTTTCTTCCCATTATACAGATTGACCAGAAATTAACACCTGTTAGTTGGTAATGTTGTTGATGTATATTTATAGTAGTTTTTGAGATGCAAGATAACTCTCCTTTGGATGAACAACACTATTTGATATCGTGTGATTGACCGATATAAGAACAATTTACTTATTTTGCTTCATCCAAGTGACTTCCATTGAAAGCAAGAAAATTATAGTTATTTATTTTTTTCCAAACAATCATCTTTTAGAATGGGAATATTTGCGATCCTCTTGGTACTTAACAGTAAGCCTCCAGTGTTTTCAAATGGAATGGAAGGCTGCTCAGTTGTTCTGGGATGCTGTTATCTTAATTAAGTTGTCGGCATAAGAGATGTGTTGGCATCACCTCTCTTGAAATTCGGATTACTCGTGGTGTGTTACTACAAAAACGAGCGTGTGAATGTAAGGAGAGAGAGAGAGAGAGAGAGAGAGAGAGAGAGAGAGAGAGAGAGAGAGAGAGAGAGAGAGAGAGACTTCTAATATTAAATCTTGTGCTCTTATCCACTGGGCATGGCCAGTAAAAACAGATAGTCTAAAAATATGAGCAATTTATAACGTAGTCACTAAATATGAATATTTATAAAAAAAAATCTCTACTTGACTTCTGCACAAGGAAGTTTCACAAGAACTTGTGTATACGTGGTCGCCAGCAGCTGATTGTGTGGGCCAAATGACATGGCAACTGCTGAAACAAAATTAATCAGTTGGTTGCTGAAGCAGCAACAGCATTCAGCAACAAATAAAATTTTACCTTCGTTAATTTGTCATACTAATATAGTAGTAGTAGATATGTACGTGGTCTACCTGCCCAAATAAAATTATTACGGATATCACACCTTTGTTAAATGATTCTGACAGACATATTGTTTTTGTTCTTTGGGCAGCTACCACATTGTATGCTATGTATCCAGGGGTCACCAACTTTGAAGCTAGAAGAGCCATTGATTTAGAGAATCATAAACAAGTATTACTGTCAGAGCCGCAATGACCAAAATTGCCTTAGAAACTATTTATATCTCATTAATAAATCAATAAAATTGATGACCATAATATGCTTTAAAAATTTGATCGAATTTTAAAAAATACTGTCTTAAGAGTATTACATAATTTCTTTGTTTTAAAAGAGCCACAGGTTGGTAACCCCTGTATAATTAGTAGATGCATTGCTTGAAAGTTTAAAAATGTCCTTTAGTTTTTTTTTATTACAAAATAATCTTTAAGCCTCTTTCTAATTTTAGACATTTAAAATTTTAGCTTTTGGTTACTCGAAATTAACCTTTAAACCACAAACAATAATCGAGCCTCCGGTAACTTAATAAATTCACTTTTAAATCTCGTAGCTCGAGGAGTTAATTGTAAGCCCCTATTAAATTACATTTAACCTTTAACCTCCTTGTAACTTATAACAGGTAGATGTTTGAACACGAATTAGCTTGAAATTAAACTATAAATCTTTTGTAACTTTTTAAAAAGTTCAACATGGAAACGTTTGGTAACCTTTAGAAAACAAATACAGTTTCCTGTATTTCCCCTCGAGCTAATTACAGACCTTGCTTTTAGCGCGCTCTAATCGCATTCCTTTACGACTAATCAATACAGTAGGAGAATGATCATCCATTTCCTCTCTCTCTCTCTCTCTCTCTCTTCTCTCTCTCTCTCTCTCTCTCTCTCTCTCTGTGAGAATGATATACACCAACAGAGGGAAAGAGGGCGTTTGTTTGTTTAATCTTGTCTGTGTCTTGATAATTATGTCTTTTTAATGCCTGTAAGATTTCAATTAATTGAAGTTACACTTTTTATGAGAGGTATATTTGAGACTGTAGTATACGCGGAGGCAAAAGAATGCATAAGATTACGGAATGTATTGACATATTCTCATTGTTAGCTGTACTAATACATGATTCAGGGAAATGTTCTGTACATTTCAATATTCAGTAATGAATTACGAAGTCACTTGATCCATTTTTTTTTCAAACTGTTCATATTTTATCCATTTTGTTCCAACGGAGTTCCATAATTCTGTAGGATAGTAGACGGGGACATGTCATATCATCACGACGGCACAAAAAAAGAAAAAGAAGAAGAAGAAAAAAAGTTCTTCGTTCTGTCTTTGGTATGCAAAAGAGACGCGTTGGAAACCCTGAACATCTCATAACGTAGAGTGTTTGAAAATGAAATCAAATGAATAGCTGCGTCCGTTTCATTAATCATTTAGTCGGTTGTTCATAAAGGTGATTACATTGTAGTGGTTGTGCTGATGGTGTGGGGAAGGATAGGGAGAGGGAGGGGGTGGAGGAGGGGGAGGAGATGGGGGAGGAAAAGCAGGAGTCTTCCTCCCCTTTCCCCGCCCTCGTTCGTGGGTGAAATCGAGTGCGTGTCAGAGGCACTGGTAGGGCAAAGACACCATATATATATTTATGTCTGTGTATATAATAAGAAGAGAGAGAGAGAGAGAGAGAGAGAGTTCTGACAAATGATAAAGTCTAACCCTGCGTGGCGGCGGATAAGGTTGTTGCGTCGGTTGGCACCGTCTAGGACAAAATATGAATCTCGCCACCTAATATGAAGTGCTCACGCTTCGGTCGTGAAAATGGCCTTTTTGTGCTGTCTCCTCCATCCAAAATTTTATTCACTTTTCTACTTGTTCTTAATAACGTTACTCATTTACTGGTATTTGTGGCTATCTGGTTGGTTAGTGACAAAGACGAATGTTTTCAATGCGATATTAATGAATTAAGTCACAGTTGTAATTTATGATATTCGTATTCATCCTGGTTCTTTCCTGCGTTAGTCTTTTTCATTTTCACTGCTGTTTGTTTTACGATAATAATATAATAATAATAAATCTTGCTGGTGTTCTCTTATTGGAAATCATAGTTGAGATAACAAAATTATGCAAATATTTATTAAATTCGCAAGAAAAAGTTCGTGTGAAATTTCGTAAACAAAACTAGTCAAATACGCCAATGCCAGGGAAATATCAGCTAATAAGACTTATCACTATGAACTGCATAGCTTCTCTATTTAGGAAAAGCCAAAATGGCGTAGCTCTAGAAAGGCATATAAATAGTACATATAAGTAGGATTTTGTAGCGTGTGAAACCTATCAAAGATAACAGTCCAAATGGAATTGTTACATAAGCCAACGTGCCTGAAGAAGTCCTAGTTATCAAGTCCTGGCAGTCTGTTGCTAAGAAATTGGACGTACTTTTCACAAAACTTCCTTACATATTGGCTACGGATATAGTCAAAAGGAAATCCTGTAGTGCAAGGCAGTCGGAACTAACTACAAAATGGAAAACAGTTTGTATGACATTGAAAAGAAAGCTTACGGGGGTCATTCAAAGGGAATTTAAGCTCTACACGACAAGTAATAAATAAATTGCTCATATTTTACCCGTTAAGAAAAATCCAGTGAAAGTGAAGTTTCCGGTAGACCAATGAATGTGCTGAATGAAAGAGACTGAAGTAGGGTTCCGTATAAAAAGCCAGTCTACGTATATTCATTATTTATGTCAGAACGCGTGAAAATGAAGTTAAGTGGAAGAAAGCTTTCCAAATGATGTTGGGAATGTGAAATGATTTTCAAAGTCAAGCCGGCCAGGTAACGTCAGTGTTCACGATATATTAAGTCAATACCGAAGAAAATTAAATCAAGTAAAACTGAATCAGTTTTTACAAAATCCTCTTAATACAAACTAAATAAACAAAGAGAGTCGTGGTATAATTATATTGACCAGCAGAGTCCAAAATCCGGTATGCAATCTCAAATAAGATGGGCGGCTAAAACTGACTGGAAGTTATAATTGTATAAGAAGTGAAAATTGAATAAATCTCGGTACCTACATTTCGTGAAAATGCTGCCAAGGAAACAAGAACAGCTGAAATGGAATTACAGTGAAAGTTCGTAAGACAAATTAAGGATGAAAGGTTCGCTAATTAAGCATAATTAAATTTCGATAGATATATCTTGAGGCTGAAATGAAAAGTTAAAATTTAATTTAGCTGTCGCTTCGCAAATGCGAATTGCATTTTCGTTGTTTATTGAACATAAAAAAAGGCTTCAAATCTAGTTAAGTTGGTTTTCTTTAACATATCAGTAGAAGTATGAAAATCAAATCGAATTATTATAAGTGTCATTTTCATTTTTAAATTAAGAATTGATAGCACAAAGTGGTGGAATGTACTATATTGAGGTTTTAAACACTAACATTATTTGTAATGAATACTTACCTCAAATTATCAAAATGCCTTAAAATCCAATACTAAACATTAATGAAACACAAACCAAAAATGTCATTATTTTAACATTCAGTTTTATGTATGCAGAGACCAGCTGGACTGCTTCATAACTTCCATAAAAGAAAAGAAAACTGGTCTTTTAAAAAGTAATATCAGACTTCCGGTCATTATCCATTAGTGCATCATTGAGCTTTCGCTTTATTCAAGCAAGATCGATGGCAGTACCTGGGAGCTTCGTCCTAGATCAGAAAACATCGGCTTGCTGTATATCCTGCCAACATCACCTTTGATGCAGTAAAGGACATTGCAAAGTGGCGCCGTCACCCGGAGATTCCTTTTGGTACCCACTCCGGACCGGAAAGCGAAAACGGGAAAGTTGATTTTGTTCGGATCCTTCCAGGGGTTTCTCAGCGCCACCTCGGTGTTTCGTTCACAGGCAAAATTAGAGGCTGGATCAATAACGTTTTATTTCCTATTTGGCTCCTTTACAATATCAGTCATTTATCGAACGCACTCTCTCGTCGTCTCCAAAGCGTTCTACGGAGGGACACTCGTTCCTTCATGAGCCTTATGTCAATTTGTTGCTCGTATGTTTGTCTGCCTTTTATTGACGTGCCAGACAAGAGGAAGGATTCTTAAAGCGATTAGTACAATAGAGAAACCGATACGAAGTACGGTTCTAGTAATGCACCGTTTCATATAGATATGAAACTTCTATCCTGATTTTTACTTCGTGAATGAGACATGAAACATAATTGGGGCCGTAACTTTTGCTTGACGGATTTAATCTATTTAGCAGCGATGCATTTAAGATACAAAAGAGAATCGTAGATCTAACATGTAACAAGTAGCAATAATAATTAAATGGCCGGCCAGATTTAAAATACTTTCAAACAACGGTTGTCACTACGAGACTGGAAACTAGACAAGGAGTGTGATTAACGCTTACTAACCAAACAACAAAATAGATTCTAAGATTACGAGTAATTAACCTTGCTACATTTCATTCCACGGGTTTTAAGTGCAGAGTAATTCACAGATTTTAGTGGTGCTTTCGATTCAGTAAATCACATGGCACTTATTTATCAACTTCAGAATCTTGGAGTGGGTAGTCATGTCCTAGGTTTACTTCATGATTTCCTCTCCGGTAAGCAGCAGCGAGTTGCTGTTGATGTGTGTCTGGAGTTCCCAGGGCAGTGTTCTTGGCCTACTGTTATTCTTAGTGTATACAAGTGATAATTATAGTCGTTGGCCTGGAACATAAGGTCGTTTAGCACGCCGATGATGATGCACTTGTGGGTATTGTAAAGTCTCCATTTCTGAGGAATGAAGCCGCTCTTAATCTCTATGGTGTAGTCGGTGGGGTATGAGGCTGAACGCTAGCAAAACGATAACACTTCATTAGCAGATCTCATAACAAATTTTCCACTCCATCCTCCCCTTTAGGTGGATGGGACTTTGCTGAATGAGTCTGAAGACTTAACTATTCTAAGTGTAACTTTTGACACATCTTACTTTTGAGAAAGAGCTAATGGAAGTCTCGATAAATTCCGCACCAAAGTTAGGTATTGCTTGTAAGACCTCATAATTATAACAGGGATGAAATCAATGCAACTTGCGTTAAGTCATTCGCCCTTCCTTTATTAAAATACTGTTTTCCGGGATGGTGGGCCTCTGGCTCTGCCAGAGGTTTATCTCTTTTAGATAGAGTTGTTCGTGGTGGTAGGTTTCTATTTTCTAATATTAGTGGTTATAACTTATACCATCGACGGATGGTCTCTTGTTTGTCACTTTTCCATAAGTAGTATTTTAACACAGATCTTTCACATTTTCAGTTGATCCCTGATCCCCTTTTCCTGCCGAGATCAACCAGATTTGCTGAACAGCAGCACCAGTATTCAGTAAATGTTAGTCGCTGTAGAACCTCCCAGTTCCAGAGGTCCTTTATTCCTCACACCGTTGGACTCTGGAACAGCCTACCATTGGAAGTCGTCAAATTGGAACTTTCAAAAGTTCAGGCGATGGTGCAGTACATTACTACCCTAATATTTTTCTCCTTATATTTTAATACGTTTTTATCTATTTATTAATCTAGTAATTTATTTTTTTAATAAGCAAGGTCTCTTCTGTCTGTATTCCCTTTTACCTTGACATACTTCTTTCTTTAGAAGCTTGAATTTCAAGTCAGTGGCCCCTATGAGTTCATATTCTGGAGGGAAAAAAAAAAAAAAAAATAATAATAATAATTAATAATAATAATTTAATAATAATAATAATAATTGAATTAATAATAATAAAATAAAAATATAATAATAATTAATAATAATAAATAATAATAATAATAATAATAATAATAATAATAATAATAATAAAATGAATAATAATAATGTGTGGCGCCGTGGAGGAGTGGGTTAGGTCGTCAATAGACTTAATTCAAGTTAAGCAACATTGGGGCTGGTCAGTCGTTGGATGGGTGACCGCTCTCCCCAGCGTTGATTCCTTGGGAAAGGATCTTTACCATAATTTCCTCAGTCTACTCAGCTGTAAATGAGTACCTATCCCTGATGAGGTAGGGTCCAGCTATGGGTTAAATAGCAAAACTCAGCAATGATGGAAAGAAATGAAGGAATAAACGACAACGACGTAAATGGAACCTCTGGCAACAGAGGAGCTTCGTCCGGCAACCAGGTATTCAACCCAACTGAAGGGGAAGACGGTCAGGTACTTGGAGGTCGTCATCCAGCAACTGATCACCACAACGACAGAAATCAACAGCCTGAGATTGGAGCTACAGAGGCAAAAAGGAAGAAATGGACAAGAGAAGAAAATAAGGAAATATGGAGATGCTACATCAGAAGCAACCCAACGGAGAGAGGATATAGAAGAAGATTGGTCAACATCTGGAATGAGAGGAATAACACCCCCCAAACAGAGCAGAGGCTGGCAGACCAAGTAAGGAACATAAAGAAAAAGAACTGGCTCTCCCCAACAGAAAGAGAAGAACTGGAAAGGGAAATGTCATACGACAACGAATTACACGAAGACGAACTGAGAGACGCTGCCACAGAAGACGACAGGGAGGATGAGGTATCAAACAACGACACACGAAGAAACACCGACGAAGTAACAGAGAGGACGGAATGGGTAGAAAAGATTAGACAATGGATGGAGCCAGATACAGAGAGGACGGAATGGGTAGAAAAGATTAGACAATGGATGGAGCCAGATACAGAGAGAACAAAGATCCCCTCCATGAAAACCTACAACACCAAGAAATTAAGGGAGAAAACAAGTGAGGTCAATGAAATAATGGGCATAATACACACCACCAGTATCACAGAAACAAATAACTTGACATATGCAGGAGCAAGATTAGTAGCAGAACTGATGGGGATTCGAACACCAACACAACCAACCCAACAGAAACCAAAACAGCAACCTCCTTGGAAAAGGCGCCTGGAAAAGCAAATCATGGTGATGAGATCTGACTCGAGTAAACTGAAAGAGATGGCAGAAAAAAGGCTAAGAAGCAAGAAAACCAGGGAGGAACTCAACGAGAAATACAAAGTACAAGAGAGGGGACTAAACAACACAATAGAAGATGTAAAACAGAGGCTTAAGGCCAAAGCACATAAGATCCAACGGTACACGAACAGGAATAAGGGATACCAACAGAACAAACTATTCGGAACAAACCAGAAAAGACTATACAGCCAACTAAGAGGGGAAGACAACCACCCAGAAATTCCTGAAGCCGAACCAAGTAAGAGAGACTGGGAAAACATATGGAGCAATCCGGTATCACACAACAAACATGCAACATGGCTCCAGCAAGTCAAGGAAGAAGAAACAGGGAGAATAAAACAAAGATTCACAGAGATCACGACAGACACAGTCAGACACCAACTAAAGAAAATGCCAAACTGGAAAGCCCCAGGTCCCGATGAAGTCCATGGATACTGGCTCAAAAACTTCAAGGCCCTACACCCACGAATAGCAGAACAACTCCAGCATTGTATCTCAAATCACCAAGCACTCAAATGGATGACCACAGGAAGAACATCCTTAGTACAAAAAGACAAGAGTAAGGGAAATATAGCCAGTAACTACAGGCCTATCACCTGCCTACCAATAATGTGGAAGTTACTAACAGGTATCATCAGTGAAAGGCTATACAACTACCTAGAGAAGACAAACACCATCCCCTACCAACAGAAAGGCTGCAGAAGGAAGTGTAGGGGCACAAAAGACCAGCTCCTGATAGACAAAATGGTAATGAAGAACAGTAGGAGAAGGAAAACCAACCTAAGCATGGCATGGATAGACTATAAGAAAGCCTTCGACATGATACCACACACATGGCTAATAGAATGCCTGAAAATATATGGGGCAGAGGAAAACACCATCAGCTTCCTCAAAAATAACAATGCGCAAACTGGAATACAATACTTACAAGCTCTGGAATAAGACTAGCAGAGGTTAATATCAGGAGAGGGATCTTCCAGGGCGACTCTCTGTCCCCACTACTCTTCGTAGTAGCCATGATTCCCATGACAAAAGTACTACAGAAGATGGATGCCGGGTACCAACTCAAGAAAAGAGGCAACAGAATCAACCATCTGATGTTCATGGACGACATCAAGCTGTATGGTAAGAGCATCAAGGAAATAGATACCCTAATCCAGACTGTAAGGATTGTATCTGGGGACATCAGGATGGAGTTTGGAATAGAAAAATGCGCCTTAGTCAACATACAAAAAGGCAAAGTAACGAGAACTGAAGGGATAAAGCTACCAGATGGGAGCAACATCAAACACATAGATGAGACAGGATACAAATACCTGGGAATAATGGAGGGAGGGGATATAAAACACCAAGAGATGAAGGACACAATCAGGAAAGAATATATGCAGAGACTCAAGGCGTTACTCAAGTCAAAACTCAACGCCGGAAATATGATAAAAGCCATAAACATATGTGCAGTGCCAGTAATCAGATACAGCGCAGGAATAGTGGAATGGACGAAGGCAGAACTCCGCAGCATAGATCAGAAAACCAGGAAACATATGACAATACACAAAGCACTACACCCAAGAGCAAATACGGACAGACTATACATAACACGAAAGGAAGGAGGGAGAGGACTACAAAGTATAGAGGACTGCGTCAACATCGAAAACAGAGCACTGGGGCAATATCTGAAAACCAGTGAAGACGAGTGGCTAAAGAGTGCATGGGAAGAAGGACTAATAAAAGTAGACGAAGACCCAGAAATATACAAAGACAGGAGAAAGACAGACAGAACAGAGGACTGGCACAACAAACCAATGCACGGACAATACATGAGACAGACTAAAGAACTAGCCAGCGATGACAATTGGCAATGGCTACAGAGGGGAGAGCTAAAGAAGGAAACTGAAGGAATGATAACAGCGGCACAAGATCAGGCCCTAAGAACCAGATATGTTCAAAGAACAATAGACGGAAATAACATCTCTCCCATATGTAGGAAGTGCAATACGAAAAATGAAACCATAAACCACATAGCAAGTGATGCCCGGCACTTGCACAGAACCAGTACAAAAAGAGGCATGATTCAGTGGCAAAAGCCCTCCACTGGAGCCTGTGCAAGAAACATCAGCTACCTTGCAGTAATAAGTGGTACGAGCACCAACCTGAGGGAGTGATAGAAAACGATCAGGCAAAGATCCTCTGGGACTATGGTATCAGAACGGATAGTGATACGTGCAAACAGACCAGACGTGACGTTGATTGACAAAGTCAAGAAGAAAGTATCACTCATTGATGTCGCAATACCATGGGACACCAGAGTTGAAGAGAAAGAGAGGGAAAAAATGGATAAGTATCAAGATCTGAAAATAGAAATAAGAAGGATATGGGATATGCCAGTGGAAATCGTACCCATATCATAGGAGCACTAGGCACGATCCCAAGATCCCTGAAAAGGAACCTAGAAAAAACTAGAGGCTGAAGTAGCTCCAGGACTCATGCAGAAGAGTGTGATCCTAGAAACGGCACACATAGTAAGAAAAGTGATGGACTCCTAAGGAGGCAGGATGCAACCCGGAACCCCACACTATAAATACCACCCAGTCGAATTGGAGGACTGTGATAGAGTAAAAAAAAAAAAAAAAAAAGTAAAAAAAAAAAAAAAAAAAAAAA
>NC_087221.1:8553153-8560653 GCF_015104395.2 Macrobrachium nipponense | reverse complement strand
TTGCTAAACATTCACTGAGCACGTACACACTAAACATTCACTAAAGACTATCATTCACTAAACATCCAATAAACCCTAAACTCACAAAACGCTTACACACTAAACAATCACTAAACACTAACATTCACTAAACACTTACTGAATATTCATTGAATACTACTAAACACTTACTGAATATTCATGGAATACTTACACAATACACATTCACTAACATTCACAAAGCATTTGTTAAACCCGAAACACTCACAAAACATTCACTAAACCCTAAACACTCACTAAACATTAACTAAACATACACCCTAAAAATTCACTAAACATACACAAAAAACATTCACTAAACATTCACTGAATACTTACACACTAAACATTCACTAAGATTCACAAAACATTCACCAAACCCTAAACTAAACATGCACTAAATCCTAAACTAAACACCCATTAAAACTGACTCATGAACATTCACTATACACTTATGAACTAAACTCTTAACGTTCGCGAAACACTTACTCATTAAATGTTCAGAATGAAAAAATTCTGGATTGCACTAAGCCCCTGTTCAATTTGTGGGTTTCCAAACCTTTAAAGATGGCCGCAAGGCTTTGCAGCGCCGCCCTGGTGGAAGACCACCGAGCTACGTAGTACTGGTATAGATATCGCAACTCTAGGTATAGCCATATACCGTGCTCCTGCTTCAGGAATTCTTGTATAATTGAAACTATCCCTAATGATTCGGAATTTATCATGATACTTATCATTACCTGTGACACCCATTTAATTTTTCATAACATAGAAATTGTATCCGTTATCTTCATGCTGCTAGAAAACTAACTATTGTTGGTAAAGCATAATGATGTATTTGCACTGCACACTGAAGACTTTTTGTTGAACCAGTAATAGAATACTGTTGTCTTTTATGGATGTCAGTAGCGGAATAATAACCTTTCATACAAGATTTATCGTAGTAGTGTTGGCTAGTATCATGGTCATTCACAGCGAGTAATTATATGTGTATATATATATGTATATATATATTAACTATATATATGTAAATATTATATATATATATAATACTATATATATATATACATATATATATATATATATATATATATATATATATATATATATATATATATAATGATGTCTACTTTTGCTTTACATAACTACAGACATTTTCATTGTCCTGTATACTATTATATACTTCAAAAATTACGAATCAGAGCAGAGAAAATTTGCCTAAATGCCAGACATCGCGTTTAGTTGACACTTAAACTTCGTAAAACAGTGGCGTATTATTATTACAAGTACGTAGATTACATTGCCACCGTGCAGGGCCAAAAACTCTACTACGTGTTTTCTCGTAAGGGATTGTTCACGTCTGTGACATACGTAAGAATAGGTCTGGAATTTTCGTATTCAGGTACTTATTAATTGTAACTTCTTCATTCAAGATTATGGGTGTATGTATGTGTTTGCATAATTACCCGTATATGTATCCATGCGTGATGTGTACATGCATGTGCATAATGTGTGTGTCTGTGTTTTGCTTGAATGTGTATACTTAAGATTAGCATTTATTTATGAGTAAACATAGTATGCTTGCATATGTATGACTGTAGCTACACATGTGTATGTCTGCTTGTGTACATGAGAAAGGGAATAGCCGATATGGAGGTTGGAGGGCCTTGCTGAGAGGTCCCTGTCCTGCCCTTTGTAATGGCTTGGGTGACTTGACAGTTTTCACCCTTTGAATCAATGTTTTTATTCCAGATCTTTTTTCATTATATGGCGTGTGTCGACCGATGGCGCTCTCTCTCTCTCTCTCTCTCTCTCTCTCTCTCTCTCTCTCTCTCTCTCTCTCTCTCTGTGTGTGTGTGTGTGTGCTTCAGAAGGCCTGGATAACTATAACTTTTGTTTTATATCACAAGCAATTTTGTTATAGTATGCCTATGTGTATGTGTGTGTGTGTGTGTGTGAACATAATTGGAATATATGCATTCAGAGCGTCTCTTTAGAACTAATAAAATCATGCGGATAGGGTCACAGATGAGAGTGTTGTAAGAAAATGGAGAGAGAGAGAGAGAGAGAGAGAGAGAGAGAGAGAGAGAGAGAGAGAGAGAGAGAATGAATTATTGACATTGGTGGTATATTTTAGAAGGATCCTTCATGGCCCTCACTGGTTTAACACTTGAACAAACAAGCTATAATAGTTGAATTTTTCCATTCATGTGTGGATCTTCTCTAAAAGTGAAAATCATTGCAAGTGTAAGGACCATTCTGTGTAGAAGAGATCCCTTTAGTTTGTCCAAAAAGGTACCATATAGTTCAGATTCAAAAGTAAACCACAGACGTTGAGCTAAAGATGGACCCAATGAGTGGCCCCTTTAAGTCTCGGGCCACAAGGAGGGTTGATTGAAAGTAAGTTCAGAAATGGACCATCCGGTAAAGCAGCCTAAGTGATATTGAGTGATAAGCGGCTTGAAATTGAACCGTTGACTGTAAGTATCGCGTGAATGAATCGTTGAATCCAGGTCCACCAAGGGACTCTTAGTCCAAGTTTCAGAAACGAGTTTGTTAAAAGCAGACAAATTGTGTACTTCGATTTCTGACAGCAGTTGGACAGAGATATGAGAACATGACCACAAAATTATTGTTTCTTCCAATAGGTTCCATAACTCTAGTTGATTTTTTTTAAAACCTGACAAACTTGCATTTAACTTGCACTTAGCTGCTTGCCGCTGATTGGATGCTTTCACATTGTTTCAGAAATGGGATTATACGGTCATAGAGTGAGTTAAGAGCGAAATTATATAAAGTTATGTAAATACCAGTAGTAATAAACGTAAGTATTAAGAGCTTACATACTGAATTATATGTATTTAACAGTTATGAAACAACACTTACCGAAGCTGTAGACTAAAATATGTTTCAAACGCATGAACTTTAATGTTTAAATTTCTAGATAGGTTTTTAGCGCAATCATGCCGTTGGTGGTTTGGAAAAACCAAAACATATTTATTGTACAATGCTGAGGTTGTTACAACGCCTAAGAACAACTGCTTCTTTTGTAATTTTTTCTACAATTTTCAGACTGGTCGCCATTAGAATTGCTTTTTTTTTTTTTTCACTTGGGCCCAGATAAGTTCTATAGGGTTGAAAATGAAGTGATAGGGAGATAGACGAAGCACTTTATGGCCATGGTGAGCAGCAGTTTCATCTATTTCGTACGTCTGAATTTCCTTGTGGCGCTGGTAGATCTGAAGTTCGAGTTTTGTAACAAAAGGGTCATGGTCAATGTTACTTACTTGTTGATTATTTTAGAGTGATAAGGAGCATTAACGATGATGATAAGGGACTCCTTGATATTAAGAAGTTGTTCTTCTAACCACATTTTGAACTTTTCGTTATCCATCGAGTCATGGTAAGCCCCCTTTCATCCGTTTTTTTTTTTTTTTTCTTTTCTATTTGAACATAAGCAAGGCTTCCGGTACAAAACCCTCATCACTTCCTGCATGTACTATTATAAACCTGGAGCTCTCCCCGACTTCGTTTTAGGTCCTACTGATCTATCTTCATTAGTTCAGCGCTTTTCGACAGTGAGGTTCTGGTTCACCAAAGTCTCGTCCACGAATACCTCCGGTCTTGGGGGTTTGGACTCTCGATTTCTCTTCAGTTCTCTAAGATACTTGTTCCTTGCTACAATGATGTCCTGTCTCTCCATGAGTATCTTCCTTCCGCTTGTGACTTTCTTGTACCTAAAACCAAGATTCCTGACTATTTTGTAGAGGGGACTTCTTGAGCCAGTAAAATTAGGAGGAGGTTCCCGAACTTTTGCCAACAAACGTGCTAATGTATATAGGTCTCCTCTGATTCATAAAAGGATAGCATCTCGATCTCTCTTAACACATTCCCTGTCGAAGCTGTCAAGATGGCCAGCAACAGTCGATTTTCTTTTTCGGGGCAAGGGCGAATGAATTTACCGTCGGAAGATTTCATCTTCTCAGATTTGATGCGATAGATAGTTCTCTCTGAAATGAGTTGCTGTTGCTGTCGCCCTAATGATTTCTTTCATTGTCTTGCTGGGACCCTGTGAAGTGAAAAAATTGAAAAACATTCATTATTACATTATGACACTGACTGGTAAGCCTACTGCCAATAGCATGTCTTTGCCTGGTGTTTGAAGTTCCTTCATCTATGGTTTGATCAATGCCCTCTTGAACAGTTCAAGATGGCATTGGTTTGATCCGTATCGTCTCTCGTGGCCATGGCTGAAATAGGTGAAATAGACAGAGAGGCACCTGCTCGATAGCCGATTCTAAGCTCATTGATGATGGTTTTAAGCTGTGTGTGCAGACGACCCTAGATATAGACTCTATATCTATGCAGACGACAACTTTCCAGCTGTTCCTCTCTTAACTCCTCCACCCCAACTTTTCCGGCAAGCTTACATTTCTACGATAGTACTTTGTTCTTAGGCTTTGTAACAACCTTCAGCAAATAAATACGTTTTGGATTTTACAAACCACCAATGGCATGATTGCACTAAAAATCTAGCTAGAAATTTAAACATTAAAGTTCATGCGTTTGAAACATATTTCTAGTCTACAGCTTCGTTAAGTTTTGTTTCATAACTGTTAATAGTAAATTAGTAAGTAAGTTCTTAATACTGACGTTTATTACAATTGTTTATACTCTTCGCACCGAGTTAGCTAAATGACATTTTGTTCCTTACAAGGAAGCAGTCTGAATTATTTGGAAAAACTAGGCTATATTTTTGGAGGGCTAAAACCATCGTATGTACTTGCAGGCTCATCGATCCCTGAATGAAACACTACATAATTAACATGAAATAAAATGAAAACCAACACACGCATACAGGAAAATTTAGTAGGCGATGAGCGTGCGTTTGGGAAGCGATGATACAATGCGAATTTAACATGAATAATTCATCTGGGAACGTTACCATGCCATTAATCTTCTTCGGCAGTTTTTGTAATTCATCATCTTCAAAAGTAATCTGGTGAATGACATTGTTTTCGACGCTTAACAAGTTTTATGCGAACAGAAACCCATAAACTTTAATGATTAGTGAAGATACCTGGAATTGTTCTCTTGCTGATGAGTCTTACTTTTCTTCATCATCATCATCATCATCATCATCATCATCATCATCATCTCCTTCTTCTTCAGTCTCTTCTTCTTTGCATTTTGCGTTCGGAGATGAATGGATAGTAGACGCCATTCTCGGTATTTATTTCTCTCTACCTTTTTTTTTTCCTGTTCAGGCGGGTTTAGAAACTCTTATGTTAGGTCTGGTTATTGTTCTTCAGTTTTTAATGCCTCTTGTCTTCAGAAGAGAAGTTCTTATACTACTGACATTATATGTTTCAGAGAAAATGAGTATATTTATTAATGTTCTGCATTCCATTTTTATCTCATTTACACTTATGCCGTGGATTATTTATATATTTATTTGCTATTTTGACTTGATTAGAGAAAAATGTCTAGATACTGACACTATGTCAGAGAAAAGAGTATTATAACTAGTTTTGTTAATTGCGGCAGTTTTTGTATAATTTTGCTCCGAAAAAAAACATAAGATTCAGCCTTCTTGTTGCATTTCAATTCCCAGTTCCAACTGTTTATTCTACGAAGTAGAAAGAAGAATGAGGAAGGATCGGTCTTTTGGCGCATTCTACCGAATTCCGCGTTTGCGTCTGGGTCATTTTTCAACAGCATTCGCAGCTGATCGGCCACTTACAATATTGAGTTTTTCCTCCGTAGTGGAGGAGGAGGAGGAGGAGGAGGAGGAGGAGGAGGAGGAGAAGGAGGAGGAGGAGGAGGAGGAGACGGCGGCATCGCCAAGAATGCGTTTTCCCATTTTCGTGAAAATTTAATACATTTTTCTTGTCAAGAGACTGTCGTCGCGTTTGACGAATGACTCCGCCGCCCGGTTCATATATTTTCAAATTTTATGCAACGTGCCTGGTGTTTTCGGAATGGCCATTCGAGGTTGACTTCGCAGCTGTAATTGTCCAAAAATAATTCCGTGACAGCCGCTTGATGGATGTGCTTTTTACCCGCTCTAATATTCCCACCCACCCTGACTTTGCCACTCTCCTGCCTCCACCCCCACCCCCACTTCCACCTCATCCTCCACCCAGGATTCCTCCCCCTCTTATACACAACCCCCATCCCCATCCACAAATGCCATCCCCCCACACAATCTCTATCTTTTCGCTTTTTATCTCATGGTTTATGCGGATTGGAGAAGTTTATGACGAAGGCGCATGCGCGGTGATGCGCATTATATTTTTGTGACAAGCATGTACACTCTCTATAGATCCAACTTGGGTATTTTTAGTACTTATACAAGAGATACGTGCTCTCCGTGGATTCAAAATTGTCTTCCCTTAGCGTGGCTTTTATTTTTTATTTTTTATTGTTTATTTTTTCATTAGTCGTGTCTTTTAAGTATTTTAATGATTGTTTATTTCCAGTATCATTTTAACCCTTGCGTGCGAACATCCGTGCATCCATAAGCTTAGATATGTTATGAACATCGGCTCTCTTTATTTTGTTTACTTAAGCAATGGTGTGTAAAACCATGATTTTCTCGATGAATTAACCGTATCCGTGCTTTTATCATTTATATCCTCAAGAATTCGCTGTCTGGAAACACTATTAGGAAAACTGTAACTTGGAACAAAGTGGCAAAAGGATCATTAAGATCTCTCACTTTGTCGACCATAAGGTGACGGGTAGCTCATACTAAGCTATGACTTCAGGTTATTTACAAGAAAGAAAAAAAAATGGAGGGCAAAGACTGATGCTTAGAAAGTAAAATTCATTTTACGAAAGTTATATTTTAAAGGTTGAGATCAGGAACGTGAAGGGTAATTTTCTAATGAATGTCAGTAATACAAAAGAAGGTATGTTTAGCGATGGTAATGATAAGGATGATAAGACAAAAATTATACATTCTTTTGATTGGTTTAGATTTATTAAGTGGATGATTAAGAGGAATAGATGGTCAAGACGAAGCTGTAAAAGCAAGAGAGATTAAACGGAAGCATCACTTTGAAGGATAAATTCATGTCCTGGAGCAAGTACAGTCGCCCTTCAAAAAAATGAAAAAAATAATCAAACAATAAAAGAGAAGGCGTTTAACTGGCTGGAGTTTTCAACAGACTGGAGAAAGAAGAAGAAGAAGAAGAAGAGGGAGAGGAAGAATGAGGATAAGAAGGACGAGGGAGCGGCGGCGGCGGAGGGCCAGAAAAAGGAGCAGCTCAATATCGCCAAAGGAGTTATTTGATGCAAATGACGGGGCGCTGCGTCTTCGCTTTCGTCTTCGTCGTCGCCTCCGTCGGCGGCAACATTCTGATAGGATCTTTTTGGTGATCTTTTATGAACTCCTTTTTCAGATCTCGTCAGAAGTTGTGCCATCAAAGCTTGGGCGTTTCGGTTGATTTATGGATGCAGAATGAATGAATCATTTTG
>NC_087221.1:8523153-8550653 GCF_015104395.2 Macrobrachium nipponense | reverse complement strand
TATATATATATATATATATATATATATATATATCGAACTACAAATGTCCTTTAATATCTAATTCGCTCTACCTCGGAAATTAATATATTTTCATATATGTTTAACCGAGGGGGAATTATTAGCGATAATAGCATTGGTGATCGACAGACGCGAACCACCGACCTCTACAATCCTGGACTGGCAGTGAAGCTCCAAAACCACCACGGTGGCGTGGTGGTTTTTTTGGGCTTCACTGCCAGTCCTGGAATTGTAGAGGTCGTGGTTCGCGTCTGTCGATCGCCAATTTAATTCTATTATCGCTTAATAACAAATTCCCCATCGGTTAAACATATATGAAAATATATTAATTCCCGAGGTAGAGCGAATTAGATATTAAAGGACATTTGTAGTTCGATATATGTATATGAATCACGTAATGTGATAGACTTTTATATATTGAATATATATAGTTATTATTTAATTATTATATATATATTATTATTTATATTAATTTAATTTATTATTTAATTATATTTTTTAATAAATTAATAAATTTTAAATTAAAAATTTATATTTATATAATTTATATATATATATAATATATATAATATATATATATATAGTAATATATTTATAATATTATATATATATATATATATATATATTTATATATATTATATATATATCTATAATATATATATATTTAATTTATATATATATATATTAATTATATTATTATATATTTATATTTATATTTATATTATATATTGAATTATATTATATTTAATTTATATTATATATAATATTATTATATATATCTATATATATTTATAATCTTCTATCTTTAGAATAACTCACAACCATAGGTAATCTCAAATAATAAGTATATTAGCAGGACTGGTTGCAAAGCTGTCTTTTATGGATTATGTCTGTGTATTTCAGGTTGTATATTAATATTCGAAATCAACAAATCTCAGGCTTGATTGAGTTCAGTTCAGTTGCTATGATAATTTTATCTCCTACATTCATGTGACTCTTACTCCAAAAGTAAAGTGAATTGGAGGTTGGGGATTTGTGACTTAGAATTTGCGACTATGAAAAGTCCCCTGTGTACATACATACCGGGTGTTTCGAAGTTAGATTCCCCCCTACACAGAACAAATGGAAAGTTATGAAGTTTTCTGCTATAGCCCAATCTCAAGAAAAACAAATCATCATTAAGTTCTATTAAGCTATTTTTCACTTTACATTTCTTGGTATTTTTTTCAACCTGAATACAGCCATGGCTAACGACTCGGAGGAAATCAGATGGATTGACCGAATCCGGGCTATAACCTTCAGGGAGGCTTGGGATGCTGGCACATACTTCATTTTACGTTCCTGGATACCTAAATACATTAAAAGAGATGAATCCTTTGTTAAGAGAAACTGGAACAAAAGCCATACGACTGTCATCGCGAAAAGTGAGAATCTTGGAATTCCTGGAGTCCTTTCTCAGGGGTCAAAAGACATCATAGCTGAGGCAGTGGGAAGACCAAAAACTTCTTTACGTAAATTGGTGCTTGAACTAGATACAAAAAGGGGAAAGAAGAGAAGTTATAGTGCTGTATATTGTGAGTTGAAAAAATCTGTTATCAAGCCATTTCATGTTATCAACAAGCCCAACATCACTCAGCAACAGAGAGAAGACTGTGCATTATTTCATAAAGATTTGGGTGAAGCTGACTTTCTCCATGTTGCCACATCAGATGAATTCTTCATTTCCACAGTCAGGAAGCCAAATCATAAAAATGACATTCACAACCAAACGGTTAATGTGGATCATCAAAGAAAAAGGACAGTCACGGAATGGCGAATACTTCAGAGAAACTCTGTGCGTACTGGTGGAGTATTTCCTTTTTTCAAAGATCCTGAAAATGTGTTATCTGTTGAAGAAGTCACATTTTTGCATGATAAGGCCCCATGGTTCAAGGCTCTTCAGACACAGGAGGTGCCTCGAAACAGTGGTATCAATTTCTTCTCGTCAATTGAATTTCCAGGTAGCTCCTTAATGTGTGTGAAAACATTGGTAGTATCTTAAGGGTTCGTGTTGAAACGCGCGCATTGAACTATGATGGTATACAAAGCCTCGACGACCTGTGAAAAGAGGTGACCGAAGTACTCAGGGAAATGGAGTTTTGAGTCTCGGCTTTTTTGCGATTTGCTAAAATCATAGCCCTCAAGAATGCAGGCTGTGGTACAGGCAGATGGAGGCCACACAAAATATTATAATACTCAGAGAGAAACTTATATAAATAACTGTTATGAACTCCCTTTGTTTATGTCCATATAAATTTTAGTTTATGCTGTAGAGGGGGCCCATAATTTCGAAACACCCTGTACATATATACATACATAAATATACTCACACACACACACACATACAAACAGTGCTGTGATTAATTCCCCTTGTGATACTAGTAATGATATTAAACATCTCCATAGTTAATAGTATTCCTTCTTATATTAGCTCCCAGTCATTTTATGGCTCCTTGAGTGAGCTATAATATGTAATGTTAAAAGCAAGTAGTGTGTAACGTTTCTCACTTGTCCCTCGTCTTAGTACTGATGCTAGAATGCAATCTCTTTGCAGTCAAATACCGAGCCTGATTGTGAGAGAAAATTGGGAACCCTTTAGAATAGTGCTTGCATTGAAATAACCTGCTTTGCGCAGATTCCTAGCTCTGTGTCTGGTTCATTTCCCAGCCATGTGTTTCCAGTGGACCTGCAATCAACCACCTCCTTAATTTCTGGACCTACCAGTAACTTAAATGTAAATATAGCTCATTTAAACGGAAGTCCAAAGTTTAATGTAAATTCCTCCTGTTTCAGTAATATCGGCCTTCTGTAGTAGATATTTGTTTTTATTCACTCTCGTCCCTCCAGGCAAGGCCATTTTAAAGAGTTAGAATATATTTTCAAGGAGGGAACGACGCCAGTATACATATTCTAATATATATATATATATTATATTAATATATATATATATATATATATATATATACAATACATATACATATATATGAATACATACATATATATACATTACATATAAACACACATTGTTATTCCCATGCAATTTGTAAAACTCACATGATTCACGTCCAAGCTTTTGTTATTTCGAAGTGCGCAAAAAGATCCAACTTGGTTCTTTATTCCGAAAAGCGAACTCAGATTATCAAATGCTGAGCCATATGAGAAAGCTTTAAATCTATTGAAAACCTATAAAGTGCCTTGTTTTTATTACCTCCAATGAATACGGGAGACACTGTGTAATTTTAGCAAATTACATTTTTATTAGTAATTCGGTCTCCTGGCCTTGTTTCTTCTCCATTTTAATGACCACTTTACTTTAGATTCATGTTTCTGTACGGCGAACAAAACTCAGCTCTATTCCCTCACTTAATACTGCAATGGTGCTCGAATATTTATGGCGCCGTAGTTAGCACGCAATGTTATTATTCTAAAATTCAGCCGGCGTTATGCCAGCGTGGGCTCTTGTTCCTGTGACACGCACGCTGCCAGCTGGCCTCGAGATTTAAGGTTCTGAAGGTGTCAGCCACTTCATTTCTCACAAGATCTCTGGAAAGAATCTGGAATATTGTGTTTAAGGAAGATTGTCAATGCAGAATTTAGCCACAACAGTTTCATGCACACGAAATACACTATTTTAATTATATATGTAAAAACAGTAATAGTTGGTTTCACTGATTTGGTATTCTATTTTAAGGTCCGGGTAGACATTCACTTGACATTTCTCTTACATAGAAAGTGAAGTTATAGGGATTTTTGCGTTCAAGTTTATTTCAAAATGTGTTCATCGGATTTTAAAATGAAAGCTTAGATTTTTCTGGAATTCTATGTGAGTGAGACGCGGACAGCTTTTTGGGAATTGTGTTTATCCAGTCTTCTCAGCGTGATCAAGAATTTATTATCATTTTGTTATATGAGTACAACGAGACAGAAGTGAGATATACAGTAGAAGTGAGCTGTATTGTGTGTGTGTGTGTGTGTGTGTGTGTGTAAAAGAAAACTATTGAGATGGCTATTTGTCTGCCCGTCAGCACTTTTTCTGTCCACCCTCAGATCTTAAAAAAATACTGAGGCTAGAGGTCTGCAAATTGGTATGTTGATTACCCACCCTCCAATCATCAAACATACTAAATTCCAGCCCTCTAGCCTCAGTAGTTTCTTTATTATTTTATTTTATTTAAAGTTAAAGTTAGCCATGATCGTGTGTCTGACACCACTGTATATGTCAGCAACACAGTCCACCACCAGGCCATGGCTGAGAGTTGTAACGCTGTTACAGAAAACTCGATTGCACCGAAGAAATTTTTGCTTTTTTTATTTTTTATTTTTTATTATTTTTTTTATTTATTTATTTATTTATTTATTTATTTATTTATTTATTATTATTATTATTTTTTTTTTTTTTTGCATCCACCGTATCGTTCAAAATGACGACGAGACAGCAAGAACCTAGGGTTAGGGATTTTGCTGGCCGTTCCCAAAGCTCGGTCACCGATGCGATATCTTCAGTCTACATACTTATGTAATTTGGCCCTGCGCTGGACGAAGCCAAGTCTAGAAAATAAATAAATCGATATACATACACGTTTAAATAGTAAGATGATATTATTAGTTTCAAGAAATGAAAAATTGAAATTAGAAAAATAAGATAATGGCTAAAAACAAATCAACGAACATGATATGATGTCCACTTTTCCTAATTTGTGCCAAGTGAAAAATCACCGAACGAGGAATAAGGATCTTCTGCAAAAGAATTACAAATACTATAACAAGATTCAAGATGATAATTATTGGTCAGTGGTGCAAAACTCACAAGGACATCTGACGAGGAATAAACATAGTTGTTGTCTGGAAAAGGTCTTTGATTGCCAAGCGAATTTATTTTGTTATAAAAAGAACGCCTTTCGAGAGAACGCATTTCATTGTCAGGAAATTTTACTTAGATACCAAGAGAGAGTCTTTTGTTGCTAGGAGAACTTTTTATTTATTTATTTATTTTATTTTTTGAACAAACTACTTTTATTGTCAAGAAAATGTATTAAAGTTACGCAAAATGTCACTGGTTGCTCAAGAAACGCCTTTTGTTGTCAAGCAAATGTGTGAAGTTAATCGAAGGAATATTACTGGTTGTCAAGAGAGAGATATTTGTTGTAGGAGAAACGTATCAAGTTACTAAGATAAATCACAGGTTGTCAAGGTAATGCCTTTTTTTTTTCCAAAAATATACTAGTTGTCAAGAGGAAGTCTTCTGTCATCAGGAGAGCGCCTTCTGTTACCAAAAGAAGTCTAATGTTATCAAGAGAACGTCTTCTGTGATAAAAACGGTGGCATTTGTTACTAAGAGAGTGGAAATTGTCATATAGAGAACGCCTTTTCTTGTCACGAAAATGTATTTACAAGGAAAGTCTTTTTGTATTCAATAGAATGCCTTATATTTGTTAAGAAAAATGTATTAGGTTCACAAGAAAACGTCATTTTTGTTTTTTCAAGAGAACACCCTTTTATTGCCAAGAAAACGAACACAGTACCAAGTGTCTTTTGTTGTCCACATAATGTCTTTCTTGCCAAGAAAACCAGCGAGGGTCCCAAAAAGCTCACTGGATTCAAAGGAACCTTTATTGTCAAGAAAATGTACAAGTTACCAGGATGAAGTCTTGTTATAGAGAAAACTCCGTTTGAAGTCGGGAAAATGTATTAGATTAGCTAGGGGAAGTTATTAGTTTTCGAGAGATTGCCTTTTGTTGTCGAGAAAATGTGTGTGTTATTAAGATAAAGTTTTTCATTGTCAAGAAAAGGTTACCAAGAGGAAGTCTTCAATTGTCAAGAGAAACACTTTGGTTGTTAGGACATGAGAAAGACATTGATTGTTAAATGAACGCCTTTTGTTTCAATAACGTATTGGTTACAGAGAGTCATTGATTGTCAAATGAACGATTTTTGTTGTTAAATAACTTATTGGTTACAAAAAGAAACTCATTGATTGTCAAATGAACGCTTTTTGTTGTTTAAATACCTTATAGGTTACAAAGAGAACGTCATTCATTGTCAAATGAACGGTTTTTTTTTTCAATAACGCATTAGTTACAAAGGGAAAGTCACTGATTGCCATATGAAAGCCTTTTGCTGTCAAGAAAACTTACAAAGTTATCATTAATTACATTAGTTACAAAACGGAAGTCACTGAGTATCAAACGAAGTCCTTTTGTTGTCAAAAAAATGTGTTAAGTTACCAAGAGACAGTAATAGATTGTCAAATGAACGCCGTTAGTTGTTAGAGAACGTAATAGTTGCAGGGAAGTCTTTATCAAATGAACGCCTTTTGTTTTTAAGAAAACCTAAAAGTTACAAAGAGAAAGCCTTTTTCATCAAGAGAATGAGTGCCATCTGTTGTGAAGAGAATTCTTTTCATGCCAAGAGAACGCGTTTGCTGTGAAAAGAACCTTGTTCTATCTTCTTTGGGGTTCTGAAGAAGACAAAGTTCCGATTGCAACATATTCATAACTCACCGAAACGCGACGGGGCAAAACCATTCGCATGGTATTGTTAACTTATAAGGCATTGGCAGAGAGATCAAGGATATTATAATAGAAGAGTGAGGATCAGGCCCACTTGCTATATCATGAATATAGTTATTGGGAAGCCTGTGTAAAGAAATCGATCAATCGGTCAGAGGTGCTCTTTCAAGAAAGCAGGTTATTCACTTGTGTTGTATCAGGTCATGATTTCTGTCGTTTTTTCTATCTTTCCGGGTTGTATTAGAAACTGTGATTATTATTACACTTTAAAGTAATTAATTTTGATCCAGGTTAATAACTAGAACTGAGTAAATGCGACATAAAAATTATCGTGTGTCATTATTAGTGATGTAACTACGAGTATGTAGTTTAGATTGATGAGGATAAAGAAAATTCAGTTTTCTTCTCTCTAATGCGGTTGCGCACATTCGTAAACTCTGCGATATTTATACAAGAAAATTCACCTTGATTTTACTGAGCTATCATCGGTTAGAGATTCTGCTGGCCTTGTCCTAAATCTACACGAAAAAGAAAAATCCATGTAGGTGTTCGAACGTAGATGTTACTGCTTTATAGATAATAAACTTTCATTTCGTAAATTTGGTTGTGGTGAAGCTCCGTGGATCTTGGCTCCTCTTATCTGAACCATCATTAGTATGCATATGTAAATACGTACTTACACCTTCGGGGTTTATGACAGACTTGATCCAACAGTTATCCTCAATTTATATCTTACAGTATAGCGTCTAGAAACCAAAGTTACGAAAAAATATGAGAGAAAGCAAAACACACACACACGAACACAGAGAGAGAGAGAGAGAGAGAGAGAGAGAGAGAGAGAGAGAGAGAGAATGGTGATGATGAAGACTAAATGTAGGAGGTATAATGTGCAATTCAGTACCATGTACTAGTTATTAGTACAGCAATAATGAAGTTCTTAATGTAGTGTGTTATTCTACCTGCTAGTAGCACTAGGACAGTTCACAAGAAATCGTCTATTTTTTGTTGACTCTCTAAATACAAACGAATTGCTTCTGCAAGTTTTCAGTGGGGACGTAATGATGATTCAGCTGACTCTGAGAAAAAGATCATATAACGACTCTGAGAAAAAGGGCTGTCGTATAACGGCTTTGAGAAGAAGGACTATAATAACACGACTTTGAGAAAAATGACAATAATAAAACGACTCTGAGGAAAAGGACTATAATAAAAATGATCTGAGAAAAAGGACTATAATAAAACGACTCTGAGGAAAAGGACTATATTATAACGGCTCTGAGAAAAAGAACTCTAATAAAACGACTCTGAAAAAGAACTCTAATAAAACGACTCTGAAGAAAAGGACTATATTATAGCGACTCTGAGAAATAGTACTATATTACAGTGACTCTGAGAAAAAGGACTAAAATAAAACGAATCTTAGGAAAAGAACTATATTATAAAGACTGAGAAAAAGGACTATAAGAAAACGACCTTGCGAAAAATTACTATAATAAAATTACACTGAGAAAAAGGACTATAATATAACGACTCGTAGAAAAAGAACTATATTATGACAATCTGGGGTTGGGGGTGGGGGCGGGTGTTGATGAATTTGATCCAGCAATATAGCTAGACCGTGGTTTGCACAGTGTCATATAAATCAGCCCGTAGACGTTATGAGAAGTGGAGCTTCCTTTGGAGGTAGGGACATTTTGTAAGTACATTGTCAATATCTTCATAATTTGTTGAGAATTGTGTAGTATCATTGTGTTACCAAAATCACCCTAAAGGGACAACCTAAGTTTTCAGAATACGAAGCAGTTGTCCTTTCGGTATTTTAGTTCTGGCTGCCCCTTCAATGCTCACCTTTTTCATGGTATGGATCTCCTCTGAATATCTTGCTCCCACGTGCAATTTCTCTCTCTCTCTCTCTCTCTCTCTCTCTCTCTCTCTCTCTCTCTCTCTCTCTCTTATAAATGTAAATGAGGGATTGTTGTTTAAAATTTGACGAAAAATGATCGTATGATGCAATTTAAGGAAGGATATTTTTTCTTTGAATCTGGAGAAAATTATGTGTGAACTGATAATCAGATCACGAATCGGTGATTTACATAAAACGCATTCATTCAAATTATATTGTTTTAGGTCATTAGTTACTTTTTTAATGATGTTGGTTGGGTCATTTTTATGCCACGAATATTTTAACCCATATTCAGTCCGGAATAAATCCTAGTTAGTCAAACTTTCAATCATTTTCGATCAGTAAAATCGTTGATCTAAGTCTTATAGTTTGATACTGATTATAAATTTATTCCTTTATTGTCGTTTTCTTGAGTCAAATTTACCCTTGGTGCTTGGCAATTTGTAATAGAATGTTTTATTTAATTTGTTATACACTTTGAGTTGACAATAAAATGACCTTTTCTTTTGTATTCTGTGCACGACCGATTCGACACGTTCAATATTTCCAGAGGCGTTTTCAGTGGATTCTGATAGAGCAAGGTATTCATTATTTCGAGATAGGAAATAAGTCGTACTAATAAGGATGCTAGGCTTATATTTTAGGAGTGACGTTCATTAGCACCGTATCTTTCTCCTTAGCGAGAATGCTTCCTCTGGTTATCCACATCATCTTCAATGAAGAAGCGAGAAAATCTGGGTTGTGATGCTTTTACACGTGATGGATGCACTGAAATGTTGTGTATGCTATAATATTTCATTAGCATCGATGTTCATTTCGTTATTGTTATTTTATATTATTATTATTATTATTATTATTATTATTATTATTATTATTATTATTATTATTATTATTATTTCTCAGAATAGATGTATTATGATTTTTGTTTCCCTTCTTACCTTCGATCACTGAAGGGAGGCGAATGTGGCAAACCTAATGTCCTGTTCAGCCTGCTGTGTTCTCAATATCGCGTAGTTTGGATTTTCTTGAGTTTTGTTTTACCGCCAGTGAGGTTAATGTCCTTCTCGTTCTCATTTTCAAGAAATATTACAGCGAACTACAGTGAACTAGAGTCATTAACGTTAGCTAACCGATTGCTATCGCATGATGTATCTATCCTACGGGCACTATTATTATTTATTATTATTATTATTTATTATTATTATTATTATTATTATTACTACCTGTTCTGCTAGTATAGTAGTTAGTGTCGTGGTATGGCACTCAGATATCGCGGGTTTGCTCTTCCCCAGGATAATTAAAAATCACTGGCTCTGTACCATGATCAGTTGGAGGCTTAAATTTCAAGTCATAGGCCCCTGTGCGCTTGTTCCGTGTGAATAGGTTTCATCTGCTGAAATAATAATAATAATAATAATAATAATAGCGTTATTATTATTATTATTATTATTATTATTAGTTATTATTATTATTATTATTATTATTATTATTATTATTATTATTAGCAGTGTCATGTGTAACCTTACAATATTTTTTGTTTTTCTATGTTTAGTCAAAAAAATTTTTTTCTCTGTTTTGTATCTATCTTGTGTATCTTTATATGGCCGGGAGCGGAACCAGTATTATTATTTTATTATTATTATTATTATTATTATTATTATTATTATTAAGTGGGAACGATGCAAGATAATGTGTTTCTTTTGCGATGATGACTCCCCCAACTGGGGCTCATTGGGTGTGTGCAAAAGAACAGTCCCGAAAATGTAATCGGTTCCACTTTTTGAAATAGTTTTAAAAGATCACAAGGGGAAGATATCGCTCGAAAATAATTTCCTAACAAATCTGTTTTCACGTACTATACTTAATCCCGTCTTCTTATTTAACATCAATGACAGATAGCGGTGATATTTCACAATTAGGTTACTAATTATATTATTAATTTTGAACTTGTCTCCGTAACATGAGACGCTGGACTGCTGTAAACCTAACGAAAAATATTCTTTTTATTTTTTATATTATTTTGTATCACTTTCTTTTATTATTACGTAAAACGAAAAAAGTCAGGAAACAATTCAGAATCATTGGTAATTTTTTTTTTTACCAGAGAAACAATTGACGATATTTTATCATGAATAGACCGTCAATGAATAATCATAACGTTTATATGGATCTTTCCAAAGTTAGGGTCGTTTTCTAGGACTGATATTTCAGTGGGGTCATTTCTTATGATATTTAATGGGCTTGTACTAAACATGCCGAAAAGTTGGATAAATATCGGGTTAAAAAAACCCTTGGGGGTTACTATCTAGGAAAGATCCCTTTATATAATTAAAGATGAGGTGTATCTATATGCGAGCAACAGTGATGGTCTGTAGGTAGTGAACTCTTCGTTTAGACCTGATGTTGTCAGGCATAATCTGTATGCAGAATGAGGGACCTTGTCCAATCTTTGCGACGGCATGTAACTTCTTCAGGCGTGACTTATCATCTCACCCCTCTTCTAATACTGTCAGTTTTGACGTTATGTGTACACTAATGATGATATAAACACACCTTATCGAACATACCTACTGTAAGATCTGTTTGTTAATCATGTTTTGGTATGAACGACAATCATTTTATGCTTAAAAAAGTAAATTATTATCATTAACCTAATTCCGTCATTAATATTATAGATTTCTTAGGAAAATATATGTGCAATTTGTAGATCTGTGTTCAGTCATTCCTATACAGCGGGGAAAATTTCTTGTATGAAACTACCTCCTCGAGGTATTTCGCTGTCGGAAATGGATGGCAGACGATTTCTTGTCAATTCTAGCTGTTGTATCCCCTGTAATTATGTTATTTTCCAGGTCCGAAAACCCGCGTAATCTCCCGAGCACCAGACGAGATAGGATGGGCCCTGTGCGTGCTATCTTACTGTATATCTTTCCATTATTTCTCTCCCAATACACAAAAAAGCAGAAGTCGCTAAGCCTACTTTTCTGGCCACAAAATCTACCTATTACAGTTTGAGAAGGGCCATATGTTATTTGATTGCGGGGATCCTGCTGGCTCGGCCGTGCAGTAAAAGACGATATCGATAAAGTTATCTCCGTTTTGGATTGCCTCTGTGGTCGCTCTTTTATGCTGGCTGCGCCACTTAACGAGCAAAAACGGGGTTGTGTTTGCGTGGTTGTGGTGGAGAGGGAAGCTCCCTGTTGACTACTTTGTGTCCACCACCTCCACTCAGCCCAACCAGCGACTAGTGATGCCCTGCCCACTCGACGACCCTCTCCTTTGCTCTTTCAGTTCCCTTCCCTCCCGCTCCAAATCCTCTCCCCCTTCCTTTCCTGACACCCCTATAAGGGCACCTCTTGGCACCTCTGCCCTTGTCCGTTTACTAAACATCATTTGGCCATCCATACTTATTTGTTTATTGATTGTCTTAACATCTGTTATTAGATTCACAAATGTATACTCAATGCTGTGTAAGATTTGCTCTGGTCTTTAATACTACAAATTATTAGCAAACGCATAATCCATTTTAGCTCTGCGTATGTAGGAGTAGTGACGTGTCACAGCAATATACCCCAAAAAAGTCGCACAGACGGGGAAGTATGACCAATAGGGTACTTACAGCAATCACGCACCGACCCAACGACAGCTAAAAAAATGTCGAGAAAAAAGAGCAAAGGTTCAGTCATAAAGAAATGAAATGTAACTTTCTAACCAGAAGTTTTGAATACCCAGGCTTCCACCTCTCGGGGGAAAAAAAGGAGAAGAATACGGAGGGCAATTACAAAGGTCTCTTTATGCATTCTCGCCATCCACCTTACGAATCGTACGTTCTCTTTTATGATTTTATGTTTATTTTATTACCAACGCTTTCTTTTTTTCTGCTGCCTTTCCCTGAGTCCTCCTCATTTTTTTCTAGCTTAAAATTACCGATTGTCGCATTCGCCCAACCTTTATTTTCCTTTATTTCCTCCATTTATTATTCATGGCCTCTTTGAACACTTCAGGTATTTGGTTGCCGGGATAAATTTTATATAGGAAAAGTATGTTACACAGGTAACATATTTTTTCTACCCTATACCTTCTTAAGGCATTTTTTCCGATGAACCCCATGATACTGTGCCCAACAAATATCCTCTAATAATAATAATAATAATAATAATAATAATAATAATAATAATAATAATAATAATATAATAATAATAATAATAATAACTTTCAGCCTAGACATATAAACATCTAAGATAATCTGAACATGAATTTTGTTCGTAAAGATTGATCTAATCTGACTTTAGAGTGTGTTATGTATTATGTTTCCTTATTAAATCATAATATGGCTAAGTTACTCAAGGAGCCGAACATGTCCACGGAAGAGCGTCAGACTTATTGAGAAAAATGTAGTTCATATTTTAATAATGCTACTTGATCGCGCTGTAGCGTTGCCGCTCTAATTTTTGCATGATGGCTTTTGGCCGGGAAAAGGAAATGTAAATGGCGCTCGTTACCAGTCGCCACTGGTGCCTCTGATGATGTTTCGTAGAAAAGACTCTTGATTATCATCCGTTACCGAAAAGCTAAAACATTTTGAGAGAGAGAGAGAGAGAGAGAGAGAGAGAGAGAGAGAGAGAGAGAGAGAGAGAGAGAGAGAGAGAAATGCAGTATAATTGCTCCAAATATTTTGCTTGTGCTAGTCACTTTTTACCAGCTGCGTATATAACTATAATAACCACAGTGCTCTCTTAAATTCTCGATTTCATCACACTTTTTGATGCGCTTGTCACTACAAAGCCTTAGATCCAGAATGGAAGATGATGAATAAATAAACTCAGACGGCCATAGCAAGATTCGAACGGGCATCCGGAGTTTCAGAACGAGATCACGTTACCTACCTGACGACGACAATTTCAAGAAAGAGTGAATCTGGATGTGCAGATTACAAGAGCATTTAGTTATCCGTAATATTGTTTCATTCCTGCAAGTAATTTCGAGAACATTTGGCAATCTTGATTTCTTAAATTTAAACAATAACCCGTCAGGTTGCCATTACAACTATTAACAAGTGAAAAATGCGTAGAGGTTTCTTCGGCATAATTGAGTTTTTTGTACGGCGTATAATGCTGTATGGAAATCTCAGCCAGAGCCCATGAAACTATCAGCTGCGGCCCATGAAATTTTCAGCCACTGCCCGTTGGTGGGCCTATGTTGTTGGCACCTAAACATGGATAACTTTAAACCTTAAAAAAAAAAAATACTGAGGCTAGAGGGCTACAATTTGGTATGTTTGATGATTGTAGGGTGGATGATTAACTTGCCAATTTGCAGTCCTCTGGCTTCAGTAGTTTTTAAGATCTGGGGGCAGACAGTAAAAAAAGCGGACGGACAGACAAATAGCTCTCTCGATAGTTTTCTTTTACAGAAAACTACAAATATAAGTCCGAGCAGAAGTGACAGCTATTACTGTTAATGTCATTTTTATCGTTATCTCTATTCCGTTTAATATTAATGTGGTTATTACTATCATGATTAGCATTGCATTTTTGTTGCTTTCAGTGTTGAATAGCACGGTTTTAATAATACGAATTTAGTCTTATCATTTATCTCTAGATTAGCACATTGAACTGATTCCTAAAATGATGGGAGATAACACCTATCGGAAAAAAAGGGAAAATCGTCCCTCACGCTGACTTTTTCTGGAATAAGAGTGATAACGATTTCTAATCACGGTTTTGTGTGTGTGTGTGTGTGTGAGAGAGAGAGAGAGAGAGAGAGAGACGCAAGTTGACAATATCAACCGGTTGTATACTTGGGTTGAGTGCAATGCCAATATCCCGATAGGAAATGATGCCGACGCGGACCCGGTCTAAGGGAGAGTACAATTCTTCTTGGTCTGAAGTCATAGTCACTCGACAGCAAATAAAAAAGGTCACCTTGCCATGATGATGTAACTGCGATACGTCGCGGTATGTATGTGTGTGCGGATAATAATACACACACATACACACATACGCAGTGGCGGGGATAGGGGTAAGGGTGGCCGGAGGGTACGACAAAGGTGCCACAGTGGTGCCATCTTGCACGGATTCATATTCGTTGAAGTGTTGCGTGATCCCCTTCGTGTTGACCCAACGCTTCAGACCCACAAATGCTCGCCGCTTATTACTGATAACATCGATAAAAAGAGGGGAGGGGGGAGGGGGTGGGCGGGTGGCCGCCGGTCGCGGTCGGCTCTCGCCCAATTCGAACGTACGTACAAACAAACGCGTTATGAGTTTCAAGACCTTTGTTGTTCGTTGTTGTAGACTGGGTTTTCATGTGGTTTTACGATACTATGTAATCTCTCTCTCTCTCTCTCTCTCTCTCTCTCTCTCTCTCTCTCTCTCTCTCTAGACGCTGTTTCATAACTAGGTGCGTCGATAGGATGAGGTGAAACTGAAATCTATTACAGATCTGAAGTCACGCAATTCACAAAGTAAGGTTTCAAAACCATAAATGAATAAAACTACAATTTTCATAAAATATCATTTATTGATAATTTATGATATAATATATTACCTAAAAAAAGAATGCATTGGCCAAGTACGCTGGACACAACTGAGCTTTTTCTTAGTTCATGAAAAGCTTATTTTTTCCGACGGAGATACTGCTGCCTGCTGCTTTGGTTGGTAAAAACAAAAGCCATAGCTGCGTGTTTTTCTAAAGCGAATTATTTAGGGATACTTTAGAAGGTCACTTGCTTACAGGCTTGTGGAGATGAATTTCGTCAAAACTGAATTCGCTTTCTCTGCAGAATTTCATTAACAATGAATTCGCTTTCTCTGCTGAATTTCATCAAAACTTTATTTGCTCTCTCTGCTGAATTTCATAAAACTTAATTAGCTTTCTCTGCTGAATTTCATCAAAACTTGATTTGCTCTCTCTGCTGAATTTCATTGACACTGAATTCGCTTTCTGTGCTCAAATTTCATTAATACTTAATTGGCTTTCTTTGCTGAATTTCATTATCATTGAATTCGCTTTCTCTGCTGAATTTCAATAATACTTAATTGGCTTTCTCTGCAGAATTCCATTAACACTGAATTTGCTTTCTCTGCTGAATTTCATTTTACACTAAATTCCCTTTCTGTGTAAGGTACGTAACATAAATAATCATCGCAACTTCGACATATAAAGACCTAATAGTCTAATAAGTCGAAGTCCTCAATAGCCAACGATAAAATAAAATAAGTAAAATGAACAACGTTTTACAGGTATAACAGACCTTTGTCATTTAGCAGTCGGCTTTTATTTCTTTAAGTTTCTCAATTTTATACCTGAGTTTTAAGGTAATTAATGCCTGCCACAAGCAAAGAAATTTTCTTCAATTAGCAACTGTCTCGAACAAAAACTGTGTTGACGGTTTTTCCAGAACTGAAAAGAAAATCAGGGAAATAGTTACCACTGGAATATAATTGAAAGTGTGCCTCATAAAAGTAACGCTGGTCTAATACAGCTTAGCTAGCACAAGGAAAGCGTAAGTTTGGTTTATGACAGTATTAGATGACAAAAGTATCAATAGTTTAACGGATAAGGGCAGTTCAACTTCATAGAAGTATTGTTACTCTAAAGCAGCTTGGCATGAGGAAACGTAAGTTTGGCTTACAAAAGCACTGTTACTCTAACAGCATGGCATAAGGGTAACGTAAATTTGGTTTATTGAAATATCCTTAGCCTGATAAGGGAAAAACTTGGCTTATAATGTTGTTAGTATAATGCAGCTTGTATAAGGTTTGAAACTGGAATACATAAGTTGCTCTATAGAAGGATTGTTACTGTCTGTCTAACACTGATTGATGTTAGGGAACGTGAAATTAGTTTTTAGAACGATTGTCGATCATATCCTTGAATGGCTTCATGGAAATTGAGTGCTTGCCACCTCCTAAATTTTATTATTTATTCATTCATATGTTTATTCTCGTGGTTTTTATATATTATCCGTTTCTTTATTGAAATGATTAACTTAACTCAGTCTCTGTTACATATCTCTTGTCTACAGTATATCGTTATTATTAAGTATACTCTACCCTACAGTAGGTTTCTTCACACATTATTGATAGGAGAAACCTCAGTTTTTATTCATGCTTCTCTCTCTCTCTCTCTCTCTCTCTCTCTCTCTCTCTCTCTCTCTCTCTCTCTCTATGAAACTTTTCTTTAGTCCGGGAGTTTACCCTCGAGTCCCTTCCTTATTCTTTATATTTTAAAATGTATGTGATTATGGATATGGGTTTAGCTGAATAGATATAAACAACACGCTTAACATTGCTGCTAATATTTGTAATAGCATTTCTTTGTTTTTATTATTGTTGCTATTATTATTAGCAGTTAATTAAAAAATCTTCATAGTAGCACGAGTCTTCAAATGGAGAAACAAATCCACAGTTATGTAAATGTACATATATTTCAGTTTAAAAACAGCAAAGATAGCTTTCGGGAATCTTTGCTGTTTTTAAACTGAAATATATGTACATTTACATAACTGTGGATTTGTTTCTCATTATTTAGCAGTGTTACTACAATTAATAGTAAGTCGTTTGCAGCAAAAAATATTAAAATGTTTTTATTCTTTAATTTCCAGGAATAAAAAAGATGGACGGGAGAAATATTTGAGTAATGTTAGAATTCTTTAGGGACTACCTCCCCTCTCCCTCTCTACGACCCGCATCCTCTCCCCCACCCCCACCCCACCCACCCCCTCCCCCCTCCCACACCTTCCCCACCCACACCTACCCACCTCCAACCCCCTTTCCGTAGCCTTTGAAATCTTGTTCCGAATTTCAGTGGCGCGTGTATCGTGTGCAGGATTGTCCTATACCTCCGAAAATTTCTGTTGTCCAAATTTCTGCTGTCCAGATTTCTCTTGATATTGGCCTGCTCGTCTGACCCTTCCTTCCTTTCTTTCTGGTCCTCGCCAACCCCTATCCCAGCGGGGGAAGTCTGGGATGGGTAGGGGAATGGTGACCCATTCTTTCAGCCTCCACCCCCACCGAAGCAACCCAATTGCCTTTCCTTTCTTACCCTCCAAAAATCCCATGAGAAATCTGTGACTGGCTTTGTGATTTGTTTTCCGTATAATAAGTTTTTTATTTGATTTCCACTGCCCGGGGCCACCGGGAGAAAATTTACATTCATAAGGCAATCCAGTGTCATGGCAAGTTGTTGGTTTTTGGGAAAATGTTTTTATCATCTAATGTGGATGTCTTGTCCGTGCATTTATTTTCGTTTTTTTTTTTATTTGTTTTCAAGACCACTTGTTGGCAAATTAACAAGATGCCATGACCTGAGGGACAAAATGTCTTTGTCAACCTTTCGAGTCAGTGTATTCATTTATTTAGAAATCCCATTGGTTATTTCATCACTGACCAGTCGGAAATTTCGAATGAACTACATAGTAGTACCGCACGGGGCACTCATATATAAGCTACATTATCCAGTAAAACTCATTATTAATTCAGTGATAATAACCAGTGTACACTTTGGGTACATTTGCCATGCCGTGCTTGAGGTAAGGTATAGTTTTATGTCGTTCATGGCAATGCTGTTACATTTGCCAATTCAGTCATTATCAATGGTAACTTTTAATACAATGCTTCCAGATAGTACGATGTAAACGCAATTCTCTCCCCTTACTGAAAATGAAAGACATGTATATATTTATTGACAGAATAATGCAATATTTTTTTGCTCCAGTTTTTGAGTTCTGTTGCAGCCTCAAAAGTATATTTGTGGTTTGTGTTTCTTTATTCTGCAATGACATGGGACCCTGTTCCTTTTATATTGTTCCTCGAATTGAGGTTCATGTTTCTGAATTTTGAAGTAGCGTAATTACAGCTCATCTTTCTGAATTATACAGTGGCTTTAGCCTTAGGTTTCAGAAATCTACGGTTCGATTCCTTATGCATTTCAGCATTCAGCCCAAAGATTCATTTTTTTAACATGAACGCTCATGCCTGAGTTAAGAAAGAAAGAAAGAAAAAGACAGTTGATTTCACTTTTATCATAAATTTCGATTTTCAGCCGCCTTTTTTTTCTAAGTATGTGACGTAAACTGAAGTAAAAGTTACTGTTTCGCTAAATGTTGAAAAAAATGAATTCAGTGATGCAATCAAAACTATGCACAGAAACCAACTTTACTGGCTCATCTTAAATCCATTCGCTTGAAAGCCAAGTGCAGTATTTACTTTGCGATCAACGAGTGATTAAGTCGCTTTAAGTAAGTCTAAATATCACATCTTGTAAAGGCTCATCTATGTAAAATAAGTTTGATCTTATTTAAAGAAAAGGATCGTCATTTTCGGCATCAGTGACTACGTATTCTTTTTGAGACGCTGGTTTATGATGGTGAATTAATAAGTCAAGCTCCAGTCATGTGCACAAATTGACAGTGATTCAGTCGTGGTAGAGTCCATTTCTAAATGAAAGTTATTCAAAGAAACTTCCACCAGCTTATTCGCGTGGCATCGGTTCTTCCCTGCAGTGGCAAATGTTTAAATTTTAAGATGCCCGTTCGATGGCATATTCCCGAATTGTAACCGAGCACCGGACCTTCCTTGAAAAAACCGTAGAATCTTTTTTGAAAATAATCTCGCTATGTTTCCCACACCCATGTTTTCCTGATCATGCTTCTCTAAACTACCTTACTTAACCCAACCTAAGCTAACCTAGGGACACGGCAATGAAAAATAAATAAATGAAATGAAAATAAATTAATAAATAAATAAACCGGTCATTTAGGCTGAATTTGGGAGACCCGTTGAAAGAGTTATAACTGATGTGCTCGTCATCGTAGTGGCCGAGATGTTATTGTGGAACGGATGCAAGTAATACTCAAAAGGATCATTACGGACAGCGAAGCTGCTGCGGTGGGTGACTAAAGACCGTTACAAAAGTGAGTACGATGGGAACCATCCACTTACTCATCGCTGGCGTGAAACTAGATTTTGCTATGTCCCTCTGACATTAACCTCCAGCCAAGCCATATTCCCCACTCCCCCCTTCCCCCTTCCTTCCCTCCACCAAACACGGTAAATAAAAGAAAAAGAAGAAGAAAAAAAAATACTAGTGTTTCAAGGAGCCTCATCCGAGTACAAGCAACCTTACGTAGTAGGGATGAATATATCAGTAAGAAAAATCGGCTTTAATTTTTTCGCCCTTGTGAATTAATGGTTGACATGGACACAACTGGTGTTTGCAAAGTTGATATTATTTTGTAATACTGAAGGAATTGATATACAAGTCTAGTACGATCAGTATTGCTATACGGCAATAATCATGATATGACAATGAAGTTATTCTACAATATTTTCCCGTTATGAAAAAAAAAAGTATTAGGAGTCAGTTGACAGGATAGAAAAAGAATACCTTAAAGCATATCATGGAAGTTGCGTGTGTGTGTGTGTGAGTAGATGAAATGATAATGAAGGATGGTTTGGGCATGTCCTCCGCATAACCCCTGGGTTCGATTAGTACCTGAAATTTTCAGCTTAACTCCTGTGGGCACCAGGACAGTTGAAAGAGCCAAACCTACGTCGATGAAGCATATGAGAAAAGGAGGCTGGAGATGAATGGAGGTGCGTTGAAATGATAACAGTAAATGCACAGGAGATTGCACAGGAGGCGGCATTTCATAGAGGCCCATTTCATTGTACGGCGTTGACAGCGAAGAGGATGATGAAAAGAAAGGTAAATAGAAAAGACCGTTTCAATCATAAAAATGGCTGAACATGACCACAGCTTACAGAAGACCAATTCTGAGTTATTTGACAAGAATATTTCAGAAGGCAAGAAACTACGAGGTAAGTGGCTCAAGCTAATTTCGATCATTGACTATATCGACGAAATTTTTTAATCCTTCACATTCGTGGTAGACATAAATGAACATGCTCATTGAATGGTTGGGTCATGTACTTACCTGTCGAAAATTTCTCGCCTATCTCGCAATATACATACTACGTTTTCTTCATGGACGAAGAAGGCGACTCAAGACCTGCTAATGACTCAAAGTCCTGCGTAACAGAGGGCTTTGGCTCTAGATGTACCTTATTTAAGGTCGAATGAGTGACAGTCGCAGCCATTGGAATTTTTGGTCTTCAGTTTATTGGTATAGTAAACACAAGCCGTTCACAAATCGGTGACAAGTTCGCTCGATAAGGATATTTGCTTATTGTATGTAACATTAGTAGCGCGTATAAAATAACTACGCATTTTCATTTGGAGGGGAAACCGAAAGGTAATTGATAACATAACAATCATCTTTTCTCGGTTTTCTTATTCATCTATTTAAACCTATAAAAATAAAGTCTTAGGAAGAAAAATTAAGTAATTTTCCATAAAATTTCATTGGCCATAATAATCAGAAATAACTCGTAATGATAAAAGGATAATGATTTGAGGATATTGGCACCCCCCCTTTCTCTTTCTCTCTCTCTCTCTCTCTCCTTTCGCAAGTGAATACTGTCAGTTCTGAATGATGTAGTGTTGCAAACCCAATTATAATCCTCTAATGAGCATCAGAAATCCGAATCCTCGTTCATTCGCCTGCGACGCCTCTTTGCCCCAGAAAGCTCGCGACTGTTGTTATTCCGTGATGACGATGCTACTCCTCCTCCTCCTCTTCTTCTTCTTCTTCTTCTTCTTCTTCCGCTCCGTCATTTATAAAAGGAAAGGAAAGGAAAAAGAGAAGTATGGAACAATTGCATTAGGCCATTTACCCGAGATAACTATGTAGTAGATGGCAGCGTCTCCGGGGAAATAGGACGCGCCCGCCGTTCTGTAAATTTCTTTGTTTGCAATAATGAATCGTGTTGCAGACAGGTTGGCCGGGCATACCCCACCCCACTCCCGCCACCCCCTTGGCCAATCAGCTCCCTGCAGGGACCTGAGCTTTGCAATTGCTCTTCATATCTGCTGCTTAGGGTAATTATCGGAAAATCTGGCTCTAATGCAAGTAATTAGGGGCGGTCTTGGCTGTTGTACCTTGCTCTCCAGAAGGGCGTCTCCTTCCATTACTCTTGCTTGGCCAGAGCCACGTCTTCTTCATCAGGGAGAAAACTTCAAGGGGAACGGGGCGGCCGGGCGATGAAGTCGAGTGCTGCTTCATTCCCGTTGGTTATTGCATTTTGGATATGTCTCTCTGTATTCACTTAAGGGAATATTAACCAATTATTTACTTATATAAAAGCGAATTTCCTTTATAACAACGTTATTGATGCAAGTATTTATATTTTAAAGATTACGCTTTGTTTTGGGGACGATTGCTTTTCCGGAACCGAGAGGGCAAACATTCCAAAATCAACGCATGCATACGTTCGGATATTTGTGTGTCTAGTGGATACGAGAGAGAGAGAGAGAGAGAGAGAGAGAGAGAGAGAGAGAGAGAGAGAGAGAGAACAAAAGCAGAACCCTGAAAGGTAGATCGAGGAAGACGTGGTTTCATCTCAGGCTCACCTGGGAGGCGGTGTTGAGAAATGGGAAGGGGGAGGGAGGAGGAATCCACCAGGGCAGGGTGGGGGAGGGGGAGGGAGAGGGTTATTACAGAACAGGGGAGTCCAGACGACGCGATGTGGCAACGCTGCTCCCTCCTGTTAGTGACCAATTTAGTTTGGGAAGATGGCACTTAACTCAATAACTCACGCTAGTTAACTACTTTTATGAAATAGACACAAGTGCTAAATGAAGGTGCATCTCAGGGGGTTGCATCATTAACTACCTGACTGTGATTTCTCGCGGGTTTTCAATCTGATTGTTAGCTGTTATTAATCTCCGAGGAATTCCGTAGGCCTTGAGGACGTCTGTTGCATCTTTCTTTCCGATCTGTGTCGACGAAGGCACCGCAGTTTGGAGGTATGGCATGACTGATGTCTGAAGGGCGCCTCTTTAAGATTTAGCAAATATGTATACGTCAGTATTCATATGCATTTGTCAGCGCCTATACCTCTTTGGTTTATCTGTTTGGATACATACAAAATGGACCAAGAAAATGACTGTGTAAGAGTATACCCCTAAGCTTATCCTTATAAAACCGTTAAATTCTTCCTTTTTCGTCTATGTTTTACGAATAAATAAGAGACAATTTAAACTTTAGCAAAATGGCCAAAAATATGCGATTGATAGCGTCAGTAAACTCGGAGAACGATAAGAATGAATGAACCAGAAAGACAAATTTATTCATTTGTAATGAGGTTTGAGAGCCCTAAGACCGAAAATAATAACAGTCTTTGGTCAATAAGATACCTCGATGTTAAGTACTTTTGAAAACTATTCAATAGCCAAATTATTTGTGTCTTTTGCCAATTATACTACCCATTCTAGATTGAGGATGCTTACACAGCCTCAAGTACACATAAATGCACAAACACATTATTATATATATATATATATATATATATATATATATATATATATATATATATATATGTGTGTGTGTGTGTGTGTGTGTGTGTGTGTGTGGGTGTGTGCGTGTGTGTGGATGGTTATGTAAAAAACAACTGTCACTCACTGTCGCACCCATCCTTTATCAGCTGAATCAACAATAGACCCTACGTATGTGTAGAAAGGGCAAAATTCCAACTATTATTCACGACGATTCCAAGCCAGAAGACTCGGTAACTGCATTGGGTCCGTTACACACTTTGCCACTCAACGCTCCCCGCCATGTGCATTGGTGTCACTCCATACAGTCAACACTTCCACGGTATCCTCCTTCCTTCTTTCAATGTCGTTCTTCCTTCTTTCAAACTAGTTCGACCCGCAAACATCTCTCCATGTAGCTGGGCCTTCTCAAAACTCTGGTACTTCTTTTCATTTATTTTAACCTTTTTACGTCATCATTTTTGTATCAACAGGTTCTCAGTGTTTCAACTCTTCTTAATCCCCATATATAACATTTCAAGTCTCTGTCCTTTCGCTCGTATACATTCAGCATCCGCACTTCATTTTCATAAAGAAGAGTTGGCTAAACTCTCCTTTCATAGGCATTTAGTGCCGCAAGGATTCTACTTCCGTCCTTGCTTCCATTACAGTGTGACGACCTCTTTATTACAAGGTAAAGTTAATCCCCAAAAACTGTTTCCATTTTCCTACCATTACAACTGGCTTTAATACTATATTGCTGATTTTCATTTACCCGTATCGTCTTTGCTAAAGATCCCACAGCTCAGACCTTCGTCTCTTCTTTCTCTCTCTTCTCTCACTACTCATCAATGAAAATATGGATTGGTAGACAAACCGCATTCCCTTGTTTTAAACCTTAAACACAAAACCTATAACTCAGTAATCCTTCGCGTTCTTATTGTAACAGAAGCCTTCTTGCCGTGATGGAAACTTCTAAACCTTATTTCGCCAAACGTTCTACATTGCATATCCATCAATTTAACCATGAATTTTAACTTTTTTTAGTTTTCTGTAAAAGAAAACTATTGACATGGCTTTGTCTGTCCGTCCGCACTTTTTCTGTCCGCCCTCATATCTTAAAAAAAAAAAAAAAAAAAAAAAAAACGCCTCAGTGGCGTTATCGGTTTGGTTTTGACCTGCCACCTCGGTGGCCGCAAGTTCGATTTTTGGGCATTCCATTGAGGTGTGAGAGATGTGTATTTCTGGTGATAGAAGTTCACTCTCGACGTGGTTCGGAAGTCATGTAAAGCCGTTGGTTCCGTTGCTGAATAACCACTGGTTCCATGCAACGTAAAACCACCATACAAACAAACAAACATATCTTAAAAACTACTGATCAGGTCTAGAGGGCTGCAAATTATAATGTTGATCACCCACCTCCCATTCATCAAACATACCAAATTGCAGCCCTCTAGCCTCAGTAGTTATTTTATCTAAGGTTAAGTTAACCATGATCGTGCATCTGGCAATGCTTTAGGACAAGCCACCACCGGGCCGTGGCTGAAAGCTTCAGCGGCTCATACAGAAAACTCGATTGCACTAAGGAAACTTCGGCGCATTTTTTTACTTGTTTTCCGCGTTGCCTGTTATGAATCAATATAATAAAACTTGGCAGTTGTGGCACTAGGTAATTCTAACTTTATCAAATCCCTCTTTGGGATTAATCGTTCTAGTTGAAAAATACCTTTCATGAGTATTTTTCTACACAAGGAGATGCCATAAACATACATACATGCATACATTATATTGCAAATGAACATCCATCTAATCTTTGCTTATATCTTGTACGTTCCTACTGAGTGGTCATATTGGAACAACACCATGAAAAAGTAAAAGAAAAAAATCATTGTATGACATAGGATAGAATGAAAGTCTTGGGCAGTTTGGTTTCATGAGAAAATAATAAATAATCATTTTGGTCAAATTCTCTCTCTCTCTCTCTCTCTCTCTCTCTCTCTCTCTCTCTCTCTCTCTCTCTCTCTCTCTCTTTGCCATTTTTTTAAATGACAATAAGTACCTGGTAACTAGTGCTTCATGTTCGTCGGTTCGGATCTTATTTTTGAAGTTCAAATCTGTAATGAAATGCATAATTACGGATGAATCTGTTTATTCAAGTTCTCGTCCGTTTTCTGTTTCACATAAAATGTTATCATTTTTAACTACAGTTACGTTTTCTAATCAAGTAGCAGGTGGTATGGTTTGCATTGGGATAAAATAAATATAATGATAGTTTGTATATGCTTTTTTATTTATTTATTTATTTTAATAAGAGATGAAAACATTACTGGAAAAATTAAGTTTCATTTTTAAGTTTCATTTTTACCAGCATGCTTGGGAGTTTCGTTCCCTGTGAAAATTTCATCCTTTATCAAAACATATTCTGTTTTGTGTATTTATTTTTTCATGCAATATTCCATTGTCTGCAATAGAAATGCCCACTAGCCCCGTCTCTTAAAAAAAAAAAGTAATTAACAAGACTCCTGTTCATGTGACGATATGTTGGATGGGAATGTATTCTGAATCTACTCAGTTGTCGACATGGTCAGGCTTAAAAACCACGTCATTTTTGAACGAGAAAGAAAAATTAGTGGGAACTTCGAGTGGCCGGGCACTGTGTTTGGGAGTTTCCTCTGTGCAAAATTCATTTAACCATCTGAATCACTGATTTGTGCGGATTCTATTTCGTCATATATATTTCCATATAATAAGCTTGAGCTTACACTTCATAAAAGGGATGTGCTTACCCAGACTCTTCTCGCATCTCGTTGAATTTATTTCGTCCTCTGAACTGAAGTAGATTTATGGCTTAGACTCTTGGTAAACTGCAATTATTTTTACAAGTTTGAAATATTTACAAACTTTGTTTTTCATCCTTTGAGGAATTACATTGTGCTTGCAAGAAAACTATTATCTAAGTATTATTCGCATTGAAAATGTTAAGTAAAAGCATTTTGTAAGTAATACCTGAAAAAATATCTAGAACTCATTTTTTTTGCAGGTCTTTACAGGTTTTTCACATGAATTTTTTTTTTATCTCAAAGGGGACCATTAAAAAAACCGTTGCCCAAATAATCTTTGTTGATTGACCGAAAATCTTACATCTGGCTTCAGTGGCGTGGTTGGTATGGTGTTGGCGTCCCACCTCTTTGGTCGCGGGTTCGATTCTCGGCCATTCCATTGAGGAGTGAGAGATGTATATTTCTGATGATAGAAGTTCACTCTCGACGTGGTTCGGAAGTCACGTAAAGCCGTTGGTCCCGTTGCTGAATAACCACTGGTTCCATGCAACGTAAAAGCACCATACAAACAAACAAACAAACAAACATCTGGGATGTGAGCCACCGACTGAAAGAGTCAAGCATTACGGACACCCATTTCACAATTGAATATAGTTTACTTCTGTTTATATTTTGAATTTGAAAGCAACAAGCTCAGAGTGCAGTGTATGACAGGGAGTTGCTTGAAGAACTTCCGAAATCAATAAAATTGGTTTTAAAAGCAGATATTTTTAGCAAAATTACCCGGTGAGTATTACCTCTAACCAACAGCATGTTCTTAACGTCTGTGATTATTATTTTTTTTAAGTTTTCTTTGTACACTATTTGTAATTATTTGTATTTCTGTACAATCTCTAATGAGGCAAAATGTTCCCGTAATGATTAGTGACTTCAGGATAATGGACCAGTGTCATTAACACAATCCCATGTTGATCGTTGTAAGTTAATAAAACCATAAAAAACTATTAGAAATGAGTCTAAATAACTAAGGTGTCAGAAGACGTTCAACTCATTCCGTAGAAGGAATTTCACTTCGACCAGTCACAAAAATAAATCGCTGTGGAGAGTCCTCTCGACGGTTGATAACAAAAACAGAAAATAAATGAAAGAAAAGAAAAGTGCCACAAGCAAGCACGCCAAAACACACATACATAGCCATAAGGGCCACTCAGAGAACCAATCCCTGTCCCATCAAAAAGCCTTCAGCAGTGACCGGGGTTTGGGGAGACGAATCCCCTCGAGAAATCTGTTTTCAATCGCACTTCCACGCACCCAATCATATCTGATGTCTCTCTCTCTCTCTCTCTCTCTCTCTCTCTCTCTCTCTCTCTCTTGATGACTGCTCGTGTCACGCCTCGTTCCCGCACGTAGACATAGAGGATGGATTTTGGGCATTCCAATTTTTTTTTGTGGGGAGGGGTTAAGTAGATGACTTACGCTATTTCCATTTCTGGAATGCCGTTATTTCTATATTCATTGTTAATTCGTTATTTCTATATTCTTTGTCAATTTTGTTATTATTGCTTATTAAAAAATGCAATACCTTTTGAAAATTTTACCCATAAAAGGGTTTTGATTAGAAATATTACCATTTATTATGAAGGCTAGCGTTGTAAGAATTGGAGTCCTCGAAGTGAAAGGAGAGAAATGGTCATTTTCTGAGCTTGGCCATAAGACGAGAGCTTTGAGCGTGACCTCACCATTCCTCGGCTACGTAAGCGCATCGAGTATCACTAATTCGAACACCCCTCGGAGAACGCAGTGGCAAATTAGCTGAAAGATGGTTTCTTACAACGTATTCGGCTTGAGGCTCCCTCCCAGCACTTGAGTCCG
>NC_087221.1:8473153-8520653 GCF_015104395.2 Macrobrachium nipponense | reverse complement strand
CGGCGCTCTATAAAAAAATATATTCTTGCCTGTACATAATACAAGATATATTGCAGGTTTGCACCAATTAAGAGATTAGTAAAACTAATATAGACTTGGAAGCGTTTGGTGCTCACATTCTGTGATACAATAATGCAATTGCATCCTGGTAAATGTCTCTTCATTTTGAGTCTTTAATCTCTTTAGGTAGGTAATTTAATTTCTGTAATTGGCAGTCGAATGAAAAAATCTGAGGTAGTCGGTGATTATGATTTTATAATCTAACAAGCGGTGAAAATCCACATAAGGGAATGGGATAGAAGATAGACATAGCAATATAAAAAGGTGTAATTAATCGAGAATGGAAAGACACCACAGAATTTGCAATCTGGAACCAGTTTTCTCTGTGCACACTTCTTCTGTGCTTTCTAATCATTCTTCTACTGCCGTCTTACGGTAGTGGTCGTCCCTTGGTTGCGGTGAGCTTGCAATTTCTTACGTAAATTGCTGAGGGCTTGAAATGTCCCTTTGGTACATTTAAATTTGTATACTGCTTTAGTTGACACCTTACACAGAAGCATAATTCTGGATTACAAAACCGCATATCACATGAAAAGAATGATTGACAACGTCATGACACCTACGAATTCTGACGACAGGATTTCCATGTGTCTACCGCCCCCCCCCCCCCCCCCCCCCCCCCCCCCCTTCGGTATGGATGTGGGAGTTGAAGAACGAAGTACTATACAATTTTAAATGTTCCAAAGGGACATATCAAGCCATCAGCAATTGCTACATTGGTCGCACCACTAACGCTGTGCGTCAGCGCATCAATGACCGTAGAAGTCACGACGCCTGATAACTTAAAATCATTCATTCATTTAGTACAACAAAGGGGCAATATTTCATGACTTAAGTAGACGACCATGAACGTAGCCGACGCTAGAAGAATGATTAGAAAGCACAGAGGTTGTGCATAGAAAAGCCCGGTTTCACAGACTGCAAATAGCAGAAGCTGTGGGTTTAAATCAACAATGGCCTGCCTTAGATGTACAGAGGAACACGGACTTCATCCTCCCTTCTTCAAGGAAACCACAGGACATCCATAAGAATCCAAAAGGAGACACAAACGACAGAACATTCCTGGACGCCCCCTTGCCCGCCTTTGGAAGCAAGCCTCGGGATAAGACGCGTCCTACGTAGTGCCAAGAATGTCTATGCTGCTGATCAGATGGCCAGCGAGAAAATTTCTTATCAACCAAAGAAATCCCCTTCGGTATATTAATATATCTATATATATATAAATGGATGTATGTATGCATGTGCCACAAACACTTTTAAACACAGTGAGCAATTTCAACCAAACTTGGTATACATATAAGTTACCATCTGGAAAAGAATTTTTTTTTTTTGTGGCGGGAGGCGGGGGGTGGGGGCCGTTAAGACATAACTGGTACCAAAGGGGCGGGGTATGGGAAGGGGATGAGGAAGGTGTGAAACTTGAAAATATCTGAAGACGACAGATATTAATGTCTAATTTTGCAAAGAAAAGTGTAATAAATATAATGCAAAAAATTTTATGCATCTTCCATCTCAGTGAATTTACGTAAACATTTTACAACAAATATACTCAGAATTGGTTACTGATTTTAGTTCTTAACTGTTTTGATATAGTGTGAGCTGTAATTATAATTTTATTAAATAAAATTAAATAATTTATTAGAAACAACTTGTATAACTTGGTAAAATTTATGATTGTCTTGTAAAAGAGGCCCCACAAGGGGTTGTAAAAAGTAATTTTGAATTTCTTGTGGAAGGGGAGAATTATTTATTCCTTACACCTCGTGCATTTGCATACCTTCTTATTCCCATTGATGTCTTTTTCTTAAATTGGCTCACCTCAAAGTTTCCCTGGCCTAGGGTACTGCATATGTATTTTTTTTTCTTTTTTTTTGGCTGGCTCTTAAGGGTTAAGTCCAAGTTCAGCCCCGGTAGGAAGGGGAGTGAAAAGGGGTGGGAAAGGGATTACAGGTAAATATAACCTAGAGTTTCAGATATTAGTGTCTAATCGATAGTTTTTCAGGTCCCCGAGATGAATAGTGACACTCCCAATGCTCTTTATGTCCAAGTTCAACTGTGATAGAAAGGGAGGGTGGGCAATGAAAGGGAAGGGGGTGACATGTAAAAATAACCAAAAACAACAGACATTAGGTGTGATCCAATGTTCTCAAGGTTGCTGAGATGAATAGTCAAATTCCCAATGACCCCCAAGTCCAAGTTCAGCCCCAATAGGAAGGAGGGTGAGAATGGGTGGGAAGTGCATGAAATGTAAAATTAACCAAAAACTACATATATTAGTATCTAATTTCTAGTTTTCAAGGTCGCTGAGATACATAGTGACACTCCCAATGTCCTTTAAGTCTAAGTTCAGCCCCCAATAGGAAGTGGGGGTTGGGAAGGTGGTGACATGTAAAGATAACCCAAAATGACAGATATTAGTGTCTAATCCATGGTTTTCAAGTTAGCTGAAATGATGCCCTTTAAGTCCATGTTCAGCCCCAATAGGAAAGAGGGGAGGGGGTTGGTTGAGAAGGGGTAAAAGATGAAATGTAAAAAATTACGGATGTTAGTGCCTAATCCATAGTTTTTGAAGTTGTTGGGATGAATAGAGAAAAACTCCCAATGTCCTTCAAGTCCAAGCTCAGCCCAACCAATAGGAAAAGGGTTACTAGTGACATATAATGTGTCAAAAATACTGGGCAGTGTAACTGAAGCAAGTGTCAACAGAAAGGGGAGAGAGTGAGAAAGAGAGAGAGAGAGAGAGAGAGAGAGAGAGAGAGAGAGAGAGAGAGAGAGAGAGAGAGAGAGTAGAGGGGTTTGGTAGGAGAGATAGAGAGAGTGAGTTTGTCGGTTGTCATTCAATGTTTTCCTGGTTAGCGCCGGGTTGGTCAGCTAGTTTGTATATATAAATTATATATATATATGTGTGTGTGTGTATATACATATATATATGTATATATATATATATATATATCTATATATATATATGTATTATATATATATATATATATATCTATATATATATAATATATATATATATATATATATAGATATTATATATATATATATATATATATTATATATATCATATATATAAATATATATATATATATACTATATCTATCTAATATCAAATATATATTATTATATATATATATATCATTAATAAATTATATATATATTATAACTATATTCATATATATATATCTAATATATATATATATATATCCTCTATATATATTTATATTTCTATCTATATCATACTAATCTATATATCTATATATTATAAAAATATATTTATTTACTTATTTATTGTGTATAATGTGTGTATGTTATGTTGTGAATTCAATAAGGCGAAGGTGGTGTTGGTGGGACCTCATCATCTTTCTTCTTTACATTCCCGCCGTCATCCAGCCATTTTCGTTCTCTCTCTCTCTCTCTCTCTCTCTCTCTCTCTCTCTCTCTCTCTCTCTCTCTCTCTCTCTCTCTCTCTCTCAATTTAATCAAACCGGACTAAGAGTGACGAATGGGTGTCATTCTTGAAATACCTAGAATTATGTACCTAGTTGTTAGACGACTGAAGTTGGTTACATGTAAAATAAGGAGAGAAAAATCACCAGACGTGATGTTCATTGTTCCGTCAAAAGCGAACACCATCAACACGGAATAAAGGCCCCTCCAGATAATCCTCACCCATGCGGTGATTCTGTTCATAAGACATTGTGTTTTCAACAGATATATGATATTCATTCTCCTAGGTCTCTTATGCTTGATTAATTGTATATAAAAGCTCGCAATAATTATAGCTGCAATGGGAGCCGTTTAGCTCTCTCAGCCAGACACATGATAGTTCTTCATTATTTACTAATAATTATGATGTGATAATCACAATGTCCTTCGTCTGCTTGTTTGTTGCTGGATGTACTTTACTTAAATACGTACACACACACACACACACACTCACACACACACACACATACACATATATATATATATATATATAGATATATATATATATATATATATTATCATATATATCGAGCTACAATGTCCTGTTTAATATCGAATTTCTTTCTACCTCGGAATTAAATAGATTTCATATAATGTTTTTTTTTTTTTTTCCTTAACCGAAGGGGAATTTTTTCCGAGAAATAGACTTGCAAGTCTTATTATCGAGAAAAATTCCCCTTCGGTTAAGCATATATGAAATTATATAATTCCGAGGTAGAGCGAATTAGATATTAAAGGACATTGTAACTTGATATATGTATATGAATCACGGAAAAGTGATATGACTTATATATATATATATATATATATATATATATATATATATATATATATATATATATATATTTATATATATTTATATATATATATGTGTGTGCGTGTTTGTGTGTGTATAGATATATTGAATGACTTCCTCATACTATAATATGTTATATAATTCTACATTTTTACGCTGAGTTATTATCGAACACAATAATATTGCGTCATAGAATTAACCATGCAGTAAAGCACAAAACGCTCTCTCTATCTTTACGCAGAAAACGTAACTTCCTGCTTATCGTAGTTTGGGTGCGTATTTTATGCTCAAGCCTCACCACCTCCTTGAATTTGACTCCGCGTATTGTACGGCGGCTGCGGCGGCAATCTGAGCGAGTCTTTACATACAGTGCCAAATATCATTCTGATGCCATGTACCGGGTTTGGTGGGTGGCTGGGGGCGTTGTTGTGGTGGGGGGTTGGGGAATGGGAGTGGGGGAATCTTTGGTCCTTGCATTGGCTATTACTGATATTGGAGGGAACGTATTTACAAGTGCCGATGTGAATGTCCGTAAATTTAATAAAATATCCATTCGGCGGTAGGAGGCTGGGTCTTATCAAATGCCACGGCTCGCTGATCACCGCTCGACCGGCCTCGCTCTTCGCTCAATCCGACAATCGGAGACGGCGCGGCGTCCGAAGCATTGTGGGAGATCGAGCGAGCCTTTCAGAAACCTCATTGAAACGCACAGGAAACAAAATTATGACAAAATAGAAAACCTACCGAAAGAAAAACCATCATTTCCGAATATGACATGGAAAATACGGTTCCAACTCGCCTGACAGACGCCGCGTTCGCCCTTGGGAAGAGGCGCCCGAGGGACGGGAATGGCCTGAGAGGAGGGGAGAAAAAAGACCCTTGTGTCCATTATCAGTAGTGTTAAAAATGACACCCTTGGGACTCGAAGTGGCATTTAGTCTTTGCCTCTCCTGCTATCGCTTATTTTCCCATTTTATCGCCAACGTTCCAAATATATTTCCCGGCCTCTTATCGTGGATTCTTTCCCTTCCAAGACCTCAATGGTCTCTTAAATCACTTCTCATTCTCTTCTCTTCGCTTCCTCTCGTTTCTTTTCCTTCCTTCCTCCTCCTGTACTTCTCTCATCAGATTAGAATCCATTTGTTTATGCATCATTCTATAGCCCGAGAAATCAATGCATATTTGGGTCGGCGGATGAAGGGAGAAGGGGCAGGGGCTGGAGGGAGGAAGGGGCTGGAGGGAAGGAATGAAGGAGGGAGGGAGGGAAGGGAGAGAGGGAGAATGGTTGTGATCCTTCACTAAAATGTGAAAATTGAGAGAATATAAATCCCGTCTCGGGGTTCTAATCCCACCAAAGAAGAAGAGGAGGAGGGAGAAGGGAGAGGGGTAAGGGGTATGGGAAGGGAGGACCTTGGGAGGGTAGTAGGGTGGAGGGGGATGGGACTCCAATGGACTTAGAAAATGCTCTCAATTCCACAGCAAATATGCAAATCTCCACCAAAAATCCATTGAAGCGGTCGGCTAAAACTCCTTTCCCGTATCTAATAGCCATGAAGCCGACCAAACAGGCCAGACTCATAAATTCCTGGTGACGTGAATGGTGTGCTCCCCCCCCCCCCCCTCCTTCCCATTCCCTCCATCCCACCTAAGGACCATTCCTCATCCCTCTTCTGCCCTACCACATCATTCCCCCTTCCCTACAACGTCATCTGCCCAAGCCTATTGGGGCGGCTTCGTTCCATCTTACACCTCAGATACCACCCGAACGCCCCCCCCCAAGCCACCCCTACCACCCTTCCCTCCTAGGGCCGTCTCCCCCATCTTTCATCGACCTCCATCCAGCCCTAACCCAGTTCGAATCATCTTACTGTACTTTCCCCATATCGCAAAATTATCCCCCAATCATCCCGCCTCCCTTCATAGACATAAGGAAGGATTTGCGTTTGTGTGGAGTGAGGAGAGAGAGAGAATCTCCTTCTAACAAATCTAAAAGTGACGTGTTCCGGCCCGTATTGCTTGAGCCTCTGGACACCGAAATACTTTTCTATCTAACCACACGACAAGTCTTCGTTACTTGACCCGGCTCGTTAAATGGTGGATACTGCTTCAATGTTTTTCTCCATGTTGACCTTTGTATCATAGCAATCAGTCAAGAGAGTTCAAGTTCTCAGTATCACAAGTGCTTCTCTTATATTCTGATGTTTGATGTCACGTTTAAGGTCATGATTAGTGTACATCCCCATTATTAATATTATTATTAGGTCAGGAACATGTAATAGGGGGTTTAATATTCATGTCATTACATGGCCTGTACGTGCCACCCTCCTGGAATAACGCTATCATGAATTACAAACTTGCGTTCTATAAATAACCACCGGTTTTGCAGTTGCTAATTTACAACAGAGAAGACTTTGAAGTGTATGAATTCATAAAGTCTCAAGACTTTTGAGGACATTCACGTTAAATAAAATGAATAATGAGAACTTTCGTTGTGTAGTATATTGTAGAATACTCATCTGATGTCGAAAATATATGGAAGACGGCTACAAATGGAAATTCACAGGTGCACCTGGCGTAACATTTCATACTAAGCAATTGATTATTTTGCAAATATAAAAAACGAAGTGAGAACTTCTTCAATCATACGATTGCATCATTTCCTAACAAACGATTGTCCAGTTCAAGAATAACTTAGACGAAGAGAATGGCAGACGCCTGTGTGTTATTTTGAAATGGGACCAGTAAGTCTCTGAGGCATCTCTGACAGTGAAGACGTTTCACTACGAAAATGTGATTGATCTCAGCTGACATCCTGGGAAGCGTAGCCATATTCATAAGTTTTCATTCCACAGAAGTAGATTAGAGTATCTCTCTCTCTCTCTCTCTCTCTCTCTCTCTCTCTCTCTGTTTTGTGTGTGTGTGTCCGGCGCTATATATATATATATATATAATATATATATATATATATATATATATATATATGTATATAATACATATATATATATACTATAATATATATATATATGTATATAGTATAATATATATATATATATATATATATATATATATGTAATATATATATAATATATATATATATATATATATAATATATGTATATATATAGACATACATATATATATATATATATATATATATATATATATATATATATATATGTGTGTGTAAGATCAAATTTTAGTATTATGTTAATTGTAGCCGAAAGAGATAACAAAGCGCTGGGCGATAGTTACTCATCATATGCTTTGAATAACATGTAGCTTGGTATCTTCATACATGGCAGTACGAAAGGTTTACCACACACACACACGAAACATGCACATATAATATTTCCTATGTATATATATATATATAATATATTATATATATATATATATATGTGTGTGTTATTATATATGTGTGTGTGTGTAGATATATATATATATTATATATATATCTATATATAATATATATATATATATATATATATATATAATATACGTATATCCATATTACACGTATATCCAATTAGGGTGAGTCTCAACTCGGGATACAATTTCGAAGGCGAAGGGAAAAGGCACCATCGTTACATTAGTTTATTATGCCGACGTCTCACGACAGTTTCTTTCGTCGCATTTTCAAGGCTAAACAGCAGAGGTAACCTCCTACTGTTTTAGCCTTGAAAATGCGACGAAAGAAACTGTCATGAAACGTCGGCATAGTAGAGTAATGGAACGATGGTGCCTTTTCCATTCGCATTCGAAATTATATAATACATATATATATATATATATATATATATATATATATATATATATATATATATATATATATATATATATGTATGTATGTATGTATGTGTGTGTGTGTGTTGGGTAAGGCATATTCAAGAAGCCCCGTCCTCCTACACGTCCCTCCGAAAATTCGAAGAACTACCCAAAATAGAGCAGCTGCAATCAAGCCGGGCTGAACCTGCCCTCCAAGTGGTGAATAGAGGGCCATCCCCTAAATACTTTTTATTGGCCGAAATGAATCGCGATCCAATCTTGGAGAGGGAAAGTGGTCAGGTAATGGTTAGGGAATGTCTCCCCTCAGCGCCATTACCTCCCGATCCGCTGACCACTCCGTCGAATCCTTATGTCTTTCATTTAGACTCGCAATCAATTGGTAATGCTGTTACCACCCTCCGACTCGGCTAACTATCTTCATCTTGCGAGAAGGAACCGACCCGGGTGGGGAGGGGGGGGTGGAAGTTGGATGTCTCTAGCCGACGAAGGGGACAGACAGTTGTAGGAATAGGAATTTAGAACAGGAGGGAATTGGCGTCTGAGCGATAACATCTGGAATTGTCTTTAAATTAATTGACACGATGTTTTATATATATATATATATATATATATATATATATATATATATATATTATATATACACACACACATACATACATACATACATACACACACATACATGCATACACACACAAATACCTGAGTTCGACAGTGATTTGTAAGGTCGGAATCGTATCAACTTATATACCTCACTTATACCTCACTTGTTGGCGGAGTCGGTATAATGTCACTGAAGTCCTGTCCTGATTTCTCCTCTGTCCGCTGCTTCGATTCCACGAGACGACGAAATTATTATCAACTTAAAATTCCCCCTTTCGGTTTACCGTATATGAAACCATATTAATCCTGAGGTAGGACGAATTGCATACTAAACGTATATTTGTAACTTAAATTCATATATATATATTATATTATATATATAGTTATATTATATATATTTTTATATATATATATATAATATATATATAAAGATGCTAAAATTGGTGATGAGTGAATATTCTCGTCCCTCACCGCCAGCTCTCTCTTCTCTCTCTCTCTCGTCTCTCTCTCTCTCTTCATCTCTCTCTCTCCTCTCTCTCTCTCTATTTTCCTTTTACTGTACTTGTTTATATGGATTTATAAGGGTAATTAAAGCCGCATTTCAATGAAAATATACTAGAGATATTTAACCAGCCATTGCACTCAATTATTTGTTAAAAGCCTTAGAACACTTCTTAGCCGAGACTCTACAAAGTTCAATCTTTTGTCTGTTTATGACGATTATCTTTTTATCTTATTCAGAGAAAGTATAGCTTAAAAACGTTGCCATTATAAGAGTACTATTATTTTCGTTATTTCACTTTCATTTATTTCATCCAGCTGGTCACGAACCTTGTCTTTATACAACATCGTTATTTAAATTTCCAGAGCCAACACACGCTCCTGATATGAAGCCTTTTGAGAGACCAGTAGAAGTAATGAACAAAGAAAAAAGTTATTCATGGAAAGTACTCTCTAGTCTTTGAGGAATATTTTATTATTATTATTTATATTAAAATTAACTTTCTATATGCTGATGCTGAAAAATCTAAATTAGATGGTAATAGTCTAGTAGTCCATTCACCTCGAGATTAAAGAACCATCGGCCTAAGTGGTGTCAATAACCTTGAAAGGTTAATCTGCGCACTTCATAACCCCTACGAACATAACGCACCATCCCATTACGTAATAAGGTCCCTACATATTTATGTAAGAGCCCAGTGGTGAAAAGTGGAGTTCATTACCCAGAAACAGCTTTTGCTATTTTATTTAAAGATACTTTTAAGGCAAGGGATGGAAAGTAAATTAAAAAAAATGGTTATCGATGCATGGAAAACGTAGCTGTAAGGAAATTCCAAAGTTCAACAGGAAAGGGAGAGGGCTACTCACTTCGCCCATGCTAGCCAAATGTTGCTGACACAGAATAATGTGTGAGAGAGAAAGACTTTGAATCTAGCGTTACGGTACCTTAAGATTTTTATTACCAGGTCTGCTTATTTTGATCTTATCTGATATAACCTTGCATGTTCACAGAAACATTAAGGTTGATAACTTTTGTAAAGGAGGGATGACAGTTCCGTTAAGAGGATATTACAGATTAATTTATCTGATTTTGTATTATATCGATATTATAATATATATATGTAATATAACTTATTATTTATTTTTATGATTATTATATATAAATAATATATAATATATATATTATAATAAATATATATATGTATATTATATTATAGATATATATCTATATATATGTATATATGATATATATATATATATATGTATATATTATATATATATATATATATATTATATATATATATATATATATATATATATATATTTTTCTATGTTCCACGATTATTCTGGTTTGCTTTTTATGATGCCTATTCATATACTATTACACAAAGATAATTTTTCCATATTATGATTTTACTTCTAGTTCCTTGTGACTATCGTTGGCACGCAGAAGATATCATTTATCATGCCTGTCTTCTTAATCAAGGGGAAGAAGCGTCAAGCTCCGAGAGGACTATTAGCTTTGCTACTGTGTTCATGAAACAAGAAAACACCCCGTGTCCTGTGTAGGACATGCCTCTCTTCCTTTTCCTCCCCTCGCCACCCTCCCTCCCTATGGCACTATCTCCCTTCGCGGCACCCTTCATCCACGTCAATGGCGTGTTCCCCAGTGGCACTCCAGATACCAAATCCATATTGAAAGCGCCGAGAGCGAGAGAAATATTGAATTATTACCAAGGTTCATATGTCATTTGCGCGTGTGCTCGCCTTATCTTGGTCCCGGAGGAAAAGACGCTTCACCAGCTCCTTCCTCCCACACATTCGCGTTTTCTTTGCTCCTCCCTTGGTGGGGGGGGGGGGGGGGGGGACCCTGATATTATGTAGTTCGTGCTCTCGGGGTTGGAATGTTCGTGCTTTTTTTCTTAGTCTAAAGGCTCTTAGACGTTTGAGTGTCTTCGGTTTCCTCAGTTGTATGAATTTGCGTCTTTTCCTTCTTAATAGAGGTTCTAGGGTGTGGGAGTGGTATCTTCTCAGTACTGGCTTAATTGTTTGAATGAGTGTTTTTCATTTTAGTAGACGCTCTTGGGTGTTTGAGTGGGATCTCTTGGATGTTTGAATGAGCGTGTTTTACTACTTAGCAGCCTCTTGGGTGTTCGAGTGGTATCTCTTAGTTGTTTGAGTGAGCGCGTTTTCCTAAGAAGGCTCTTGGGTATTTGAGTGGTATAGTTCTTCTTAGGACTGGCTCTGAGTTGTTTGAGTATGTATTTATTTATTCTATTTTTCTCTAAAGCTTGATAGGTATTTTCATTCTTAGTGCAGGCTCTTGGGTGTTTAAATGTGGGCATGGTTTTCCTAGAATAAGCCTGTGGCTCTTGAGAATGCATGTGAACATGCTTAGAATTTGCATCCTTAGTCCGAACCTTGGGAGTCTTAAATGTACACATTTCCTTTTTTAGTAAATGATCTTGTATTTTTTACTGTAATGTTTTCTTAATATAAGCTCTTTGGTGTTTAAGTATCTAATTTTAACTATAGGCTTGGGTGTTTGAGGCGTCTTTCCTTTCTTGGTATATGCTGTTGAATGTCCAAGCATGTTTATTTCCTCTTATTATCGGTTCTCGGGCTTACAGATTTTTGTATTTGCTTCCTTAGCATTTGTTCTCAAGAGTCGAGAGATTTCTCTCTGTCCAGGTACGATCTCTTGGGTCATTGAATGGGTGCACTGTTTCTTAGAATAGAATACTCCATGTTTAAAGGCATATTTGTTAAGATCGTCGTTGGAGTGTTCTCCTTTATTTCTAATCATAGATTCTTGCCAGTTTAAGTCTTTGTTTTCTTATTTACGCGTCTTTTATGTTCTCTTAGTAAGAACTAAAGGTTGTTTGGATTTTCTTCAATTGCAATTACTCTTTATCAATAGGTTGTGTTGTTTCCTTTTTATAGGTTGTTTGTTTGTATGGTGTTTTTACGTTGCATGGAACCAGTGGTTCTTCAGCAACGGGACCAACGGCTTTACGTGACTTCCGAACCACTACGAGAGTGAACCTCTATCACCAGAAATACACATCTCTAACACCTCAATGGAATGCCCGAGAATCCCTTTTTGTAGTCACGGAGTGAACGCATTGTTTTCATAGAATGTTCCATACATGAGTGTAGTTTTTTATCCGATAATAGTATCTTATTTTTCTTATCTTACCTGGGTGTTTTAGTGTGCTTATTAGCTGTGCTAGTTTGTGAAATATTAAACCTTAAAAGTTTATATAAAAAAATAGCAGTTATAAAAACAAAAATAGCTATCTCACAAAATTAAATCTAATACGAGGTTAAGGATCGAGTTAATGTAATTGCACTTACTAATTCAGGATACATTTTTTAAGTGTATTTAATTATGAATTCATGATACATCTACATACATTGAATTATAGGAGATAGACATCCTTAGTTACAAATAATATTTTCCTCTTGCAGGATGTTAAATGTACATCTTGTTTGTTAAAAGTAAAGCTTTGTTTGTTAGAGGTTTTTAGAGTAAAGAGATTATTCTGTTTATCAGGTCAAAATTATACTCCAACTTCGTTCAGTGTTTATAACACCTGTGTTATGGATCGCAAATTGGTATTGTAGGTTCTTACAAAAATTACACAAATGCACTGGAAAGACTGGCAGAAGCATTGACAACATTGGAGAAATATGGGACCAACAAAAACTACTAAAGTAACCTGATCTCTAGTTTATATTAGTATATTTACAGGCAAATATAGTTTAGCACAATCAAATAATCAAAAACCTCAGATAACAATCAACGAGTTAGTCAGAATTATAACTAGTTTATATTAGTATATTTACAGGCAAGTAAAGTTTAGCACAATCAAATAAATAAAAAACCTCAGATAACAATCGAGTCAATCAGAAATATAACTGATGTAGCAAAATCAAAGTTACATATAACAACACCTGGAAAAAGAATTACAAAAACATGAAAGTAAACACCCATGTTACATCAAGAAAACAAACATTTCAGACAGCATAATGATTGCCAGTGGCATCAATTATTAACAAAGTAGCATCATTCATTAACATAAACCATGCTAAAACCAAAAATACACAAATGTCTTAGAAATCAATAAGGCAGCATAAATAACAATTCAGTAATTGAAGAAGCATAAGTAATTACTCATAATCAATTCATAAATGTCAATAATGATTATACAAAAACCCTCTTACATGTTCGAAACTGACCATCTACCCAGAGATGTCAAGACCACTAACAAGGGTCGCAGAGGATGACCATCTAACTGACTACTGCCGTGAAGTCAATGAAACGGCCCCGTGACGGCAAACAGGAACATCTCCACAGCATCGATGATCACAGCAGAGTCGATGCGACAGCTACACTGCATCTCAAAGGAAAGCATCCCGCAACTAGGGTTGCGCCATCAACTCATCCTCGAAAACTGCTGTTAAACGACGATTACCCAGTAACCCAAACTTGACTGACGATCTGATCATCTGAAGATCAAAGCGACAGACGTCAACTTGTAAACAGAAAAACAGGAGCGGGCACCATCAACAAGACGACAACCGACGAACGATTGTTCCATAAAAAAGAAACAAGCATTGAACCTTACACCTGTTATCGCTGTCATTTTCTTTTCCATTAAGATGCCCAGTTTTCCCTGTCTATTGAGCACCAACCCGAATTGCCATGATGAGTTCCGCGAGCATGATTTTAGCTTTCTTTTGTTTTTTAACTACTTAATCCATCCTTCTTTTTTTGTGGTTGTAAAATTCTAGCAAAATGAGAAATGACCAAGAACGTCCCGGTACCGAACGAAGATGCCAGCAACTTTTCTTCGCTGAGATGGATGTCAGATTCCGATCTTCATGGAAATATGTCATTAAGGCTGGTTTGGTATTAGTTATTGTTTCTCCAATAAGTAAAAGTGCGTCAGTGTTTTATTGTGTTACTCTTGTCCACAGTAAAAGTAGATGGATGAGGCTACTAAGAAAAGAAAAATTTTTATCAGAAAGAATTCCAAACAGTTGTTCAGTAGGTCATACCTCCGGGCTTTTGACAAGTGTTTAGAATGTATCCCGTTGACATTTCTTATTGTAAAACTGAAAAATAGTCGTCATTAGTCGTATCTATGAGAAAAAGAAAAATAAGTTAATCAGCTTACTTTTTTGCGCTGGTCTTACGATGGTTCAACAGAAACTTTTTTTTTTTCGAATATGGAGAGCATTGTATATTTAAGTTCAGGTACAGTGGGCCCTTTGCCCAAAAGTCATTTCTTCTTTAGCTTCGCACGTTCGATGTTTATCTTCACTGAAATGTTCTGATTAGGTTCGGATTTTTCATAACTGAAAGGCCAAGTCCCGAGGTTATAAGCCGCAAAAACAATCGTAGTAAATGTAGTAAGCTGTGTGACGTTTTGCTTTTCTTTCACAACAGAGCTCTGGAATTCTTTCTTATTTATTTTCCCCCCATTCTAGAAATGTTCTTGTTTGTATAGATGGTTATATGATTTCAACTGGTTTAAGTTCACCATTACCTTCTACTTATCTAGAGAAATAGTGTGTCTAGATAGATAGATAGATAGGTAGTAATAGTTTGTATAATCTGTTTTTCCATTCCATTGTAAGAAAATAAGCACGAACCGCAATTGATAGCCCTCTATTTGTGCTTGATAAGACGATTGATTGCGAAGTTCCCTTTAGGGATACAAAACTCAATTGCTGTGAAAACCCGTGAAAATACTATATTCTGAACTTGAACTTCCGAATTTATTTGCTGAAGGTAAAGGTTAAATAATGCGCATTTTGCGAAGCCTTGCTACTTCCGCATCCTCAGGCTTTCTTCATCCTTCGAGACTGCGCTAGTTGTCATAGGCGTCTGCATTGTGGTAGATTATGAGGTGTCTTTGCGTAGGTGTTATCCGAGATATGTGGCTCTCTTTGCCCTCCGAGGAATAATGACTTCCACCACGTGTGTTTCACTCGTCATTCCGAGGGTCCATTGCCATCGTCATGCGTAAACCGCAAAGACCACATCGTTATCACCAATATGGTGGTGGGGGCTGGAAGAGGGGAAGTCTTCGGATTGTAGCAAATAGGATGACGGTGGCGGTGGGGACTGGCGATGGTGTTGGCGCTGGGCATAAAGCCAACCGGCACCCATCTGCATTTTTATGGCGCCATTCAAGAATTTCAAGAACAAATGATAGGGGAAAGAACATTGATTTGCCATTTTAGTGGCTGGCCGTGAGGAAAGAATAGGAAGAGGCGAGATATCATCTGAAATATGCCGGGGATATTTTTATGTCCTTCTCATCGTAATGGAAATCTTATAGGGAATAACTGAATATCATTTCCCCCTCGTCCACCCCCCCACCCCATGGGGACCCCGAAGGCCCCCTTCCGGTGGCACTGGGGTGGGGGGAAATATGTATGTGACCTCGCCTAATGCGATTAATGGCTCTGAAATTATGGCTACAATGTGGATGCTGTCGCAACGCTTTAAATTTTGGTCGCTGTGCCTCTTTGTGCTGACCTGATATGCCATATTTTCTGACGTGGTTATTGAGACTGCGAGGGAATTTCATGTCTCGCCTCACTTCGACTCTCGCTAACTCTTTCTTTTCCTCTTCTTCCTTTTTGTGGGAAGGAAGGGACAAGAAAGCGTCTACTCTTTAAAAGTATACTCGTCCGTTATGACTTTTTTTTTCTTTCCTTCATTTTTTATATTTTTATTTTTATTTTTTCTTGCTTTTTCATTTATATTGCCTCCATAGCGCTTATTTATCCAACGTTATGAGATACATACGTAATCATTTCAATGCTATTTTTACTCTATTTTCGAAACTAGAAATTCCTCTCTTTCGACTTTTCCAGGTATAACATTTTCCGGGCATTATTCACTCTTTGGAAAAAGGAAAAAGAAAACTGCTGATTAGGACAAATTCATTTTTTTTTTTTTTTATGGATAGATTCTCCTAGCGTCCCTTTTCCCATTTTTAATGAGACGCCATAACTTTACGTGAAAGCCATTGTCACTTGAGCCAGCTTTGGCCGTAATTTGGCTCTTGTCAAGTACAGAATTTCATTATGATTATTATGCGATAAATAGGGTGTAGTTGCAATTTGATATTTATATTCACTGCCCTCATGGCAAATATGTACATATGCTTTGAATACTTTTGAAGCTTGTAAGATGTAAGGTTATATATCCACAAGACTTTATATTAGGGTTTCGTTTAATTGAATTAATTTTAAGGTCGTATAAAATGGAAATTATTGCTTCATTAGTTGGTGGCGGTATATAGCAATACAATAATAATCGTGGCGGAGGAGGGTCTTCATTTTAGGTTAACAACAATCGCTTTTTGCTCTTGTGGGAAATTGAAAGCCATGCTATTATGAGTGTCAATTGGCCTATACTTGTATTACCGATAGATCTACTATGTACATTCAGAGATAAAGAAAGATCATTAAGCTTTAGAGTTCTGAATGTAGGTAAGTTCCGTAGAAATCTGAAGAAGAGGAAACTCTTAGTTAGTTGCACGGATTGGTAAAAGTGTGAAAGAGAAGTTTTCCTGGAATGAAAAGGTTCAAGGGTGGCTGTCTAGGGTGAAAGACATGAAAGAGCAAGGGATGGTGGTTCTTTCCCCCGTTGGGGGTGGGGGGGCGGCATCATAACACAGAGAGGAAAATGACGTGATAGCAAAGATAGTTATAATTTGTGAACGAAGATTTGGGATAAATTATGGTATAAGCAGAAAATGTATTTGTATATATAAGAGTGATTAGAGAAGGTGATGAGTTATCGAAGACTAATGAAAATGTTTGACGTTATTTACCAGAAATAATTGAAATCGAATTTAGGAAAGAATAGGGTGAGCTATGAAGAAGAGGTAATGAATATTATCTTGATTGGTGGAAAGAGAAAAGATGAATTCACAGATGATATATTGCAAGCGTTTTGTGTCAGAATATACGTGGTAAATTACCGAGTAGGTGAGGCATATTTTTGTAAGAACTGAGGTGTCTATATTACCAAGTGTTAAATTAATGAAGCCATTTTTTAAAAATCAAAGTATGGTTGGTGACGGCAGATAAAAACAAAAAGTGGAAGGTCTTGACTTCAGTTATTGTCTGTTCAGGGGACAGTGTAGTAAGGTGGATGGATGAAGCAGTGATTAGGTATTATGCCATAATGGATTTGTAAAGGCTAAACTCACATCAGTGTTTTGATGTGAGCATGGGAGTAAGAGAGAGAAATTGCATAATCATTTGTAAGGGGTAGCTATAGTAATGATAAGATTTATCTTAAGTGCAAAATGAGACCTGAGAAATTATTACAATTGGGTATACATGCAACGTTCAGTTTGGTTAAAATCTAATTGTTCATTAAAAATAATATAATATACATGCATATGTATACTTGTGTGTGTGGTGTGTGTACCCGTATATATATTTACGTGAAAAGCTAGTATATCTCAAATACATAAATTCAGACACACACACATACATACATGTATACATATAGTGTTTTAGTGTTTGAAATAGTGTATCATTTCACGTAAATTTCTAAAGAAATGACATAAAACCTGGTTTTGCTGTGATAATCATAAAGCCGTCGAGCGTTCGTTTTGGCTATGATATGAGAGTCGATTAAGTACCGAACAAATATTGCAGAATCCATTTTTCATCATTTTTACAATAATCTATCATTTTTGTCATTATCCATATCTTGATGTAATTAACCTTCTCGTATTTCAATGTATTAGCTAAACAACCTATCATTACTCGTATTTAGGACGCTGCCGAGACCATTTCATAGAAGTTTATTTAGGTAGTAAATTATTAAGAAGTGCAAAATTTAATGAAAGTGAAAGAAAGTTCTCAGCTTTCGTCCATATTTATTAATTGGTCTTACGATACATTACACTCACGTATTTTGCACTAATTAGGACAATAATCAAATCCTGTAATGTAATCTGGATAAACTACATGAGAAGTAAGAGTTACTGAGTTATAGGAATTTAAGTAGAATTGTAATGATCTTCCTATGAATTTCTTTCTTTCAAGTTTAATCATATCTGAGAGGTGTGTGTCTGTCTGTGTGTGTTCTTCAAAAAGTGGCAGTATTTTTTAGCAACGTTGTCAACACAAGTGTGAATGACAGAACTGCAAATGCTAGTCTTTCATTTAGAAAAAGTATTTTTAAAGTTTGATTATGCTTAGGAGCGAGCTTTTTCTAAGAGTTAATGATCGTCAAATCTGCAGACGCAGAAATTTTCTTAAAAAAAAAAAAATTATCATTTCAAGTTTAATGACAGAAGAGCTAGTTTGTCAAGATAATTACTGACGATTGAATATGCAAATGGGAAGGCTTTCAATAACAAAAGGAAAAGAATTTATTTTTTTTATCATATTCCCTTCTTTTATGAATTAAACAAAGAGAGAGAGAGAGAGAGAGTCGGGGGCTGGACAAAAAATGGTAAGGTAACGGTGAAATACAACTATTTTCGGTGGCTGTGGTAAAACGAATGACCTATTTTTTTTTTTTACCTTTCTACTATGTGAGCTTTGAAGTCAACACAACGAAGCTAGAGCTTGTGTTGTCAGACATAAGGCGGTAAACTAAAACGTAGGGCTCTCATATTGTTGCTGTAGTTACTGTAGTTGACATAACAGAGGCCGTTGAATTTTGTCAAGTATCTGTCTGGTTCAGCGTTTGTGCTGCCAAAAAAGTAATAATAAAAAAATATTAAGATATATGAATTTCATAGAACAATGATGGAAATTTTGATTATAAGTATGGCTCGCTGTAGCATCCCCACGTTTATCTACGTAAATTGATAAATAACAGTCAAATTATTCTTTATGTTTTCACCAAAATTTCCTTATTAATTCACACATGCGTCGGATAAATTAATGTTTCAAATCAAAGGGATTCAATATTGAACATTACAGTTTTTTTTAATTGCTTCTCTCTTCGCTTGACCTTTGCTGACCTTCATTCTCCCCCCAACCGACATTAAGCTCAAAATGTATTTTATCAGAGACCAATGTTTTATTCATGGACCGCTTCTGTTGAAAAACTCCAAAATGCAACCTTTCATTCTGCCATACCTAAGAAACTTTTTCTTCAACAAAAAAGAAACAAATGAAATAAGTTCATATTTGTAAGCATCTGGTAACCTACAAATCAATTATATGAGAGTTTTTTAATACAATACAGCGATTCTAGTCATTTGGAAGAACTGCGCTGTTCACTGCCAGATTACTTGTTCTTATGTCATGTAAATGCAATTCAGTTTCACATACAGAAATAATTATTCTTTAGACATAAAATTTCCTGTTGATATGATTGTATGCAAAAAGAACATGCCCTTGATACCAATAAAATATTCCTTATATTTTGTTTGAAAAATATGTTCCTCATAAAAGTATAAGAATAAAAAGAAAACATTGCTTTTTCTCCAGTCTTTCTTCTCCAGATTTCAATGCTGGTCAAAACTTTAATCGATTTTGTTGTTTGATTGCAAGAAGTTGGCCTTGTGCCAGCGCGGAAGTTGCATCTTCAACAGAAAGAGCAGTAGGAATAGAGAGTAGAAGGATCTTCGCAATGGCCAAAATTCTGTGCCGTTTTCGATTCAACCTTATCGCATTACATACAATATATGGCATCCAACTGCATCTTAAGAAGTTGGATGATGGTTTCCTGTTTTCATAGAGATTGTCGGACCGACTTCCCCCGTTTTCTAAGGTTTTTTTCAGTCCGTGCTCCTTCATTTTGAATCTTGTATTCCTTCGTTTTCAGAGTCTATGCAGACAGTGTATTCGTCGTCAAAGGTCTCTTCAGACCATATTCCTTCGTTTTTATAGGCTTTTACAAAATGGATTCATTCCTTTTTAGAGGTTTTCACATTGCAATTCTTCATTTGCAAAGGTCATTACAGATCGTATTCTCTCTTTTCAAAGGTTTGTTTCCAGCTACTCGTATATTCCTTCATTTTCGAGGGTCATTTCAGACCGTATTTCTTAATTTTAAAATGTCTTTTCAGACTGTCCACTCATTCTTATATGACACCAACAAGGAAACAGACATTTCCTTACCTTCATTCTTATATGATTAGTAATAAGGAATTAAGTGCCCCTGGACCTTGTGATAACCTTTTGGCACATGTGACAGTTCCTCGTTGGACGAGTCGGTTACGTGCTCGACTACCGATCTCAGGGTCCGGGTTCGATTCCCCGCTCTACCAACACGAAATCAGAGGAATTTATTCCTGTTGATAGAAATTAATTTCTCGATATAATGTGGTTCGGATCCCACAACAAGCTGTAGGTCCCATTGCTTGGTAACCAATTGGTTCCTAGCCACGTAAATCCTTCGGGGCCGCCCTAGGAGACCTGTTAAACAGCTCAGTGGTCTGGTAAAATTAAGATATGTTTACCTTTGGCATAGGTGACGACCTCTCCTATGATAACCTCTGCTTGGACATGATTAGGGAGCCTCTCATTTAGTGCAATTACACTGGAATCCTATGCCCCAGCACTGACCTAAGGGAAATTCACCTGAAATGTTTGTGAAATAGGACCAGGTATATTTAATAATAATAATAATAATAATATGCTTTATTTCAGCTCGGGGCCATATACATTGAATATACAAAATACAGACAGTAACATACACAATCTAGATACATGAGACATGATAAATAGAAAAGAAAATTAATAATTGGCACTTATCCACAAAATAGCTGAGGTAGCATAAAAGCTAGTAATCATCGTACTGGTAATAACAGTAATAATATTGGTGAGAAAAAAAAATATGCATTGAGAGTAATAACAGTTGGTGCACATATTATATAACTCAAATTTCAACTAGAGACCTTAGGTGGTTACAGTAGTCAGGTTCAGAGGGCTTAATACATAAATTAAATGTAAATAAAACTTTAACTTGATAGTAATCACAGTAATAATGAAAAATTAAAATATCAGCAATAAATGTAATAATGACAAAAACTGCAGATGATATCTTGCCAATACAGAGATTAAGTCCTATAGGGGACACAGGCCTCCTTTTCCCATCTTTCCCACAATTTAGATTTTCTTCTTGCTTCACTCCTTAGGATGCTTTGTATGAGCGACTTGCTGCTGTTTCTCACTCGGGTTACCAGACTGGACATTGTTCGCCTAACAATGATTTTTAAATTGTCCAGGTGGTTTTCTATGAACATCTGTGGCGGAGTGGTAGCGGGGAGTGTTTGTGAGCGTCTTTAGAATGTCATTGTGCACAACAGTGATGCGTCTCATGGTCTCTCGGATAGTTCGTCCAAAGGGAACACCCATAGATACTGTAGCAGTACGAGCGGAATAGCAGCAGTTTCACGTCTAGGTGACAGAAGGCAAACCTCCTTGCAATCATGTTGCCAGCTGCACATAGATTACGACGCCTCTGTTCAATGTCTGCCGTATCTTTTAGGTCGTCGGTGATAATGTGACCCAAATACGGAAATTCGTGCACAAATTCCAGCCGATGGTTTCCGAGGAAAATTTGAGGTTCTGCAATATGCTTAAGCGATCTCGGGAGCAGCGACATGCACTGGGTCTTGGTTTCGCTGTAGATTACATCAAATTCCTCTGCATATTGGCGGCAGGTGTCGATGAGTCGTTGGAGACCTTGCCCTGATGGGGAAATCAGAACCATATCGTCGGCGTAACAGAGGTTGTTTATAGTTGTTTCATTGACGGTGCATCCGATTGGGAGTGAGTTCAGTTTGACATTCAAGGCATCTGTGTACGTATTAAACAGGTATGGAGAGAGAATGCCCCCTTGCCAAAGCCCGTTTAGGGAGCCGAAGCTGTAAGATAATACGTTACCCCATTTGACACAGAATTGCTGGGTGGGAGACCAGCAATGTAAAATGCCAATTAGATACAGGGTGTGCCCCTTTTATGCAGCTTTTCATGAACAAGCTTCAGGTAGTTTACTCTGTCAAATGCTTTTCTCACATCTACAAAACAAAGGAAAAACAGGAGAGGCTGATGATAGGTAGTAGTTCAGCAATTCTTTCAGTATGTAGATGCAGGTGTCGGTTGAGTGGTTTGCTTTAATCCTGAACTGGTTGTCAGTGGTGTGTAGAAAGGGGAGAAGTCTCACAAGAAGAACAGACTCAAGTATCTTCGATGCGATCGTTGTGATTGCAATTGGCCGGTAGTTGCCAGGGTCAGCTGCATCCTTTAGCTGGTTTTTGATTAATGGTATCAAGTGAACTAAGAGTAGGGAGTCTGGAAGAAACCGGTGAATTATGCACGATTGAATAGGGCAGGTAGCAAAATGTAAATTATCGGATGGCAGAGTTTGAGGGCCTCTGCAGGAAGACCATCACAGCCGGGCGATTTATTATTAGGTAGGCTGTTTATGGCATCGCATATGTTACCTGGCGTAATACGGTCTGCAAAAGGAAATTGAATGTTGTCAGTAAGGAGGTTATCTACATCCCTTCGGGAATCTTGATCATTTATGCAATTCAGGATATTGTTGAAGTGATCGCCCCACATACTTGCAATAGCTTCGTCTCCGACTGCTTCCCCTACTCTCTGTGATAGCTTTTTAGTTTTGGGATTTAAAGACTGGATATCTTTCCAAAGACGAGGATAATCACCAGATTCTAAGTTTCTAGACATTGCATCGGCTCTTAGTTGTTTTTCATTTAACCTGCAGTGCTTAAGAGCAAGTTTGAACTGCGCTCTCGCCTGTCTCATTAGCAATGCAGTGTGCCCTTCCCTGGGGCTACCATTTTGCCTCCACAGTAAAAACATTTCTCGTGAGTATGTATACAGATCTTTAACCAAGTCATTCCATCCAGGTATATTACGAGAATTACCTTGAAACCTTTCCTTATAAGTATTTGACCTTTAGTCTGGAAGATTCTGATTGGCATTTTTTAATATGTACAGAGACATAGTGAAACGTTGTGGCCAAGAGCATAAGATATCATCTGAAGGTCAGGGAAAACTGACATGAGAATCAGCTCACCAAAAGAAAGTGAAAAATTAAAAGCATTATGGCATCTTGGAAGAGAAAGTAAACTGCGTAGTACAAGCTTTTTAGAATAATTTAAGGGAATGATATTTGCACCCCAGTTGATGATGTGTCCAGAAGAGAATCTTGTAAAAGAATTAAAATATCAAAATGTGACTAGAATTGAAAGAATTAAGATGGTCACTGGTGCCTTAGTTTCATTTCAAAACTTAATTATTCCATTCAATTCCACCTACTTGCCTAATGTAATAAAAGTAGCATGGTTACATTTTAAGATTAAGAAATATATTCCAAGACCAAGGAGATGTTTTGATTGTCAAGAATGTGGTCATACCTTAGGATCTTGTAGGCATACGATACAAAACAAGCCTGCCTAGTGTGTTAAGTGTAGTGAACCAGAGTATATTGTATGTTATAATAAAGAACTAGTGTAGACATTGCAGAGATAATCATCCATCCTCTTTACAAAATTATGATGTGTACATGGCAAAAGAAATACAGGCAGTAGTAAGGTTAACATTTGTAAAGGATAAACAGACAGCATTAAGCCAGTCAGTATGTTGGATGATAATTATCCTTTTCTAGTTTTGCTGTTAATTGAAGAAGAAATGTCAAATGCTACCAAAGTTGCTTCTTTTCATAATGTGTAAAGGGAAGATCAGTGGCGACCTGTACGCGTGCCTCTTTGGAGGCTGCTTCAGTAACTTCTGGAACTCCTGCCTCTTTGGGAGCTGTTCCAGTACTTTAAATTGCTCCTGCCTCTTCAGAATCCGTGCCAGATCTGCATGAATTTTCTTACACTTCCATCTCTACCGAGGCAGTGCCAGATTTTTCTGGTGTTCCTGAGCTTGAAATTTCCTTGCCATAAACACCATCAAAGGTGCCCAACACTTCATGATACTAGGGAGTCTTTGCCATCTGTGGGAGGTTCCTCCTACATGGAATAGCCCATCATCACCCATAAATAATTAGTTCAAAAAAACAGTTGCAAATCAGTAAAGTAAGATCACTTAAAACGGGCTCTAGTTTACAGCAAAATCTAAGTAAAATTAATTAATTTTCTCTAGTTAAATGGGAAGAACTAAAGTTCCTCATATCAGAAGTGTCTCCTGTATGTATAGCTTTGCAGGAGATTATGATTGGTAATAATGTGTCCGAGCCCACGAGAATATACATCTTATCATCCCCTTATAACATATGTATAGGAAGACATGGGGTGTAGTTTTATATGTTTGCAATGACACCCAATATAATCCTATTAATATCCAGTTTATGCTGCAATTGATAACAGTGCAGATCCATTTTCATATACAATATGCTCTCTTTTTTTTTATCTACCAACTAGTGAAGTCTTCTCCATAGATTGATGATTTAAATCCCTTATTCAACAGATATCACCCGCCCTTTGTTATTCTGGGAGATATGAATAACAGAAACTCTCTTTGGGGTGATATATCGTTACCAACCAAAGAGGAAATTCCCTGTGCTTCATAATAAAAAGCGCAGCTTGGGAATCCTAAACACGGGGTAGTGTAAACATTTTCATGTTCAGGTAGGCACATTGTCGGCAATTAACTTATCTGCCTATATGCAGTGATGACTGCTTTATTGACTGCAGTTGGAGAGTAATAAATGATATATTTACCAGTGACTTTTCCAATTTTGTAAAAGCTGATTGGGCAATATTCCAGGAACACAGCTCTATAGATGACATAGCTGATGATTTTCACTTTGTAAATGATGCTCTTGACTTTTGTAATACAGTTGGTCTTCAGTCAACAGAAAAATTCCTATAGAAAAATATCAGGCAAAGTTACTCCTTATCAGTCTCCGGTTATTAAGATAAATGGCTTTGAAGCTGCGGATCCCAGGTTAGTCACAAATAGGTTTGCATATCATTTTGCGAATGTTACTTGAAAAATTATAACGGACCCTATTCTGTTCAGAGAAGGCTAATGGAACAGGTAGAAATTTATTTTAATACATCAAGGAATGGATAATACAATATACCTTTTACTATGAGGGAATTTGGATCAGCTTTAAATAAGTGTAGGGAATTAGCTTTTGGACTGGATGACATAACTTACTCAATAATAAATTCTTCATATTAAGCCTTATTAACAGAATTTTCAAGAATACATCTTCCCTAAGCTATGGGAGACATTAAAATTACTGTCGTTTGTGAAACCACGGAAAGACAATTTCAAGACAGAATTAACGTCCCATTGCACTAACATCATGTCCGTGTAAGGTCATGGGAAAAATGGTGAACACACGTACGTACGTTCGATGTGATATTTGGAACATGGTAAATATTTGTCACCTAACTTAGCTGTTTTAGCAATATGCACTCTGCAACTGTTTTGGTTCGAATGGAATCTTCAGTATATGAATCCTTTGCTAACAAACACCATCACATCACTGTCGTCTTTGACCTGAGAGGCAATTTGCCTCTTTTTATCAAGGTTTAAAAAAATGTCTATTTCAGGTTTAAGTTGGAGCAACAATGTCAGATATATTAAATCAGGAGTGGTGCCACAAAGTAGGTCCCTGTAGGTGGTAATGACGTCAGTGCACCTCACGGGGTGTACTGACGGCATTGCTAAAGGTTCTATGCAGCGTCATAGATCCCAGTGCTTGGCCTTTGGCCTAAACTATATATTCCATTCCATTCCACAAAGTAGGTGTTCTAATTGTAACCTTGTTCGCCTTAGCAATTAATGTGGTATCCAAAATAGTTCCCCGCCCCCTCACCAACCCACTACATCGTAACTTATACTCTATTTGTTGACCTTTTGATATACTCGTATTTTGCAGCAAGAAGGGTGAAAATGGCTGAAGCCGCCTTCAGGTCTGCACTGAAAATATAGAGGAGTGGGATAAGATGAATGGTTATAGTTTTCACTTCATAAAATAGTAAAATGCACTTTTTCTTTATAAGAGGAGTCCACCCTGATCCAGATCTGTTCACACATAAGCTGAAACAAGGTTTCTCAGGTTGGGTTTTGAAAGCAAGTTGACTTGATTCCACGTCTGGAATATATTAACACAAAATGCTTCAGTGAATGTCCTGATAGTGTCGTCCTATTCTTCCTGGAGTTGTGACCAAACTCAGATGCTGAGACTATAAAAAACTTAAGTCTTTTCAAGATTAACATATGGGTTTGAAGGCTACACCTCAGCAAAGCCTAACAGCCTTCAGATACTAAATTCAGTTCATTATGCAGGAATGAGATTGGCTTCAGGAGCAAACTTGTGGACGCAGGCGAGATGCCTCGATGTCCATTACCAACGTCTGCTGGTTCTGTGCTGGTACAGATTTCAAAGTCTCACTAGATCCAGAGCCCGCATTTGTATCAGAAATGAAAGGCATTGGTAAAATTACCCAAAGCAACCCAGCCATATGCTTTTAAAGTAAAGTCTAATATCGGTCAACTAAACATCCCAAGGATGGACACTTTACTAGTTAGATATTCGGTTAGAACCCCATGGAACCTTCCAGAGGTAAGATATTGTAGATATTTTAATTCGACAAAAGCAGAAATGTCCAATGAAGCAATGCAAGCAATATTTGTAGATTGTTCTGCGTAACGTAACCTCGTTGCAGTTTTCTCAGATGGCTCAAAGTGAGTAGCTGGTGTTTTGTTTTAGAGTGGTCTTTCCTGATGTAGAAATAAGTCGGAGATTATCATCTGTTGCATCCATTTTCACAGCAGAATTCAATCAGTTTTGAAGGCCTTAAAGGAAATTTTGATTCTTAATAGAAATAGTTTTGTTATATATTGTGACTCGAGAAGTGTTATTCTGTCTTTAGAATTTTTAACTCTTTACACCCATTGATTTAAAAGATATTGGAGTGGCTTTTGTTAGTTGGGAAAACAATGATGCAAAGAGGTAAAATTTTGCTGGGTGCCTTCCCATGTCTGTGTTCTTAGGAACGAGCAAGTTGATCAACTTGCTACACCAGCAGTCACCTCTCCAGAACCCAGAATGTTCCTACCACCATAAAGGATGTATGGCATAAAATTAAATACCTTTGGCAGTTCCTATGGAAAATATTGAAACTAACCAAAAGAAGCTCAGTATTAAGTCACCAGTATCTCCTTGGTCATATCCTTATATGCCAAGGAGACTAGAAATTATGCTGTATAGGCTAAGGATTGGATATACGAGACTCATTAATGGGTTCTTAATGTCAAGTAGAAACCATCCACCCTGAGACGATGTATCGTGCCCTTGACAGTGAGACATTTGCTGGTTGAATGTCCCAGTCTTCGGGATCTGGAATATAGGTTCCTTTCCTGGGGACGTGAAAGAGATGGACATTTAATCCTTGCTAGGGTTTCCAGGGAGGATTGCAATGTAGAGCGGTTAATCCTCAACAAAATTGATATAATTTACATGATATTATACAGTATGTGTTTGTATGTACAGGATTTTTGTATTACAACATGATTATAAATGTAATATTATTATTATATATTATATATTAAATATATATATGATATATATGTGTGTGTGTGTGTGTGTGTGTGTGTATGTATGTATGCATTTAAATATTTCTTATATGAAACTCCCTTGTAAACCATTTCCCCTTTAGTTTCCTATTTAATCTTACAATGGCGTCAATAGCTAGATGTAACCAAAATGCAAAAAAGGTTATTTCTCTATTTTCCGATGCAGCCTGTGACGAAGGGTAATGAAACGTTCCTGTTAGTTTCGAGTTACTCAGAGTTAAGACATACAGCACACTTACTGATAAAGGTAATTACTGGGCATTAAGGGGCCAAGGGAAGGAAGTCCTTTTTTTATTCTTCAATTTTTGTGGGTAGGGGTGAGCAAGGACTGAGTGGGTTTTGGGGGAGAGAACAAGGAGCGTATTAATATGCGAATTTTTGAGCGGCCGTGAGCGGCTCGTTTCATCCATCACATCGCGTGCGTTCAGCGTCTTCTGTCAGGCAGTGACAGGTCTTGTTGAGCTGTCTGACGCTCACCTCCGGCCGCGGAATAAACGTTTGATATCGACGGTTACATGAGCACGTGGCAGGTACGAAGCAGAGAGCACACGGTAACTGGATGTAAGACCGGAAGAGAACTGGGGCGAACGAGGGGTAGGAAGTTAGAAGAACGGGAAAAGTTTATTTTTCAGTAATTATCTTGTTACATTTATTATTGCAAAGTGTTGAACATATCACAGAAGCATTGAAACGACTGGAAGGGCAATCATGATTTCATTGCGTAGTTCTTATATTCGTCAGGCAAAGATCTCGATGAGGTTTTATGGTTTGCAAAATGTAAGTCTGTTCGATAAAGTTTGAAAGAAAATATCTGCAGTAAATTATTGTCATCGGTAGCAATAATATACTTTAATCTTGGTTTGATTTATCTCAATATATTTGATAGGATTATTCTGTAACTACATAGAGTGTGTGTTTTAAATCCAGTAAGTCAAGAAAATTTTAGAAGTTAGTTATAAACTGTAAGATATTTACGGGAATCAATTAGTAAAACTACTTTTTATTTTATTTTTCTTTACGGAAATTTTCTTGGGTATTATCTAATGCTCCTAGACTTCAAAGCCAAAGAATTTTCCTTCTTCAAAACAAAAGACCGGTGTGGAAAGTAAAAGACCAGAGGTAAGAAACGAAATGATGATAAAGTAATTGTATGAATAATGACCACAAACTATAGCAGGTATCCAATACCCTTTACCGCTCTGGAACTTCTAGCATCAAACACCCCCAAACTTATCTCTCTCCCCATACGCCGTTCTTCTTCCAACCTCTATATCCTCCTATTCCTGTTCTTGTTCTTGTTCTTCTCTCGGTCTCCCTGTCTCTCAAACTCAGCATGAGGTTGGCTAGACATTGTATCAGGCAGCCATTACCGTTTCCCGCAGCCAACATGGAAATTACTCATTTTGTTTGAATCTCGGACATTTCCTCAATTAAGTCGGCACCATATCCTCCGACCCTTGATTAATCGATGAGGTGTTTGTCATGTTATTCTGCTTAATTAGCCCCCCTGCCTCTCTCTCTCTCTCTCTCTCTCTCTCTCTCTCTCTCTCTCTCTCTCTCTCTCCTTCTGTGGCCATGTTGCAAATTTTATTCTTGGATACATTTCATGTTTTCATATATCACTGATAAATATGATGACTCTCTCTCTCTCTCTCTCTCTCTCTCTCTCTCTCTGTGTGTGTGTGTGTGTGTGTGTGTGTGTGTGTGTGTGTGGCCTTGTTAACAACTTTTTATCTTGGTTGTGTAACGTTCTTCTGTCTGAGAGTCAAAAGCGAACGAAACAAGTGTCGGCCACTCGCCCAAATTTTGGTAGCATCATAATACACACATGACTGTAATGCCATTTGGTCTTATGGATTCTCTCGATAGAAAAAGTACAGAATTCCACAATTTAGTAGGGAACTCGAAACGATGCAACGCTTACTTGACTGTTAAGTCTTAACTTTTATGAAAACTATGAGCGTAGTCGCGAATTCCACCAGAGCAATTCTGAAAGGTATGTCTGTAAAACAAGCATATAAATACGTTTTTAAATGTGATCATTTTGAGGTTAAAAGACGGCTTTCTCTTTTGGAAAAGGTTTTGTTAGAGAGACTGATCGCGAGGTTCATTACGTATTTTGTTATCTTTGTCTTTATCCGTACACGGTCTCGTTCATTAAGCTTTTGCTTACCTTTTGATATTTGCTTGGCAAAACAAATGGCCGCTTCTGCTAAGGAAACTTGAATATTTCCTTAGTTAAAAATGCCAATATCTGCCGATTTTCCTCTGCCATAACTTTATTAAACTTTTTGATCTATGAAATTTTGTTCACCCTATCTGCATGGCCCTAGAGATACATTATCGTTAATTTAGTTTGAAAAGAAGATACTTGTAGGTACCTCTACATCACAAAGTTTGGGACTTGCAAAAACATAACACATAAAGGTAGAAGCATCCAGGTCAATCCTTGGGTCTTTTTACTTATGGAAGTCAAGTGTTTATTTGTTTGTTGAATTGTTTGAAGATTTTCACTGGTTTATTTAATTTTGACTCCATTAAATATTTCTCTGAGCATAACGCGAATGTATTGACGTTCGTAAATGAAGGTATTAGATTTCTTTCCCTTTTTTCATTTACATTTATATAGACTCCAATTCAATTTCATGGACGGCTTGTCTTCAAAATCACTCTCCTTCTTTCCAGGTAAGCCACTCCAACAGATTTAGCTTTGTCGCTGGAGGGATCGAGGTAAGAGAATAGGATGCTACTAGGATACTACTTGATCATTGCTCCCTAATTAATATTTTGGTCGTACAAAGAATTTTGATTATTATACTGAAGGAACCAAATGACTATAATTTCAAAAACGAAGTCTATATTGAGAAACACTATCAACAATAATGTACGACCTCCCGGGTAAACTAAAGTGAAAGGCAAACGTCAGATGATGGTACTAAATTAATATGATCTTAGTTTTTGTCCTGACGATTTACATTTTTCGTGAACATTGATGTGATTTTCTTTTTTATAAGGCTACCTATGTAACAGAATTATTGTGTGGAATATAATTGTATTGCTGGTTTTTACCAATGATTATTAACGTTTACTGCTGTTAAAGAGCAATAAGGAAACATTACGATAGCTGTGAGAATTAATGCAAATTCGCTAACCCTCTCTTTTAGATAGCATGTCCCATTCACTGAGAACTTATCAGGGTTTGCTAGTGCTCTCTCTCTCTCTCTCTCTCTCTCTCTCTCTCTCTCTCTCTCTCTCTCTCTCTCTCTCTCTCTCTCTAATCACCATATGCTTTTATATCATCGACCATAATCATCTCGTGCATTTTAAACCTGGTACGCAACATTGGGTCTGGTCATTTCAAAGATGAGCGTTCGCCAAGAAAAGCCAGGTGCCGCTGGCACAAGGGGCACTTGAATATGCTGAGGCAGGGCACGGGCTTAGCAGCTTCATCCCAAAAGGCCTATGAAGACGGATGATAGTACCTTTTACGGCTACGCTTTCTAATATATTTTATTCATCAAGCTACAAATGTCCTTTAATACCCAATTCGCTCTACCTCGAAATTAATATGTTTTCAGTCCTACTTTCTCCTCTGTCCCCTGGGCGGTAGTTCGAACCCAGGGGAGGACGAAATTATCGACTGAAAAGTTCCCCATCGGTAAACATATATGAATATATATTAATTCCGAGGTAGAGCGAATTGGATGTTAAAGAACATTTGTAGCTTGATGCATGTATATGAATCACGGTGATGTGATAGAAATTCACATATATATAAAGTTCATATCACATTTCCGTGATTCATATACATATATCGAGCTACAATGTCCTTTAATATCTAATTCGCTCTACCTCGGAATTAATATATTTTCATATATGCTTAACCGAAGGGGAATTTTTTTCTCGATAATAGACTTGCCTGGACCCGGGCGTGAACCCATGGAACCTTTCAAATCCAGGAACGTCAGTGAAGCTTTTACCTACAACACCACCGTAGGTAAAAGCTTCACTGACGTTCCTGGATTTGAAAGGCTCCATGAGTTCACGCCCGGGTCTAGGCAAGTCTATTATCGAGAAAAAAATTCCCTCCCCTTCGGTTAAGCATATAAATATATTAATTCCGAGGTAGAGCGAATTAGATATTAGGACATTGTAGCTCGATATATATATATATTATATATATATATATATATATATATATATATATATATATATATATATAGTTGTACTCTTCTCAGTCACGAAGATAAAATATCTGGATATACTTCACAGTGAAAACGAAGGAGAACCCAGCAGAGGAAAAATGAAATAGAGTTCTCAGTTTCTCCTAACGACTTAGCCATCAGGCTACTTCGGACAACTTTATTGACTGATCAGTTTAAGAAAAAATTATACCCGACATATGTTTACATTTGACTACAAGACTTACGTAAAACATAGACAAGTAAAAATGGTTAACGGCGCTACAGGATAATATGAAATATAAATTGTCTAGTACATAGTTAGTCCAACAGAAAATGTTAAGTCTAATAATGCTAAATAGGTAATGAGGTGAAACCTTAGTCATTATATTACATAATTTGTACTGAATTTTTAAGATATGCAGAAAGAGCGGGTCCGTCTTGAATAAACTATGCTGCCATCAAAGTTATTGTTTTCACTATGTTGAATACATGCAGTTTCTATTAGCTACATTACCGATTTATCCTCATTAGACTTAATCCTTTTTAGTTTGACGAACTATGTACTAGACCATTTATATTTTTATTATTCTGTAGCAGTTGTTAGCACCGTTAACCATTTTTACTTCTTTATGTTTTATGAAAGTCTTGAAGTTAAATGTATAGTATACGGTACCATGTTTTCTTAAACTGATTCAGTCAATAAAGTTCCCCGGAAGAGGCCTGAAGGCGAAGTTGTTGGAACAAATTATGAACTCTTTCATTGTTCTCTGGTTTCTCCTTCGTTTTCTTGTGTATCGTCTATATATATATATATATATATATATATATATATATATATATATATGTGTGTGTGTGTGTGTGTATGTGTGTGTGCTCATGCGTGTGTGTGGTCTCTGTGGTCATAATCGCTGTGCTTCTGTAGTTCCCGGCGGCAATTCGAATCCCACTGGTGTCGGGGGAGTTATCTTCTCTAATAATTCCCATTCGGGTGTAAATTACTCCCGAGGTATAATGAATTGGATATTAAATGAAAATTTTGGCTTAATTAGTAATGAATGTAAAAGATGTCTTGTTAAAGAGGGGTTGATATAGATTTCAAGCACATAAACGAAATCAACTTGCATCATCTGATGGTCACTGGTCACAGTATTGGCGTTGTTTCTGAAGCCAGAGGCAGTTCACATCGTATTGACGATAAATAACTACTTGTTTATAATTCCTCTTGTGTGTAAGCTATTCGGATGTATAATGAATTGGATGTTCAATGAATTTTTGTGGCGTAATGCACTAGTGATTATAAATATATATATATTATATATATATATATATATATATATATATATATATATATATTTATATATGATATATATATAGATAGGCTATATATATGTGTATTAGTCTATGTTTAAGTCTGTGCAAGAACTTTGATACAGGATATTTGAAGAGAATACCATAACTTGACTTCCAACTACCACGTTGTACTTTTTTCTATATTTTTGGTGAATTTGCAAACGACTCGAGGCCTGAGCCCCCTCGGGTTGTTAAGATGCTTTTTTGCTGTCCGGTTTCATTTCCACGCCTCATTAACCAACCTGTTCTCTTCTCATAACCCCACCTCCTTGTCCCTTCCTCCTTAAAAGGGTCCTCCTCCCCCCTCCCCCATCATTCATTCACCCCCCTCCCACCCCCACGCCTTAAACAACATTTATTCACCATTAGTTCTCTTATTCCTCTTCCTTCTCCCCTCCCTCTTCCCCCTCCCCTGTCATCTCATACTTCCTCCTCTTTTGCTCGTCACTGTCATGTCGTTTAGTGCGGTGAAAGAAAAGAAAATTGGTGTGTACGAGGGAAGAGGTGACAAGCGGAGCTTCTGGTGAGAACGGCAATCCGTACGCTCTCTCTCTCTCTCTCTCTCTCTCTCTCTCTCTCTCTCTCCATTATTTATCTCCCGCCTCCCCCCTCCCCAACCTTCCCCTTACTCCTCCGAGAACCAGGCAACCCAAAACACACTTAGTAGAGCAAGAGAAGTCTGTTTATATACCTCATTACGTTTATATATGGCTCTTGTTAATGGGTGTGTTGGAGGTAATGGCCTAAGGTAGGTAAAGGTGTTAAGGAATAATGTAGATGGTGGAGAGAAAGTTATGGACGAACACGATGCGAGATGAGGTCTGCAGGAAGAGGAAAAAGAAGGAGGACGACTCCGCTGGACGACAACCCGCCAAGGGAAGGTACGGAAGGGTTGGGACGGGGGCCACCGAGGGCGGGCGGGGTGGGGTGGGGCAAGAGGAGGAAGAGAAATTAGCCTGAAAATGCTAAAGGATTTTTTTATTTTTTCGCACCTCTTAGATCTTGTGTAACATTACGGTTCCGGTCCCATGAGGTGTGCAAGGTAATTGGGAGCCTGAGTAATTACTATGCCTCGAAGTCAGAGGGTGAGCCCAAAATGGGAACAAGTGGGTGAATGACAGACGCGGCGATTTCATTGCTAACTCCAAGGCTAATTCATGCACCTTGACCCATCCCTCCCTCACCCCCCACCACCAACACCCTTTCCTCTTCCATCACTCTCTACACTCCTTGCATTTCAGAACACTGCGAGGTGAAGTTTCGGAAGCCTCCTTATCCCACTTGGGAGGACAGATGCGGGAAGGGTGGGGGGAGGCGCTCATTTTCCATATCATGAGGGACCCAGATATAATTTCTTTCATTCCATTTCGTTGCAGGAAATTCGTCTGTTGACAATTTCCTGAGCCCCGAGATGCAGACACTAAATAGGACTCCAGCGCCTCTGTCAGCTTCGGGTGGGGCCCACCAGGAGGTCAAGTGTCCGCCTAAAAGATTGACTTTTATAAATTCCTGTGTACCAGTGTTTCCTCTTACACGGCTTCCCCAGGGGCTGCTACGTGAATATTTAACATCCTTAATTAATTCAATTTTTAACGAAAGCTCATTCTAAAAGTGCGTTTTAGGCTAAAGGTTGAAACATTCCGTGACGGGGTACATCCGTCAATTTACCAGTATTACTCCAATTTACTTCGGTTGTTGTCCGTCAGATTACCTGTATGATACATACTCCGGTATCTGTCGCCCTCAAAATGTGAAACGTGATGCTAGATTATTTAACCATCAACTTTGATCCGCACATAGGACTTCTTTTGGTTTGTATTTACTAGGAATGTGACTAATTCTTGAACGTAATAGCTATTGTAGAACGCATGTGCACATGGACCTAATTGCCTTCTCAGATTAAAAGGGGATGACAAGAGCGAAAATGAGGCGCATCTGGAAAGGAGTCAGTGTGGAAGAACCAATTACTGAAAGTGTTCACCTGAACAGATACTTTTTGGTTCTGGGAGAGTTATTATTTATCGTCACTAAATTTTTTAAGGGCATGGCCCAAGGGAGAGAAGCAACACAACGGTCACTGTCACATTCATACTTTTAGCAGCTGAATTGCCAATGAGCTAAAACTATTCAAAAGGCTCATCAGCAGCGCGCCAAACCCTCTTCATAAACTACTCCATTCTCATCCGTCTTACGGCGACAAATCTTGAACAGATGAAGAAATTGCAGTTGGAAGATAGATTTAAGAAAGGTGATAAGCCATGGCAACACATGATTAGCTCTCTCTCTCTCTCTCTCTCTCTCTCTCTTGTCCATGTAGTGTATTAGTACCATACTTTGTTTACAACCAAAGAGCCTAGTTTTGATTCCTGGTCGAGGGAAGAATGTAATCGCGCATATCCAGAATACCCGGAATGCCGCTGTTGAACTAGACGGTGAATGAAGCACTTGTTTATTAGTGGACTGATTTTGCTTTGGGGAAATTAATATCAGATGTGAATGACCAGCTTCCTTTAAAAATAAATCATCACCTAGCGGAGAGAAGAAGGGCCTCAATGAGATTATCCCCATCCCGCGAAGGGTAAACGATTTGTCACCTTCGCATCAGATGTATTCTCTTTATAATATTATCTGTTGGTTGGTCTGTGGTCCTCGTGACGCACTGGTAGCGCTCACCGATCGCAATCCAAGGACGCTGATCTGACTACCGAATTTCTTTACCTTAATAGTGAAATAACCCGCAGAAAAGGCAAACTACGAGAAATAAAATAAACATCAAGAAATAAAATATAATAAGCTTCAAGAATTAGAATGCCAGAGGGAAAATCAGTTTTCCGTGAAAAAGTGATATATCACGATATAAAAATTCATTTCAAACGATATAAAAATTTATTTAAAAACGGAATGTCCTCTCTACACAGTACTCTTCACCTATTAGTGTGGATCTATTGTTCAATAGAATATCCCATCAGGGGTTATGTAGTCTCCCTAATCGTATCTTGCTGTACATATAGACATATAGGCTACGTATATGTACGTTCAAACGCGTAAGATATATATGTATATACTATATATATATATATATATATATATATATATATATATTATACTATATCTATAATATATATATATATATATATATATATATATATATATATATATATATATATATATATATATATATATATAGATATATATATATATTATATATTATATATATATATATATATATATATGTATATATATATATATATATATGATATATATATATATATATATATATATTATATATACACACGTTTGAACATTCCTGTACATACCTATTCGTATTCGTGTATACATATATATATATATATATATAAGGTGCGATTAGGAAGCCCGCATAAACTTTGACACACGCGACACACACACACACATATATATGAATGTTTTGTATAATGTGTGTGTGCGCGAGTTTATGTAATATAAATTAAATTATATATTTAATATATATATGTATATATATATATATATATATATATATATATATATATATATATAAAACACACGTTTGAACATTCCTATACATACCTATTCGTATTCGTGTATATATATATATATATATATATATATATATATATATATAATATATATATCTATATATATATAAGGTGATTAGGTAGCCCGCATAAAACTTTGACACACGCGCGCGCGCACACACACATATTTTATGTATGTATGTATATAATGTGTGTGCGCGCGAGTTTATGTAATATATAAATTATATATATTTATATATATATTATACAAAACTTACATTCGTGTTTGTTGCGCATGAGATATATGCTACGGACCACCCTATGAAGATATTTTCGGCTTAGCTGTCCAAAACCTCCTGCTTCTTCTGATAGACCTGTTCATTGTAAAGAAACGAGAATTGTTTGTATTGGAGATGATTCCGAGGCGTCGATCTATCGTTCTAAATGGGGTCCTGGTAACAATCGGTCGCCCTATTGTTTGAAGGCCCGTTGACCTTTGAGGCAAGGTCCTGACCTTTCGTGCCTTTATCATTCACTGAGCCGTCACCAGTTCTTGGCGCTTCCAACAACAAATAATCGATCAACTTCAAATGGAACAACAGATTACGTGAAGTTAATTAATAGGCCTCTCTCTGGCCTCAGGAAATATCTCTTCATCGACCCATTTTGTTTTTATTTATTTTCATTTGTTCATTTGTTTATCATATTTTCCTTGTATGAACTGTCAGTATGTCGTAAGATTTGTCGGGAGTACTATTTTTGGCCCAAGATAGCAAGTATGATTTCTTTGGGAACACTGGAGAAAAACAATTTCTTTTTTTTTTGTTTTTTTTCTGATAAGCAGTGATTATATATATATATATATATATATATATATATATATATATATATATATATATATATATATAGATATATAAAGGTGTGAGAACATTTGCGCAATGGTGTTAATTACAAGCAAAGATTTATCAAGATCTTATCGAGAAATGTAACATTTTTCATGATCTTTCTTTCATGCATGTTCTTTCATTTACTTAGGAATTCCTTTGAATAAAAGTGAAATGAAGAATTTTGTTATAAAGATAAACGTATTCTTGATACACAAGACCATTCATCATAGGTTTTAATTTGCTTTTTTTTCTTTCTTTCTTTCTTTAATCCAGCGTTCATTTGCATGGGACTTACTTGCTGGCAGGAACTAATTTAACAAACGCGCGTTCTCTCTCTCTCTCTCTCTCTCTCTCTCGTATACACATGCAATCATACAACCTCTAGATCTGACCGTTATGCTACCTTAATTCAGAATATAATTTCTCTGCTGTTATGCAGATTGATATACGAAACTTTTATGTTGATAAGGCTCTATTTAGAATTTAAATCATTGCCAAGAGGTGACAGCTATTCTGGGAGCAATACGTGTTCCAATTGCTCATAATTTAAATTTGCTATTATCATGCAATTTTTCAGTCTTGTTCATAAGGAAAGTGGAAAAATGATAACTCTTTATGGGAACTCATCCCTAAATTTGCTTCAAGTAAAGTACTTTCAAGATTTTTTTCATTTAAACCAGTAAAGGCTGTCGATTTGTTATTGGCTCATCCCCCCTCCAATCATCAAACATACCAAATGACAACCCTCTAGCCTCAGTAGTTTATCACAGGGCCGTGGTTTAAGTTTCACGGGTCGCGGCTCTTACAGCATTATACCGGTGGCCTTAAGTATATAATGTGGCGGCTGCACAGAAAACTCTATTGCGCCATAGAAACTTCTACGCATTATCTACTTGTTAGTTTTTGCTCACAAGATGTCGAACGTGTTGTCTCAACTACACTAGAATTGATTGTTTGTTCGGTATACTTCTTCTGGTTAAGGGAAGTGGTCACTCAAAAGATTTTATCCGTTATGCACCGACGACAGCTCGATATGTATCATGATTATCTGTAAAGGAAACACTTGACATCTTTGATACATAATTATATGAAATTTAACAGTATAGTTTCTTTTGGCTTCTGCATTTTGTTTTCTGTGAGGTCACTTAGTATTTATTTCTTATGGCCAGAGCTTAATAGACGAATTGTCCTAACCGAGGTAATATTCACTATATACTATAGCCGCGGTTAACTATTCCATGAAAACTTCATATCGTGGCCTGAAAAAGTTTCGTAAAGAAATCATACGCGCTATGGACTCCCAAGTCACATGAGATCGTTGACTACGACCGTAATCGTCGGTGATAATTACTGACTGCTGTTAGTTGGCCTTTCTTAAGGTATTGTTGTATCTACGAGTTAATCCAAACGTCATGGGATTGCTTTGGTGTCCAACAGGGATTTACTTCGCGGAGGGTAGTGCCGTCAGTGCACCTCATACAGTACACTGCAGGCATTATTTAAGGTTCTTTGCAGCGTCCCTTCGGCCACTAGCTGCAACCTCTTCCATTTATGTTTCTATACCTCCATTCATATTCTCTTTCTTCCATCTCACTTTCCACCCTCTCCTGACAGTTGATTCATAGTGCAACTGCGAGGTTTTCCCCTTGTTACACTTTTAAAACCTATTTACTGGCAATTTCCGTTTCAGCACATAAAGACCTCATAGGTCAGGCACGTGGCCTTTGGCCTAAACTCTATATTCAATTCAATTCAACGGCGGTTTCATGTTTCAAGTGGCGTATGATATCGAAAGCCATGTTACATTTGGCCTTCGATGAACTAGAAAGCAAGACGATGGTCTTGCTTTCTAGTTCAAGCAGGTGCGATCATGTCCCATCCGTGCATATCTGTCAGATGAACGGTTACTTCAGTTTCCGTGTGAAGTTGAAAGCATGGCATATTGGCACACAATGTTCGCCTCGAGTAACTGGTTAAATGTTGTGCAGATATTGGAATACTATTCAACAACAGCCGGACTCAAAACGTAGAGAAGAGAAGGCAGTTTCAGGGAAATGATAGATGGTAAAAAAAAAAAAAAAAAAAAAAAAAAAAAAAAAAAAAAAAAAAAAAAAAAAAATAGCTTTACTAGTTGAATTAAAAATCAAATCCCTCGTTTTTTTTTCTCCGTAATAACTAGGTGGAAATCATCTTTTCCTAGAAACATATTAACTTAATTTTCCTTCAGTGAGAGCATATCAGATTTGAAGTTCGATATACCCAAGAAAACTATAAAATCAAAATTGTCATTTATTATATTAACTTGAAAATCCATTTTTTCTGAAAAATATATCTAACATTATTTTCCCCCTCAAATAGCAAAATTTAAGGCTATTTTCCTAGAAAAATATGTAGCCTCATTGTCATTTCACTATTAAGAAAAAAAGAAAATGATTCCATTTTCCCAGACAAATATGAAACTTCGTCTCCCCCCTTTATTGTAACAAAATTTAAGTCCATTTCCTCCCATAGAAATATGTGACCTCATATTACTGTTATTACAACCATTTTGAAGTAGACTGTTTTCAAGCTTATGACAACCTAAAATATAAACAAATCTTTTACCCAAACAATAAACATCTATTTCTTCTGCGCATGTCTGTTTGTACACACTGTGAAACAGACCTTCTCCTCCGTGCATCCTCTCGAGTGAAAACCTTAAGGGTTAGACATGACACACAATTTTTCAGCTTCTCCTCTTAAATCCCAGTGGAGGCGGCCCCGTACGTTAGGATCTCTCTCTCTCTCTCTCTCTCTCTCTCTCTCTCTCTCTCTCTCTCTCTCTCTCTCTCTCATATCCAGCAACCCCCACAATCGGTACTGTGAAATTCGCCGGCCACCTTAAAAGGTCGGGAAAATAAAAATGGAAAGTAGGATTTCACTGATAATCAATTTTCTGAGGAAAAATGAGCGACTGGTAATATTTTCCTTTTCTCTCATGATCATTTTCCCCACTTTTTTTCACCCCTTTCTTCCCTTAATTTCTTTTTGGTCCGGCTTCTCCTTTTTCCTGGATCCTGCCAGGTGATGGAAGACATGATCCAATCCAACTCTCATCCGCCCCACTTGGAGCTGGATGATTTACGGACTGATTTCCGAAGTAAACATTTGGAGAAAGACCCTTCCAGCAAGACCTTCCCTCTTCCTTTACGCTTTTGTCCAAAGGAGAGAGAGAGAAAAACTTTTATTTTACTCTTGTTAGAATATGGAATTTTTATGTAAGTATATGCGTTTACTGTGGAAGTTTCGACTGCAATGTTTCTCTGTTATCAGGAAAGGCCTCTCAACAACAACAACAACAACAACAACAATAATAATGACTAGCTACATTCCTAGATTTCTTTAGGACAGGACTGAATAAAAAAGAAATGTAGGGATAGCCCCACCTCTCGAAGGAAGGATGTAAGATTGTAAGGGTAGGGGAAAACAGACTAATGAAGAAAATACCAAAGCAGTGGTGTCTTGAAGGTGGCTGTAAGGATGCGTAAGAATAGGAAATTGTCTCGCCGAAATATTGTTCTATACACCTTGGTTCTATAGACCTACAGATACCTTCCTGAAGGTTACGAATCTAAGGCTATCTGGGTCCGGCCTGTTGTTCCATTGTCTTTCTGCTATGTTGTTAATTGTAATTTTTTGCTCGAACATGTAATTAGGCCATACGTCCTATTTTTTCTAAATGCTGAATGATTCATTTCTAAAGAGGAATTTCATTTTATTTGTTTCTGAAAATGAAAACTAGTCTGGCAACAACTTGTGAATAAAGAGAATAAATAAATTGTTTTTTCATGTGCAAAGATTGAAGGACAGGGTTACTTCATGAATGATTAGTGCATTTTTAGTTCGTCGCAGTTATAAAAAAAAAAAAATCCATAGGCAAAGAATAATTAGTTCCGTGAGGTCTGTAAACAGTCCATTGCAATTATGTTTTGCTACAAAGCGTAAAATTGAGGGGAGATTCAGATAGGTCATTGGAGGTCACAATATAAGAGACTTTTCGATTTCATGACATTTGTAGCTCTCATTTCGAACACTTCGAGATAATGAACATTTAAGCAACAAATTACACAAGTTTCTTAGGCTGGCCGCTCTACCTTCGTTGCAGTTAATATTGAAACATTTCTCTCTCTCTCTCTCTCTCTCTCTCTCTCTCTCTCTCTCTCTCTCTCTTCTCTCTCTCTCTCTCTCTCTCTCTCTCTCTCTCATACACACACACACACACACACTTTTTGTTTGCATGTTTACATCAAGGGGTTTCTTTGCACTGCCTGTCGCCCTGTCTATCTACATATTATATATTCTTCCACTCTGTAGCGTAGCAACTCATCAAACTTTCATCCTTAGCTATCCTCTTGTGTTCTTTCTCGGCCTCGCTTAACCTTGCTAGCTGTAAGTACCTGCTGTAGTGAATATCTCAGTTTGACGCAGCAATCCTTGAAAATAGCCTTGACTATTATATCTTCCATTTTTTTTCAGCAATGTAAGAGAATTCAGAAAGTCCAACTTTTGTCATAACATAGTATCCTTGGCTTCGAGGTTTCGATTTGTATTTGAACTAAAATGGGGGTATTTTTAGATGCTTCATATATTTTTCCCTGAAGCAGCCCCTCTGCATCCGTAACTACTCACTTGATCTTGCAGGGAATATAGTATTGTTATGCAAATAACAGTTAGCTCACTTTAATGTGTATGCTTTGTTGATGTTGAATGTAGGTCTTAACTGTTTTTATTTTTTGCCTCCAAATTTTAAGTTTCCCCAGTCTGGACTCCAAACTTCATCAAGGTGGACAATCCATTAGTGAGACAAAGTAATTAAATGATTCCCTTTCTCTTCCTGGCTGCGTTTAACGGATACTGTACCTTTTGTCTTTACAAGAGTTAGGTACTTTGATGCTTATAAGACTGGAATGCATTGAACCATTCTTTCATCTCATTCTGTCACTGTAACTAAATACTTCGCGTCAAGAAATGAGGAGGAGGAAATGATGCAGCCTTCATCATAGTTATCAGCTGTAGTCAGGCATATGTAATTGGCAGTTGGGGGAAAGTGGGGGAGGGGGAGGATGGTGGGAGTGGGATGAGGATACAGGCCTTGTCGTTTCTTCATTTATCTGTTCACTTCCGGCTGTTCATACCTCAGGAGACGTCACTAACTTCGTTCATGTTGGTAGACCTGAATGTTGAAACGCGCCCTTTTCTCTCGGTCATGTGTTTCTTTATTTGCTTACTACGCTGATATAATAACCAGATCGAATTTTCCATTGATTCATTGATTTTTTTATTTATGTTTCTTATATTATAATGAGCTTTTTGCTAATATTATGCACACGACGAAGGTAATAAATTCGCTTATGAAGTCCATCGCTAACCAGGTATTTGTGTCCGAATCAGCTGCAGGAGGAGTAACTGTAGTCCTGATCAAGAGAGGAAAAAGAACAGAAGAAAGGCAGAAATACCGTTAAAAGGAACCTCAGGCCACTATCAAATATCACCAGAAAAATTTACAGTAATTGGATAGGTTCCATGGAAATAAGAAGATTCAGCAACAGATTAAAAGAATCTATGCTCATATCTCCAAAAATCCAACAACTACGTGGTTTCACTACACACCTTGAATCATACTTTGCAGTTGCTCCCGGAGCTAGTTGCCATTTTCTTTATTTTTTTTTACTGGGTACGGTCAATTTTGATATTATATGAAATAGCTTTTAAAATAAAATTTACAACTATGGTTTTTCTCGTCTGTTGCACTGTTTTCATTCACTCAAGCTTTTTGTATCACTTGTCTTTCGGTTTGATCACCAAAATAATGCCCTGGGATTATTCAGTTTTCATTTATAGCTATATCTGCAGACAGATTTTACATATCAGTTCAGTCTTTATTTAACATGATTTTGTTAGTCAAGGATAAACGACTTTTTATGATCAACATCTTACATTTTTTTTTCTTTTTTATCTTGTTGACCATCACTCGGGCCAGAGAGCCTTGCGATGACCCCAGGCCTATCGTTTGAACAAGCCCCTTACCTCATCTTCGACAAGATGAAATATGACTCTTACGGTCATCTCCTTTAAGTAGTTAGTAACGCTAATACTCTCCAACTACCCCCAAGCCCCGTCTCCCCTGCAAAACCTTAACCTCCCCCCCCACCCCCCACCCACGATCTTTCACCCTCGCCTTCCCATTTTTTATTCCCCGAAGGAGATCCAGAAAGTGCCTCTATCTCCCTTCTTCCATCTTGAAGTTCAGTCTGGGTTTCTTTCAGGGGTACCTCTCTCAAGACTTAAATGTCCAGGTGCCAAAAAGATTTTTGTTTTGTTTATTTCTATTGTTTCTGGACCATATCACTTGTATATTTCTTTAAATACGATTATAGTTAAATATAAAAATGACACGGTCAAGAATCGAAATGAATGAATTTTAAATGACAGTCATCTTGTTTCCACTGAAGTGATTCTCTTCTCTCTTCAAAACGTAGACCTCCAGTTTCTTTTCTTCTGCACCTCTCCTTCCCTCCCGTCCCCTACACCTCTCCTCCAACGGCCCTCTGGGTCTTTCCCCCGTCAGTTCCGTCCCTCAGAGGCCCGTCAGCTGAAAACCATTACTCAAAACGGGAGAAAACACGAGCGTCAGAGTTTTCCTACCCCTGTCTGACCTTCGCAAATGTTTCTTCTCTATCTTTTGTCGACCAAGTCATTAAATGATTTTCTTGTGGAGAAAGAAAGTACAAGAGACGATTCCGAAGTATTTCCAGAGTAAATCTGAAGATGAAGAGAACAGAATGACCGGTTGACATCCTTAAGATGGATTGAAGTCATTGTTCGCCCTTTGTGGTGGATGAAACCGAGTTGGTTGTCAGCACTTCACGAGCTGTCATGACAACGGGCAGACGCTGCTTAATGATGTGTCATTTTATCTCGAAATGTGAAAATGGCTTCCATCCAAATATAATGAATCAAGCTGAGATTTTTATGTTTGCTATATGATTCCGGATTATCAGTATTCTGAGTCAGAGAGAGAGAGAGAGAGAGAGAGAGAGAGAGAGAGAGAGAGAGAGAGAGAGAGAATCTTCTATTTGTATCTTGTGACACTTTTAACCGTAAAAGGGTGAGGAATACCGATCAGAGGTCACTGCGATTTTCATGGCATACATTTTCGGAGAACCACCTCTCTCTCTCTCTCCTTCTCTCTCTCTCTCTCTCTCTCTCTCTCTCTCTCTCTCAGGTCAAAAGGATGTCCTCCATCCTCTTCCGATTCGACAGTCGATCGCGAGGCATTCAATTTGAGTTGAACGAGGTATGAATTACGCTACGAGAGAGAGAGAGAGAGAGAGAGAATAGAGGAGAGAGAGAAGAGAGAGAGAGAGAGAGAGAGAGAGAGAGAGAGAGAGTGTCTCGTTTAGGCGAAGCTAAGCAAAACAAAAAATTATGATTTGGACCGGTAATATTCCCTTCCTCGGACAAGTGAGTCGAAGCCCTTGCTTATCAACAATATAAAACTCTATAAATTCTACTGATCGCATTTTAGAAATTAAATACACACACACACACACACACACACACACACACACACACACACATATATATATATATATATATATATATATATATATATATATATATATATATATATATATATATATATATATTATATCTATATATATAGAACTTCTAAACATGAGCACGTCTCTCGAAGAAGTAAATTTCTGACTCAAATCGGGACCAAACCCCAGCCTTTCAGATAAGAGGCCTGGGCGTAACCAATGACCCAAAAAGGTCATAAATGTAGTTAGAACTGAAGTACTTCTATATCTAGGGTTTCCCTGGACAGTCTATCATTGCCGGTCGTTTTGTTGTAGCGCCCTGTCTTTCATTTGAGAGATATGGTTTCGATCCCGATTCGAGTCAGAAATTTATTTGTGAACGTATTCACTTTGAAGGGGTACTTCGGATGAAATGCTACCACTTGACTCCCTGGTGGGTGGGGAAGTTGGGTAAAATTCGCTGTTAGAGAAGGCGGAAAAGCATGACCAGGAAAAACCTCAGAAGTTCTCAGGTTCCAACTTCTTGAATGACGTGTGGATAAATTGGTAGCACTATGGCCTTTCATTTAAGAGACCGAGATACAATCCCATTGTGAGTTAAAAATGTATGTTTATATATGTAAAATAAAAGTTATTCAATGTATATATATGTGTGATATATAAATATACACACACTATAAAAATATTGTTCCCTTTCGGGTAAAATATATGAAAATATATTAATTCCGAAGTAGAGAGAATTAAATATAAAGGACATTTGTAGCTCAATGCATGTATATGACTCACGGTAATGTGATATGATTCATTAAATATAGATATGTATATATAATATATATATATATATATATATATATATATATATTATATATATATATATATATATATATATATATGTGTGTGTGTGTGTGTGTGTGTGTGTGTGTGTGTGTCTGTCTGTCTGTCTGTATGTGTTTGTGTGTGTTGGGGCGGGACGTGGTTAGTATTCTTCATGGATAAGAAAATGTGATAGCTAATAAATCCAGAGTACTAGAAATGTTGTGGCTATTTCCTTTAACACGGAAATAAACATCAGCGATTTATGATATGTTTTCTGAATCACTCTAAGTCAGTGTATTTAGATTCTGCCTTCAATGTCAGTAAAGAGATGAGACAGTCAGCATGACACATCCTATACAGTATATAGAGTGAAAAGCCGATATCGGGTCTTCCTTCTCATAGTACAGAAAAGTTGTGAACTTAATGTCAGAAAACGTAACTATGTAAGATGCTGTTTCTAGAAAGTGTAGAAAATGCACACAAGGAAAAGTGGAGTATGCAGCGGAAAGTACAAAGGTTGCTTTGAAATGTGTTGGCGTGGCGACCGACCTGACACCTTGCTCTAGGTTGGTATATATATTCGTAGTCGGTGATTATGATTGGCCTTCATGATCTGATGGGTTTTAGTGATTGCTTCATCATTTAAGAATTAACCAGAATTTTTGATACAACGTCAGATTTACATTTAATAACAATGAGATATCTTGAGTACCTACGTAGATGCTCAGTGATGCTAAAAATTCATTGAATTATTCGAGTGCCAAACTGCGCTCTCTTGACGACCATTTAATCCGGTAATCTCTTCCAGTGGCGAGCGATAATCGCCCAAATCCCACTTCAGCAGTTCGCCTGCAGTAGCAGCAGTTCAGTGGCATTGCTCCTCTCAGGCGGCAGTGAGTGGCGATCTCCTATAATAATATATCCTGTATCCGAAATGCCACTCCGCTCGTGTTAGTTTTGGGGGTTTCCGTACCACCCTCTTCCCCAAGAAACCCCTCCCTTAGCTCGGCCACCCCCTACCCTTTCCCCTCGCTATTTCCCTATCCAAACATCCTTCACCCTGCCTCCCCCACCCCCTATCTCTTCACTTACCCTGTCGTAAAAATGTTGTAAATCTGTTTTACGTAATTAGAAAAGATCATTTGCCGGGCATAAGATGTGAGGGGAATTAATTTTGCTATCTACTCCTGTAAAGTAAAAGCGAAAAAAGCATTGCTTATAAAGTTTAGTGCACGAGACTCTAATATAAATTATCATATGTTACGGCCGCAGCCTAGATGAGGAGTTATTTCTAACCTGGGAAAAATGCATAACCAATAAAGCCTCCGGGTGTGAGTGTGTGCGCTCAGCTTTCTTCT
>NC_087221.1:8465653-8468153 GCF_015104395.2 Macrobrachium nipponense | reverse complement strand
AGAGAGAGAGAGAGAGAGAGAGAGAGAGAGAGAGAGGGGGGGGGAGAGAGAGAGAGAGAGAGAAGGAAGGAACATTTAATCATGCTATCACCGTTGCCTATCCTCTCCCATTTCTCGAGAGTTGTGTGATGATCCCCAAGGGATCTCTTCTCCTGCACCACACGGGCTTCCCGTCGGAGGAGGACGCTGGCATCCCAGTCACAACCACTCCATCAAAAATTGATAAACTCCATATTTTTAATTGCGTGCGTCGTCGTTCCGTCGGCTCCCCCGATGGAATTTGGCGTAGGGCGTCATTTTTCATCCGGGAAGGACCCGGCCATATGTGACGCATCACTGGCGCTGACTGATTCTCACATTAGAGGGAGAAAGATGGACTCATTAGGAACGATTGTGGGATAAATTGAAATGAGATTATAATCATCATTATTAGCTCTCAGATATCTACACACATTATTGATATTATTATATGGTCTCTGAAATACACAAACACTAGTATATATATATAGGGAAGCTACGGTCAAAACGTGCAGATCCTCAAGGATCAAGGAAAAGAAAGACCTTCATTCTTACATATTTATTGCCGACACTTGTCACATACTCAGCGCTATAAAAGAAGATAATTTCCATTACAGATGAAATCACAGTATTAGGAATAAAAGGCTTAAAATTCACAATAATGGCGATATTGCGTTAAAAATTGGTATACGAATAAACTTTTTGTAAAAAAAAAGGGAAAAAAAGCAGGAACACACAACACAGGCCAATGGCAAAAAGACTCAGACTCGCCAAGCGAACGGAGAAGATCATAATAAAAGAAAATAGAAAATATGCATCAAAGAAAGATAGGCAATATATAACTGCGTTAACGACATTTGAGTGTTCAGCGAGGGAACAGTTCTCTTTATATAACAATAATGATAAACTCCAGGTTACGTCGTGACGGTTGGAGACCCAGCCCACTATCAATTAAAATATCTTCGTCTCTGAGACTGCTTTTGCATTGTGCAGCATGATTTCTGATGTTAGAGGCCTCTGGATTCGATCATTTGCATCCTGTACGGTAGCTTATAAGCCTCTTTGAGAGTCAATTCGTACCCTCAAGAACATCTTCCTGTACCTCACGTATGTTTCGTGATGACATCGCCGACATGTGTATTTTAAAAACAATAGTTAAAGAGCGTCTCAGCCAACTCTTTGCATCCAAAATTGTCTGTGTACACTTGACGTATGCCTTTTATATTCCTTTTTTTTGTCATTTGCATACCCATTTTAAACGTTTCATTGCCCTTTTATGTGAATTTAAAACGTTTTAATTTTGTTTAATTTGTAATACTGTTATTCTGTTTATGATGGATTTTTTTTTTTGTCTTGAAAAGTGACATGTTTCATGAAACGTCGGCCCTATATGGGTGTAGTGCCATCAGTGCACCTCACTGTAGGCATTACTTAAGGTTCTTTGCAGCATGCCTTCGGCCCCTAGCTCCAACCCCTTTCTTTCCTTTTACTTTAACTCCTTTATATTCTTTCTTCCATCTTACTTTCCACCCTCTCCCAACAATAGATTCATAGTGCAACCGCGAGGTCTTCCTCCTGTTACACCTTTCAAACCTTTTACTGTCAATTTCCCTTTCAGTGCTGAATGACCTCATAAGTACCAGTGCTTGGCCTTTGACCTAAATTGTATATGCAGTCAATCAGTCATGAAACATCGGCAATAAATTTGTATGAATGGAGGTCTGCGTTTCCCTTGCTCCTTGAGGATGTATATATACATATATATATATATATATATATATATATATATATATATATATTATATATATATATATAGATACACACACACTTACAAATATGTTATATTTATATATATATATATATATATATAATATATATATATATGTGTGTGTGTGTGTATGTGTGTGTATGTATATATATATATATATATATATATATATATATATATATATATATATATATATATATATATATATATATATATACATACACACACACACATACACACACACACACACATATATATATATATATATATATATATATATATATATATATATATATATGTGTGTGTGTGTGTGTGTATGTGTATATATATATATATATATATATATATATATATATATATATATATATATATATTTTATTTGTAGTGTGTATAAGATATATATGTAAATATATATATATATATACTATATATATATATATATATATATATACGTAAATATATACATAATATACGTATATATAGTTTATGCGCGTGCTCGCATGAGTGTTGTGTGTATTGAATTTGATATGTAGCTTACAAGACTTTGTCGTACTGTGTATGTCCTCATCTTCATTTAGGAATATCTCGATCTGTAGAGGTTTATTTAGTGATTTTGAATTAAGGAATCCTGTTATCTTCTTTTCTTAAATCATGTTCTCAACTTAAAAAAAGCAACTGAACAGTGATATCATTTAAGAGTCAAGCATCTGTTAC
>NC_087221.1:8435653-8460653 GCF_015104395.2 Macrobrachium nipponense | reverse complement strand
GCCTGATAATGGTAATAACAGCAATATGATTCACTTTGTCGTTGAAAGTCTTACTTTTTATTTATTTATTTATTTATATTTATTCACTCCCTCCCTCCTTTTCATTCATGGCATCACTAATCGTTGATTTTATCGTCATGTTAGTTGCAAAATTATACAAGATAATGACACTAGGTTGGATGGCACTATTAGATATTTATGCCGACAATAGTGTATTTTGAAATGAATAAAACTAAAATGTCGGCTGCAGATTTTACTCTTAGCTCCAAAAGAAAGATATTAGATTACCGTAATGTGTATCATTTATACTCTCGAGCGTAACGCAGATTCTACATGAAACAGACTCCACGTTTAGACTCGCTGTCATCGAACCCGGGGGCAGCCTGTCTCTCGCCACCGAGTCCTTAATTAAGCAGCCGTTTGATGATACTTTGATCTGATTGGGATTGGCTATCTAGGCCTCTTCTTATACCTTCGCTTTTGACGGAATGGTTACACTATTTCTTTATAATCACCTGTGTCTGTTTTCCAATGTTCTACAATATCTTTTGTCCTCACAAGACTGGATATGTGTCCTTTGAGGTTAGGTCTGGGTGTTTTTAGTCGTGGAGTTAGTGGGTTTTACCTCTTTTTTTTTCATTTTTTTTTCAAGCCTGGGCTAAGCTCGGTCGTTGGTTGCACTGGCCTGTGCAATAAAAACCAAATTGTCAGAATTCGATAATAGTCAATGAAGAATGCGTTTGTCAGTGCATGTGTGATTTCATAATAAGGAGAAATAATTTTAGTTTACTGAAAGACGTAAAAATTGATTGATAAGATTTGTTGTTTGGAACAAAGGTTATTCGCTACCATAAAGATTGGTTAGAAGGTAATATTGTGATTTTTGTCACTTGTATACGCATGACATTTCCCAAATATTAAGCCACATGTATCTTTTTATATCCAATTCACCATACAAGAGAAATAACTTACAAACCTAAGAGAAATTATAACTGATAAATGTTTTGTCGAAGTCACCGTCTGTTGTTGTTTCTCAACCAGGCAACGTTTAGACTGCAGCTGGGGGCGAAGCACTTTGTAAGTAATTATTTATTGATGCATCCCGTTGGGGGTGGTGCTGTCAGTGCACCTCATGCTGTGCACTGTTTGCATTACTTTAGGTACTTTGCACCTTCCCTTCGGCCAATAGCAACCCCTTACTTTCGTTTTACTAAACCTCCGTTCATGTTCTCTTTCTTCCATCCTACTCTCCACCCTCTCCTAACAAGTGATTCATGGTGCACCTGCGACGTTTTCCTCCAGTCACACTTTTCAAACCTTTTTAGTCAAACGGGTCCCAGCGTTACCGGTGTAGTTATTTCTCGCTGACATTTCCTTAATACTGGAATATTTAAATGTCTTCCATGCATAAGCGACAAAAATTCATAAGTAGCAAGAGCTACAAACTTACCATCAGCTATTATGATAGAGGTTGGTTGATATCGTTTCTAAGTACAGAACCTGAATTCGACAGGCATAAGTACAACAGAGTAAATATCAACTTGTGCCTCTCTGGACAGTCGGGTGGTCAAAGTCACTGTTGATTCTTAGCCAGGAAACTATTCAAATCCTGCCAAAGACAATGCACTTATCCATTATTGTCTCCTTGGGTGTAAGTTACATCCAAGGAGACTATAATGGATAAGTACATTGTTTTTGGCAGGTTTTGAACAGTTTCCTGGTTAAGAAACAACAGTAAGTTCTACCACAATACAAATATTAACAATTCTATATATGACTGTCTCTTGAAAAGGATTAGAATGAGTCAGTCACAGGATTCCAAAGCTTCATTCGTTATTTGTGGAGACTGTAATGCAAAGCACAGCAAGTGGCTAAATTCAAATTCTACAGATCAACATGACTGGTCTGTTCTTGAGTTCTGTGTATCCTCCGATTTTGTCCTGCTACTTGAGAAATCCACACATATTCCGGTTTTAGATTAGACCTGTTGTTCCAGCTATCGAAATCTAGAGCCAATTGGGATTGTGGTATTGGAGCTTGCCTGGCACTTAGTATTTCAGATGTTATATTAAATCCAGATACAAAGAAGTAGTTGAATGAAATGCAGATTGCTATTTTAATGAGTTATGTCCCTAGAAAGGTCATCAAATTCAGTAAAAATGACAAGCCATGGTTTAATGATATACGTATATAGACAAAGTTACCATGATAAAAAGACCAAATTCAACATATAGAAAAAAAATCGTTCATATGAAAATTACACCATTTGTTTAGTCTCTGTGCTGCGAATAGAACTTACCATATAGCTGAGAGAAATTACAATAATTCCTTGATGAGAGAACTTGAAGGGATTACTCAACCACATCTGTGTTGGACCAAGTTGGCATCATTTACCTTTAGTTCATGCTTATCTTCCATGCCACCAATGATAACAGATCATCGTAGATTGGTTATGTCGACATAGTATCTTTGTGAATGAGCACAAGCTTAGTAATACTGTGACTTCCAAAGAATGGAATATATGCTGACTGCAGTAAATACAGGCCCATTTTTATTCTCCCTGTGCTCTCCTAAGTTGCTGAAAAAACTTATTTTCAAGTCACTAGATAAGTATGTGGAATCTTCAGGATCTTTGCTGATAGTCTATATACATATACAAAGCGTTTAGGTACATGCACAGCTCTTTTACACGTGACATGACATTTGCAAGAGAACCTTGATAGGGCTTTTGAGTGCAGAGTAATTCAGATAGATTTTGGTGTTCCTTTCGATTTAGTAAATCACAAGACACTTATTTACAAAGTTAAGAATCTTGGAATGGGTGGATATGTTTCGGGATTACTTCAGGATTTCCTTACAGGTAGGAAGGAGCTAGTTGCTGTTGATGGATCTTTAGAGAACTTTCACATTCACAGTTGATCCTTGATCCCCTTTTCCTGCCGAGCAGCCAGATTCGCTGAACAGCAGCACCAATATGCAGTCTCGAGCTTTTCAGTTCCAGAGGGCCTTTATTCCTCACACAGCTGGACTGTAGAAGTTTCCCAGAGGATGTCGTGCAGTTGAAACTTCAGAAAGTTTAAATGAGGATGCAATGCATTACTTCTCTAATACTATTCTTCTGGCATTTTAATACATTTTTATCTATTTTTAACTTACAAATTATTTTTTCTTTCTTTAATAAGTGAGATCTTTCTTTATTTCCTCCTCTTACTCCATCCCAACTTAATATTAGTGTGCACACTAATATTAAGTTTACGATTGAGTATGAAAAGGAAAACAAACTTCCTTTCCTAGATGTAATGGTTTTTAGACACGATGATCATTTTAATACTGCAATTTTTAGAAAGAAAACTTTCACTGGCTTGAGTTCTAATTTTTATAGTCATTGTTTTTTTTAATTTTAAACTAAATTCCTTATCAACCCTCTTCCACAGGGCTTTCAGCATAACATCTGATTGGCACAATTTCCATAATGAAATACTTTACCTCCACCAGTACTTTATTGACAACTGCTTTCCATCCAGATTGTTTCACAAACATCTTTACAAATTTCTGAATAGTATTATCCATCCAAAATGTGAAATACCCACAGTACCTAAATTACTACTATATGCAAGCATCCCTCTCATTCATGATAAAAATTTCTATTGAGAATTACGGAAGATAATAGATAGTTTTTTACCAGCAATTGACCTAAAGCTAATACCTTGTAATCCAATGTCCATAAGATCATTTTTCAAATACAAAGAGACCCTTCACCCTCTGATGACCTCGGGAGTCATTTACCTATTTAATTGCCCCAGATGTAACCTGGGGAAATATGTCGGATCCACCCGCAGGTTGTTAAAAGTAAGATTGGATTCTCATCGAGGCGTGAGTTATCGAACCGGTGTTAAATTATCAAATCCAGAATTCTCTTGCATACGTGAACATGCAAAAATATGTAAATTCGATATCAGTTACAAGGATTTTAAAATCATAGGCCGAACTCCTAACGACCAAACAAACTGGCAATTTTGTTTTGGAATCGCTTTTTATTAAACAGCTTGTCCCTCAACTAAATACTCAGACTACCTCAACACCTCTATACCTCTCGTGAGTTTAAGTCGAAGCTGATCCTGGCCCGAACTGTCACTCGGTCTGTGCCCTCACCACCATTTGGTAAAACTCTCTTCCTTTTTATTGTACTGATGATTTCATGTTGTAGTAAAAAAACACTTTTTATTCTTTCATTTTATTCAGAGTCTGTTTTTTAATGTATGTTTCTTTTATTATATAGCTTTGAAAATGGGACTAAACGTCTTGAAACGTCGCAGCTAAATAAAGTACTTTGAAAGGAATGAAGAATTGTCCTTCCCCTTCACACCAAATTGCTGTTTACTGGATTGATAGAGCCCACCCTCAACTTCGCTATATATATATATATATATATATATATATATATATATATATATATATATATATATATATATATATATATATATATATATATATATATATATATATGTATAAACTCGCGTGTTAAGCAAATTTTGTTGCTTGCGTGCTTTTTTTATATTATTTTAAAGTTGAATACTTGTGATTATCACAGTATATTCAAATAAGCAAAATCACATAAATGAAACCTCAAAATAGCGACTTGAACAAACAAACGAACAAAAATATGTCCACGTTTTCTGTGAAAGAAAATTTTCCCTAAGTATCGTTACATTAAGTTATATTATCATGTTATGTTATTTTTGGCGGTAGTGCAATGTTACGATATGTTGCGTTTCTATTGTTATATAGTTTATATAGTTGAATGCAATTCATTTTATCTCTTGTACATTAAAAGCTAAAGACAACGATAAGGAATTTTAATGATTCTCAAATTTAGGTGTATATCTTTGATTGGCCTGTGTAAAGTTAGTTTTCGTGGTAGGATATTCATTTTGATGTCATTTAAGGCTAAATAGTTTCAAATAGCAAAATTATATGTCACCAAGCCAAGCTGAAATCAGGCAGAAACAAAGAATTCGATTCCTCCCCTTTAGAAAACAAAGTATCAGAAATATACAATCAGCAACCCATCTTTATTTGCGAAGGTGCGATAACTGCCTTTCCAATGATATGTAGTGAATTATTATTTTGTACCGGCCATTATACGTAACGTGAGTCTTGTTTTTTAAAGTTGGGATCTTCTTTTTTTAAGGTTGGGACCCAAATATAAAAATCCGTGTTTATTATATCAGCAAATATTTTTATTTACCGACATTAAGTAAGCGCTGAAGTTAAGCAAGTAATGTGTGTCATGCATATAATGTACTTCATATAAAAGTACGATGCACTTGCAAAAGCACTTCATTTTTGCAGTCATTATTGATGTCCTTTGTACACTGGAAATGACTCTGAATTTCTTATGCCCAAACTCAGTGAGGATTAGAAGCCACTCACTAGCGCATGCTCTCATCGGGTTCAGAGAGCATGATAAAGCTAAAGGCAATAACTCAAGAAATACTAAACCAAATGCCATTTCATACTGTGGCCGAGTAAAGAAAATATTATGAATATGTGAATTCCAGAAGTCAGCTGCGAAGCAGCTGTGCTTTCGCTCTCGGGTGTTAGCCCCAAAAAATCTGCCACATTGAGCAGTCGTGTGACATCTGTCGGGTAAAGATGATAAGAGAGTCATTCAACTTCGCTAAAAGGAAAGGGCGTTATCTGTGGTGCCACGCCCGTCATGATCTCTTCTTCTTCTTCTTCTTCTTCTTCCGTGCACTCATTCTTCATGACAGTGCCTCTCACTGGTCGCCATTACTCACCTCATCATCACTATCTTCCACTTCTAAAAGCTCGCAAGAACCTTTCCCTCTGCCATTCTCGCCCTCATCCTGGCTCTTGCGTTATCTAGAGCAGAGACGCCTTTTTTTTCCGAGATTAGTGAGTGAGTCCGGTACCTGCCCTAACCGAAAAGAATCTGGTATTTTCCCCCTGCCTTTTTTTTAAGGAGGGTTTTTTTTGTTTTTTTTTGTTGAGAAGTTGCTCGAAGGAAGTCCCGTTACTTCAAATCTAGTATATCGATGAAGTGTTACATTCCTAACAGCATGGTATCCTTGCAATATGATACGATTGAAACCAAGCTTGAAACATATACAAGATTGTATCCATAACACAGTGTAACGTAGCCTCCGAATAGGTTTTGATGTGCTTATAAAACCCGAACAAGTGGTACCATACACTGCCGCTGGGTGCGCGTGACACGCTTACTGCGCTTCAATTTTAGGTGTCTATGAAATTTTTCTGCGTAAGCCCGGATGTTGTTCATAACTGTGATTTTCCGACATTCAATGGGAGTTCCTTCTCGCTTTGCGCCCCTTTCCCCGCACTCATGAGGCTCGGTTCTGAAGCTTTGGGGTTGAGGTGGTTATTGGAATCTTATTGAAAACCACTCGTATTGAAATGTATTCAATTTTAGTATTGTCTGTAATTTTAGATTTTTACCTTCATTTGTTTTTTATCGTTTGCACGCTGTATTTTGTGGGAGTCTATTCAGAAGTTGCATGATATTTTTATTTATTTTACATAAATTCATATGTGCCCAATAATAACAATCTTACTATAATGGGCGTTATGTCTGTCCGTCCGTCTGTCATTCAATCACGGCCAAACGGTTGGTCCGATGGGCATGAAGCTTGGCAGGGTTATAGTGGGGACTCCCAAGATGGTTTATAATGGGGTTTCAAGCAACAAAAGGCACCAAAGGCGCCGGAGGGGGCGGGGAGCCTCCCCCAAAACAGGGCTGGTTCAGCCCGTAGACTTAATAACGTTATGAATTTATCATACCTTATTTTCGGTATACGTAGTAAATAATATGACTCGATTTTCGGTATACGTACTAAATAGGACTTCCTATCGAATACTGTGGGTGTAAGACATCAGTGGCACTAAAGGCGGTCGGCGTTGGGCAGGTGTGACAGAGAGAGAGAGTGAGAGGGAGAGGAAGTGAGAGAGGGAGAGTAGAGGGGCTGTTAGGGAGAAGCAAGAGGGTAAGAAACAGAAGATTGGAGAGAGAGAGAGAGAATGAATTTATCAGTTGTCATTCAGAGTTACCCCGGGCAGGTCAGTACAGTAATTTCTGGATAAAAGGGACAGTCAGCACAAGGTGGTGCAGGTAAGATTCTTTGAGTTCTTCAGAGTTTACCCCCGGCAACGCCGGGTTGGTCAGCTAGTAATAATAATAGTTGTGTAATAATAAGAATTGCTCTTGAGTCGCTGCAGAGTGGTTTAGTGGTCTTTTCTGATAAAAAGCTTCCTAGTTCAAATGCATGAAAGCTATTCCATTGATTCCCTCCATATGAATGTAATTTATTAGAATAAACACAGTGAGTGTTCATGGTGAACTCAGGCTTATGCTTGTTAGGTTTAATAAAATCTGAAGCATTCTATAGGAAGGACGTCTGAATCTCCAAGAGTGGAAATAGCTCTTGAATACGGTGCCAGTCGTATTACGTGTGACCTCCATTTCATATGTTCCTTAACGACCATGACTATAAATTCAAGTAGTTGAACATGCTGAAATGTGTTTTACTGTCCGGGTCCCCCGCCCCGTAAATAAGGAAATCTGCTCTAGAGAAATAATCATAAAACATTCGAATAATTTTAAACAATTTGTGTCTTTTTAAAGGCAACACCCATGAGAAGAGGTTATTCGATAAGGAAGTAAAGGAAAGTTTCTGCAGCAACGGTATACGAAAATAAGATGCAAATTAACACATCAGGAAATGACTCGGTGTTTGTTTTAGTGGTGAATGATCCGTCTCATTGAATGGATGAAATTTCATGAAAATTAACAAAGGTACTATTAGTAAGTAAATGAAGAAATTTGTTGGTTACGCGTAAAATTCTCTTTTATCACCAGGGTTTGGCTCTCTCTCTCTCTCTCTCTCTCTCTCTCTCTCTCTCTCTCTCTCTCTCTCTCTTTAGGGGGAATTTGTTCTGAATGCATAAATGATACAAAACAGGAATAATGAAAGGGCTAATCTGAGTAAGTTTGAATACAAAGATTGTGTCTTTTCTTTTTTTTCCGCCAGATGATATGAAGAAACTTTCATCCCACATTTTAAACTTGGCTGTTTACAGACTATGAAATGATACGCTTTCGAGAGAAAATCTTCGCACTATGTTCACCTAATATCTGATCAGTAATGAGGATTCGAAACAGAACCGAAATCTTATCAATAATATTTTTCAGATTTGTCATTTATATTAAATTTAGTAAAGATATATTAGATTAAATGTAGCAGATATGAGTCAGAGCCTGGATGTAGGTAGCAATTAACCTATATAGATCAGGATATGAAAAACTGATCATTATATAAGTTTAAGCTATCTTTGAGTAACGTGTATATGCTTGTAATTGCAAGGGTTGACCAACCCACATAGAACCTTGAAATTAGGTTGAATTTAATTCAAACACTGCCGTCGTCAGTATTTCTGTCGTAAATCTAATTAATTAAATCATCTTTGTGTTCATCTAGTATGCATCATTTAAAAGTAACTTTTAAATGTGTGCGATTACTTTTTTGTTTTGATTTATTTTCTTTTTGATTTTTACTTCCAACATGGTCGAACTATGTTAACCAGCCGAGACAGACTAGCACAACAGGAGTTACACGGATTAGGATCTCTCAAAAACTTGTTAGTCGATCTGTAGGAGCAGGTTTTTCTGTTCATTCATAGTGTCCTAATGATTTGTCTAGCTTTCTTTTAACTCTTCCACACTGTTGCTGTTTACAACTTCTGGTGGCAGTTTATTCCATGTGTCACATATCTTGTATGTAAAGAAGTTCCCACAGTGGGATGTGTTGTATCTCTTCAGTTCTAGTTTCCGTCCATTATTTCTTGTCTGGTTTTCGTTTAACGTAAGTAGGTTACTGTCTACTTTTGTTATGCCTTTCAGTATTTTAAATGTTTCTATTAGTTGTCCTCGCAATCGTCGTTTCTAAGCCATACATGTTCAGGCTCTCTAGTCGTCTTCGGTAACCTATTTGCCTGATGGATGGAATTAACTTTGTGGCTCTTGCTTGTACCCCTTCTAATATATTTAAGCCTTTTCTTAGTGTTGGTGACCAAAACTGTACAGCATATTCAAGATGGGGTCTAACTATTGATGTGTAGAGGACGTTATCGTTATTTCGTCGAGTCTATATTAGTGTGGAATTAGAATTCGATTGTTAACTTTCCATGAATGAATGGACTGCGTTTCCGCATTATTATTGTCATCTGCAGAGGCACTTAGGTCTCTTTATAGACCCATTGGCTGGATTAGTCCTACATATGCTATTCCATTATAATGCAAATGTGCAGTTGATTAGGCATTTCAATTACAAGTCAACCGACCGTGTTTGAAATTCCATGCGATCGATTTTTCTGTCTTTTTAAAAGGTCCAGTTTTCTTGTCTGACGCGAAGACTGACTAACTGACACTTCCGGCCATCTGGCACCTACAAATATGGTCGATATTTGAATGTGGAAAGTCCTAGTTCCTCCCCTCCACCTTTTTTTATCATTTTTTTTAGTCCTCATCTAAAGAAAAGAACACAATGTGTGCATAGTATGTGGTGTGTGTGGAGCATGCGATTGCGAAGAGCCCCATTCTGTCAGCAGTACCTTGTTATGAGGCGGCACCTTAATCCCTCATTAAGATGGAATCTCTTCCCCTCGCCCAATATATATGCCAAGATCTCTATTCATGGAAGGTGTGGGTGCTCTATCCAGACCCCGCTTTATTATCCTATGCCACTTCCACTTCCCCTCGGCCTTGCCCCTTGGTCACTCGTAAAAACCTCCACTTTCTCTCTCTCCCCTTTTTTCATTACCGAGGGTCAGCGAGGGGTCCTGTGTCTCCCCTCAGGCGGTATCTCCCTGATGGCTCGACCTGCCTCTACCCCTCCGCCCACCTCTCCCCTTTCCCTCACCACACCTTTTATTCGCTTTTTTATCTTATTCTTATCATTCGGCATTTTTCCTCTGCTCTGCTATCGGCGGGGTGTCTGTAAGGGTTAAAACACCCGATAGCGCCCTGAGTTAGGGATGTCGTGCAAGAATCAAACTCCCACACACTCAGTCGCCGACGAGCGCTTTCTCTTCTCCGCTTTTTCTCTCACTGACATGGAAAAGAGGAAGGAATAATAGTGATTCGGTTTCTAAAGAGATACGTGGTTGCAAGGACTCCCGATGTTTTATGGCGGCCCCTGACTCCGTATTGCTCTTTACCCCCGCATTTCGGTTATGACCCTACAGCCACTCGGTCAGGAGGTGGCGGCCGATGGCTCTGCTCCCTTCGTTTTCTGATGTAGGGGTGGGCGGGGGCGGGGGCGGGAGCGGGGAGGGTAAACAACAATATGTAATTCCCGCTACAGCGACTTCCACTTTATGTTTATATATATTACTCTTGGTGTATTGCGGAGTCAGACTGTTTATATGGGTAAGTATCGCTGTTGCCTTGTTTTATTATATCACAACGGTCCACTGGGATGCAAAGTCTCATAAATACTACTTACTTCTATTTTGTTTAGAGCCCAGAAGAAAGCATTTTTTGAAGGGGGTTCCGATGATATCAAGAAAAGATTGCATGATGAGTACGTCTCGAATGAAGATAATATCGAATCGAATTGGGTTGTAGATCATACATTATACGTATGAACTTTGACATAGGGGAGACATGAGTGGTTTGTTTTGACGAAGCAGATAAGAAGCAATGATTCGATACTGTTGTCAGTCTGAAGCCTTAACGGTAATTCATGCCTGTTATAAAAACCTCGTAAGAAACTATCTTTACGCTTCATTAGATATCACTACATTCGGTACTATTTTTCTTACAATAACGTACAAAAAAGGTTTTCTTATTTTTACCTTTGAATGAGCTATTATCAAAAGAAATGGCTGGAAGAACCAAGTGGGACATCGCCAAATACTTTCGAACAAATAGATTCACGTCAGAGTGGTAAATTAACTGAATATTAACAAGTAGCGATATAAAATATATTTACCCATAACGTTTTTGACTTCTTTTATACTCGTGTGTACGCAGAGTTTCGTAAAAATGTATATTTCAATTATTTTTCATCGGTCTAAAAACGTTTATCTCGTTACTTTCAGAGGCTTAAAACACCGATGATATGCCTCTGTATCTGTCAACATCAAAACATGAGGGTAGAAGGATTGCCAGACCTCATCACTTTTTCTCATTGCGGGATATCAGAATTGCCTCTTTTCATTAACTCATCTTTTATCACCTCACTGATAAAGTCATACCAGGTGCCCGGTATGATTTTTGTTCTGACAAATTACTGACCTCAATGCCTCCTTCCTTTTTGGCTCCGACTTTAACTTCACGAGGCAAAGGTTTGACCTCGAGAAGCTGAAAGATGTCACAACAAGAATTTTTCAGTTTAGCTAACTGGAATCCGAATACGAAAACACAAAAGTCATTAATTATTCTTGAACTCCTTTTTTTCCTCGAAATATTTTTATCTATTTATGAATTTTTTTCGAAATATTTTTATCCAATTATGATTTCGATATTTATTTTGTTATTCTTTTATTTATGAATTTTTTTTCCCAAATTATTTGGTAAGTTTCTAATTATGATTTCGATATTTATTTTGTTATTCTTTTACAAGTATTGTTTTTAATAGTGGCTCTTCATTCAGTGGCCATGAGTTCATCTTAGGAACAACAACAATAATAATAAATATTAGGATATAATGTCATGAGAAGGATCGAAAAAAAAAATAGAATGCAGCTGATGTAGTAATCACATTTAATTTCACTTGTTTGAAAGAGGGTCTTTTACCAATAAATAACAATAATTTTTACGCCTACTGTCTTTTATTCTGAGACGCATTGTTTTGCATGGACTGGTCCCAGTGAATAAGAATGGCAAAAATAGCAATGATCAATGAAACGAAATCGAATATGTAGCTATTGGCTTGAATGGTCTGAATAATTCTAACAACATCTTCAGCCGCCAACAGAAAGGCTGCAAATCATAAGTTTATTGAAGAAAAGAAACATCTGAAGCAATGTAGCTCGTAACCACAGGGCCCTCTTAACATCCTCCGTCCGTAGCGGAATTTGAACCCGCATTGGCATATCAGAACAGTGGCTTTTGTTGGAAACAAAAACGAGTCCAAATCTGCATTAGGGATGATTAATTCCTTACATGTAACGAATTGATTTTTCTCCGTCTTCACATTTTATCTTCGTTGTGCAAGAAACGATAACACTGGATGTTGTCAGTTGTGGTCTTTTTTAGTTTCTTAAACAGAGTATGAAGTGAATCCTAATTTCATTTGTTAAACTGCTCATTTTCATTTAACGTATTATGCCTTAATCACGTATGTCTAGTTAGCTAATCTTTGAGTTTTAGTAAGTGACCTATAATTTGATTACTTGTACCAACTCTTATGTATGCATTACAACCACCATAGAAATATAGTTGATCGAAATACCGCTAATGGTATTTGCAATATCAGTGATTTTCATATATATTAATGAAATACATTTATCACATTATACCCTAATAGACCAAAACTTAAAATTCATTCCCTCCAAGTAAGCACTGCTTGCAGGTACAGGCCAAACTCTCTCTCTCTCTCTCTCTCTCTCTCTCTCTCTCTCTCTCTCTCTCTCTCTCTCTCTCTCTCTCTCTGTGGATATCTGTTGAACCTTTTACGACGGGAGGGTCCAAAAGAGAACGCTAAGGACGAGGGCAAACAGTTGTCCTATCGATCGTGAAAGGAAACGGGCATCTCCTTTTTAGAGTTCACACCTCCGATAGTTTTAAAATGTTTGCGCAAGTTTAGGATTTATTGACAGAGTATATCGTTTGGGATTTCGGGAAAAAGAACTCCCCTGTCTTTTTTCGTCGTATTAAAACAAATTTCGACCGCGTCTGTGTCTCGGTCGGTCTGTCTGTCTGTCGGTGTTTGTGTGCGTGTGTGTATTTTTCCACCATACGCCCCTCTCCGGCTCGGAGGGACTGGGGCCAGAGGTACTACAGCCTTTCGCTTAAACAAGAGATCTCTCGGGATGACGTTGCTAGCCCTATGCCCACTTCATTTGAGGGGGTGGGGGGGGGAACCCCATGAAATGCTACCCTTAGAGGGCTGTTGTCGTCAGAGCTCCTCACGTGGTGCACTGTAGGTGCTACTGAAGGTGTTTAAAACCTTTTAGCATTTGACTTCACTTCCATCCCTCTCTAAGCTATTTATTGCTTAGTGCAACTGCGGGGTTTTCTTATTTATCTCCTTAATATTTTACCCTGCTCTCCAACGCCTCTAACTCCCGTCACTATCTGCAACGTTGAATGGCCGAAAGTGCCCCAGTGCCTGGCTACAGCCTAAAATTCGTCAAAAACTGATATTCTCTTACAGTTCGCTGACGTGGGAGATAGTAGGTCAAGAAACGGTCTAAGTGCTTCGCGGAATCTACCCAAAGTAAGCGATTGAAGGCTGTGTATTAGAAATTCATTGCACGTCTGTGACCTCTACAGTGAATGTAGTACCTGGTAGTCGACTGTGGTGTGCCAACGCCAGGGTGGAGGAAGGTGGAAATAGCACCTCATCCTGAAAGATTTATGCTGTATTGGGAATGGTTACCGCGACTTCTAGTCTGTGTTTGAGAGTGCAATTCAAATTACCATATTAAATTTCTTTTATAAGCAAATGATGTGAGCTTTAAGTTTCGTTTTATGTACATACGATGTTATAAAGACTCTTGCAAATCTCTTAAATCTTTAATTTAACAGTAATCCTACCTGTGAAACTTTAGGCTAATTTACTATGACTCGGCTGAATCGTTTTAAACATCGTTCTCCGTTCAGGTAGTTTTCATTTTACTTCATGGATTTCCTTGCTTTACTCACAAGAATTTTGCGCTAAGCCTCTGTGTTGGACTTTTTGGGACGTCTCATTATTCAGCCGGGTAGCCAAATGATGCAGTATGTGCGCACCGACGTTTAAACAAAACAAACAAACAAGCAAACAAACAAATATGTTACGTGAAGATTTCAATCAAATATATATTCTACTTCTGAGGAGAAGGGAGCTTTTGGCTCTCTCTCTCTCTCTCTCTCTCTCTCTCTCTCTCTCTCTCTCTCTCTCTCTCTTAGTGAAAGAAAACGTTTTGGATATTTCACTTCGGTAGCCATCAGAATGGTGAATTAAGAGAAGCAATGATCACTGTATTAACTATCGTCTGTTACCTCTCAGCTGAAACCTGTTGTTGAGTACTAATAATATAATGCGAATATTAGCACTGAAGAAATAAAAATAATATATTAGAATGGTAATATAATAATACTAATAATCGTCCAAGAAAAAAGCGGCCTATGGTAGATTAGCGTGGGATATAGAAACGGTCTAAGGTGTATTTATGTTGTCTGCAGTTATTTTTATGCAGTAAAATGTTTTCGGTAGTAAGTAAGCGAGGAGAATCCTTATATTGATGTCTTTTAAACGTCTCGATGTAACACCTTTGGACCGTATTGTGTCATGAATAAATTCCCTAATTTCAGATTGTATCGTAGGGTGAATTTTTAGCAGACGAGGAAAATAGATAGGTTTCGATTTTTCTTTATCATAATAATTTGCGTAATTCACGTAATGGCAGAGTGAATTTATACTCGCTGTACAAAAGTTTTTAATTTAGTTCCACTGGTCTTTATTCAGGATCGCATGTGTTGTATAGCTTTTTTATTAGTCTTCAAGGGCATTTTACAGCTTCAAAACTGACTTAATCCTCTTAGAATTTATACTTTTCATCTGCTTCTAAAATTTTCCTATTTCACTGTTCAAAGGTATAATTTAATCCCTACTGGGTTTTTATTCTGGCTCATATGCACACACACACGCACACACACACAAACCACAACACACACACACATATATATATATATATATATATATATATATATATATATATATATATATATAATAGCTGACCAACCCAGTACTGCACAGGAAATGCTGAATGACAACTGATGAACAATCTCTCTCTCTCTCTCTCTCTCTCTCTCTCTCTCTCTCTCAACATTTTCTATATATTCATACGGCAACCTCGAAGATTATGGATTAGACACTAATATCTGTAATTTTTTACATTTTGTCTTTCACTCTTTCTCACCCACCCTTCCTATCAGGGGCTGAACTTGCACTTAAAGGGCATAGGGAGTGTCACTATTCATCTCGGCAACCTCGAAAACTATGGATTGTAATATCTGCCGTTTTCAGTTATTTTTACCTGCCACGCCTTCCCACCCCTTCTCACTCCCCCTTCCTTAGGGCTGAACTTGACTTAAAGGATATCAGGAGTGTCAGTATTCATCTCAGCGACCTCGAAAACTACGGATTAGACATTAAAATCTGATTTAAGATATCGTTTTTTTTTTAGGAATTTTTTAAATTTACCATTGAAAGATTTAATTACTTTTTCTAAGGGGGTCTTGTTTAGTTTTAAAAAAGTATTATTGTCACTTAACACTACTTCCATATATATAGATATATATATATATATATATATATATATATATATATAATATATATATATATATATATATATTATATATATAATATATGTATATATTTATATATATTATATATATATATGTATATGTATGTATATATATACAATTTTCTATCCTCCAACGCCGTTTGTTTGCCTCATTTTATTGGATTTGAGCTGTAAAAGCTTTTTTTAAATTGTTTAATTCAAATGCATCATTCCCGTATAATGATATAGCAAATATGATTATAAACAAAAAAATATTGTATTAAAACAAAGTTCCTTGTATGGATAGTGACTTATTTTGCTTAGGTCAGACCAGTAAAAGATTAAATACAAGTTAAAACAGCACAAATATTCTATTTTTTGCATCTAAGTGTAAAGTTCAGCAGAATAAACTGGACGCAAAGCAATGTAATATTATGAAGTCATAAAACTATTTCCAGCAACTTGTTGGAATCTGTTGCGATTCAGTTGGTCTGGGATAAAAACAGAAATATAAGCCAAGGATTATTTTCTGTTGTCCCTGTAATAAAACATATGTACCAGAAAGATTTTAAAGACAGAATAATGAGGGATTACCAATAGGTACATTTCGATGTTAATTCGTTGACCGTTCCGTGACCTCCCATCCTTGCTGTATTCCTTTTAAAAAAATGCCCATCATATATATATATATATATATATATATATATATATATATATATATATATATATATATATATATATATATATATGCTCCTGTCCCTATATCTTTAGTCCAGTAATCATGTGTTGGTAATGTGCTGAAAGTATTTAGCATCTCATTGTTTCACTTTTCTTTCATAGCTGTAACTTCGTTCGTATAATCGTCACGTTTTTAACTTTTTACATAATTTAATTATATATATATATATATAGATATATATATATTTTATATATATATATATGTGTGTGTATATATATATATATATATATATATATATATATATATATATATAATGTGTGTGCACATACATGTGTGTGAATATACACGTACGTATAGACCACAAATATAACTTGCTATCAAATTTACTATACTTCGGAGTAACTTTCACTCAAGTATCAGCTTACCTATGAGAGATCAATGTTTGCGGTATCGTTTAGTTTCGTTTACTTTTAAAATGGTGTCCATAGTGAACGTTGATATATATGGTAAATGAATTATAGGTCAATTATGAGGTTAACCATATTTCTTTTTCAAACAAGCGTTTTAAATGAACAGAAACGGACTTCAAAATATAACGAAAGGAATATGTAAATAATAGATTGTAGAGAGAGAGAGAGAGAGAGAGAGAGAGAGAGAGAGAGAGAGAGAGAGAGAGCCGAGATGAGTTTCTTATCGGTGTGATTCACAAGCCATTACCCCCAGCCAGGGTCATCCGCTACAATGGCAGACATCATGGAGACTGGACGTCCGTGAATCATTAATTTCAACTGATGTTGTGACCACGCCACGGAAGGATGGCTCTCTCTCTCTCTCTCTCTCTCTCTCTCTCTCTCTCTCTCTCTCTCTCTCTCTCATATTCATCCACCATACTCGTAGACCGTATTCCAGACAGTGATGGGTTTCGTACACGTAGGCAAGATTGTCAACGAATAACATTCTCTCTCTCTCTCTCTCTCTCTCTCCTCTCTCTCTCTCTCTGACATAATACATTATATATAAAGAGGCATACTTGAATACGTATGTACTCTTTCAGACTCAATACATACATTATGTATGTCCAAAAACAACGACATGTAAATCATATTTTGTTATCATTTGTCCACCGCGTTATAACTAATTAGTTCCCATTATGTAAACAAGTCACTTTCCCTTGCAGGAAAAATAGTCTTTTGGTGACTGGGGCCTTTTTATTAATAGAAATGTTCGTTTTGTACTGGTGTCATTCAACGGTGCCTAAGTAATGTTAACATTTTTAACGAATGGGACTCCTGATCTAGGAAAAATTATAAGAATCTAATATACAGCTTTGACGAAGCCAACTACTAGGACCTTTAATGGATCACCTTGTAGTGGTGAAGCGAGATTCGATTTTGAACTGCGTTTCTTGCATTTTCACCACGTCGTCTATGCCTTATGCACCAACGCACACGCAGGATCCTAAAGGTGGAGATAGCATCTAGAAAGTCAAGGTTCGTATCAAACCAGATGCCAGCATTCCACAGTAAAACGATTTCGCTGGATTAATTGATTTGTCATGTGTTAGGATGTGTTAAGTTTAGGACCACCGTGATGGCATCACCTTTAGCATCTTTTCTCCCCTTTTCTCCTATACCTGGCTCCCACCTCCCAGCCCCAACATGCCTTCCCTCCTCCCTCCTCCTCCTCCTCCTCCTCCCGTCTCCTTCCTGACCCGAAATGCCAAGTGCTCCAATACCTGATCTTTTAGATCGAAGAGTGATTACGGATTTTAGGCCCAAACGGGTTTTGGGCCTTGTCTTAACAGACATCAGATAAAGGGAGTATTTGGGATGGCCCGCTGATGCAGTCAAGAGATGAAGGTTCGGTATCGATGATAATGTAGCCCTTTTATTTGATCAATCTCTCCGCAGCAACGAATTGATCTTTGCTCCTCAGAAGTTGTACAGCGAAGTCCGTTGCACGTCACGCACCAACACCTTGCTAGGCATTTTGATTGCCTGGTCCTGTTGTTGTGATGTCATAAGAAGAAACAATCGCCATTTGAAATCTGATTCCAGTTCGACCTTTTAGCTAAGAGGGCAGTGGGCCACAAGTTAAGAAAGCCAGCAGCAGCTGTTGGGTAGGCCTACACAGGCTATCTCGACGGCTCAATTTGTCAAATGTCCTGGGCTCTTGTTTCGCCTGTCTTCTGTAAGTTGTCCTCTCCCGTTTCCCTTGTAACTTTTTTTCTCCCTCATCTATTAGTTTTGTGGTATTTCAGCAAACAAGGAAGAGTGTTCCTTGTAGCAATAGTGAATTATCACATATCATTATATGAAATATTGTGATGTATATATATACCTTATATATAATGCATATATATATATATATATATATATAAAAAATTAAATAATATATAAAATATATATATATATATATATATATATATATATATATATAAATACACACACACACACACACACACACACACACACACACACACACACACACACACACACACACACACACACATATATATATATATAATATATATATATATATATATATATATAGATATATATTATATATTTATTTTTTATATCGAGATGAGTACCTTTAACAGTCTCATGGATGCATAAAGTTATTAGCAATAGCGTTAATAGGTTTTTTCATTAAAGAGATTATTTTTGAGACTGGTCATTTATACTACTACTACTACTACTACTCATTTTCTCTTAACGATGGTCTTTTATTTTACGTATCTAGTCGTTACGGTGCCAGAATGCATATGCAAAGCAACGTGAATCGTTATGCATTTTAAACGTAGTGTCATACTGATTCAAAGTGCCATGCACAATTGCATAGCTTCTAGTATTTTGCTGTTTGCATTTGCTCATATATAGACCTCTTTTCTTTAGATTATCCTTTATTTAACATTCTGACTATGAGGAGGGGACGATTGCTTAGCAGGTTATGCCTTTTACTGTTTCTTCCATATAAATGTTTGTTTGGTTTAGATAAAAGGAAGATGAGGAGGAGAACGACGAGGATAAGGAGGATCAGTTAACGTTGGTTGATGATGTCATTGTATTGATATCAGATCTGTTTGTATTAAATATTGCTCATCTCGGACGAAGACAGCCATTAGGAACGCCCTTCAAACTTGTATAGGTTAGAATCTGCTTGCTGGGGATTTATATTACTATTTAAGATTTTCCAGTAGGCTCGTTACATATCCTAGTGACAAAGGCGTTCATTTCCGTAATTTTATTTAAATAAACTAGCAGTCCATGTATTTACATTTCCATATTGCATTAAATGTAAACGAGAGTAATGCTTCCACTGTCCTCACGGGGAAATTTGGAATTTGTAAGTAATGGAAAACTTTCACTGTTCTAACCAGTATTCAGTAACTCCACCAGTTACTAGAGTTTTATGCATTGCGTTTTTGGAACGATATAGGTTTTGTAAGAATTGCGTTTATTTAATGTTTCTTTGGAAATTCTGAATACCTTAATTCACATTTACTTTAAGGTATTACGATGATTTTGTTGTAAAAATTTGTCCTCGAATTTGTTTAAGCGCATTTTTGTTGACGATCATTAATATGCTTTTTTTCTCTTCTTATTTCAAGAAATACAAAGTGAAGATAAAATGACTTAGAGGATTACAATGGCTGTATATTACCGAGCTGAAGCTGTTCTTGTGCCCACCTTTATCAATCTATCATTAAACTGAAACTTGCTTTATTCCTCCTGAAAAAAGGATATGACAGTCCATAATTACCGCGATAGAAATCATAATGGATTCGATAACCATTTGAATCGCATAAAGGCCTAGCATGAGCATGCTCGAGGGAAGGGGAAGGGGAAGGGGAAGGGGAAGGGGAGGGGAAGGGGAGGGGGAAGGATAGGGTTGAATGTCTTTTCCCACGAAGAAGAAACAGGTGATAACAATCGCCTCCCTTCTAATGAAGAAATTAATGAATGACTTCTATCTTTCCTCTCGGTCCATCTGTTTTAATAACCGGGATATTTTCATTTATCTCATGGCATCTGGCTTCTCTCTCTCTCTCTCTCTCTCTCTCTCTCTCTCTCTCTCGTCTCTCTCTACTTCTCTCCTCCCTCTCTCTCTCAGCATCCCCAGTCCCTGTCTCCCGTCCCTTTTACCCCTAACTTCTTTCCCTTACATCACCTAATAGGTAAGTGGGAGGTCTCGGTGAAGCGTGTTATCTGCGGGAGCGATCACCTGACCGATATGTAATTACTGGATATTACAACTCGCGGGAATGCACTACTTACCTGTTTCTCGAGCTCCCGAGAGAAGTGGCTGGCCTCCACGAATTCCTCTTTCTTTCATTTTCGTAAGCTTTGACGAAGAATTTGATCTTGAGGTATATTAGTATTAGTAAAATATAATAATAATAATAATAATAATAATAATATAATAATAATAATAATAATAATAATAATTGACGTTATTCTTCCTCTACTCCATGCAAGAACGTATGGTATGGAAGTATGCAAAAGTCCATTAGAATATGATGAACATCAGCCGTTTATTGTTTACTCCGTAACATCCGAGTAGGCGGTTATATATGTACTATTTGGTTCGGGTGCATTTTGTTTATTTTTTTTCTCGGTTTGCCAACAAGTGATTAGAATTTGGGAAGAATAATATGTAACTTATAGGATAATTATGTAACTTGTGGAGGCGGATTGTTCAGTCTTGATATACGTTTGCTTTTTCTGTAGGTCTTCCTCTCCTCTCTTCCCTTCCCCCCCCCCCCCCCCCCCCCCCCCCCCCCCCCCCCCGCCCACCCCTTTTTAACTACATCATGGATCTCGTAATGCATAATAGATTGTGAGATTACATAAAATAAGATATTCGTAGTATACCTATATCGTTTACCTAACAAATTTTATCATTTTAGAATTTTAAAAAGTTCCATATATATTGTTTGTATTTTGAATAGTGATTTTTTTTACAGATAACTTTGAGTTTTGGTAGTTGGGATTTTTATGTAAGTACACGTAAGGTTTATTCTTAGATTTCGTCTGTTATGGAATTATGTACTGAAAACATAAGTTTAAGTATTTCTTGTATAGCTTCATGTAGTTTCTTAATTTATTTTTGTTATCACACATACGTATATATATATATATATATATATATATATATATATATATATATATAATATATATATATATATATATATATATATGTATGTGTGTGTGTGTGTGTGTGTGTGTGTGTGTAACTGAATCACGAAAAAAATAATGGATTACCGCTGCAAGGATTGTCGACTCTCAAGAGAAAGCTCGTATAAATGACAGATAGGGATTATAAAGGAAAATATGTAACTGGAATCCAGGTTTACAAAAGATTAAGTCCAACTGGTCAGAAGCAGGGACAAGATAATTTAAAATTCATACAGGACAGTGACTGACCATACAAAAAAAAATTCTAGAAGTACAATTCAGTGAATTTCATTTTGGTACAGAATACAAATTTTTTTGCAAAGTAAACATTTTCACAAAAAATATATTAAAATATAGTCAGGGATTTTATCTTTAAGGTCATTCTTAAACATTTTACTTATACAAGGGTCCAAGTAATAGAAGCCAGAGCTTAGGTTAAAGTTACAATTGGAATGAAGTTGTATGATGGGGGATTCTAAAAGATTTCGTGAAAAGACATTTTGTGATCTTGCAATCACTAAACTGATGGTCCAATTTATCCTGTGGGAGTTTTCACTTAAATGAATATTGCATTGGATGTTGCACGGTTTTGACAGAATACTTATGCTGTGTAATTCTTACTTCTATACCCTTGCGATTGGCCAATATAAAAGAAGGGCAGTCTAAACATGGAATTGTATGTATTATGTATTACTTTTAGTAAGTTATTATAGGAAAAAGCAAGGTTGACCTTAAAAGATTTTTACAGTGATTGTATGATTTCCAAACCGCTAAAATAAGGTAAACCAAGAATGTTCTTAGAAATTTCTTCCTCCATGTTACCTTCACTATACAACTTTTTGTGGGCTTTATTATAGTAATTATCTAATATATGTGAAGGATAACACAAATTTGTCCCTATTTTCTTATATTTTGATATTAAGATGGTGGACTGAATAAAGATGGGCATAACCTAAGTTGTTGTTTGGTTTCCTATAAATACTGAATTTACATAGAAATGGTTATATATATATATATATATATATATATATATATATATATATGTATATATATATATATATATATATATATGATATATATATATATATATATATATACATATATATATATATGTGTGTGTGTGTGTGTGTGTATAAAGTATCCGTGTGGAGATTGTTTACTTTTTAAGGATATTTTTTAGGATATTTTATGTAATTTTCATTTGCATTTGCGCGGGACATTACGGGATTTAATATACTTCATCATAACATTTTTGGCATTGTTTGTTTTGATCTCATTTTTTGTTTAAATATTCTATGCTTTTCTGGGGATTTTTCAAGATTTATTCAGTGGAATTTTTATATACGTATCTCTTTGGGGTTTGTAATTTTGTGAATGCTAGTGTATAGAAAATGTAAAAATCTTTATGATTAATTTCTCATGTCAATTGAAGTTCACGTTGTTTATGGAGTTGCTGTTTATATTTAAAAAATGAATTTATAAAATTTCAATATCTGTAAGTACAAAAAGTGCAGACATTCATTTTTTTCGTACATACAAATTTAGGGCGTAATAATATTCCCGCATGACCAATTATGAGTTCAGTTGGTACCGCCTTGTACAGTCTAGCAAAGTACCTAGCAGAAAATGTTAACTCATTGGTTGGCACGGTTTCTGATGCTAACATAAGGAACAACGTTAACTTGGTGAATAATAAACTAAATAATGAACAGATTAATAGTGAACTTAGGCTCGTGAGTTTTGATGTGGTATCATTATCCACAAAGGTGCCTATTGACCATCTGCTGGAGTTTCTCCCTGATTTATTGGAAAACAGACAGTGGAATATTCCATTTTCTAAAACACGCATAGAATTCATGGCATTATGTGCAAAAGAATGTAAATTTAAATTCATCTTCAGACAAGAAGATAAAATATTCTGTTCTATAAACGGCAAAAAATATAACTGTAACAAAAATAAGAAACTGACAAAACAAAAAAACTGCTTTTATTATTATCATATAATAATAATATGAAAGATATCCCCCATAATTAATGTAGCATCTAAGAACAATAAAACAATGAAACATACACTTGCAAAGATACCTTCACACACTACATAAGGATGTGTATATCGCATTCCTTGCAAGTCTTTTAATAACTATTTTGTTGGTCTGAGTGGAAAGAACTATTAGAGAGAAGAGAACAGCATAAGAAATGTGTTTGATATATAAAGGTGAACAGTGGAAGTTTTGCTCTTGCTAATGAAAACAATCAATTGGACAGGGAAAAAAATGTACTTTATAAGTGCAAGTTACTGTAAAAATATGAACATCTGTCAAGACAAGTTTAAACTTATCCAATAACTTCGAGAGAAATATGTAAAATGTTTAAGGAAGTTAGTAGATATTCAGGGCATATGGGTAATCGTATTTGTAAAAATGGTACCAAAGGAGTTTGTCTCTCCTCATCCTGACGCCTGTCAAGTGCGCATCTCTTGTTTCCAACGGATTTGGGTAATTGTACTGTTTCGCATGCATGTAAATTGTAAATTTCATATATTATGTATGTATCACCCCTTAGTCAGTTGCATAGAAATAAAGACGAAACCGGTCCTGACCTACATTTTTTTACGTATAGTTTTAAGTGACATACAAACCACTTGTTGTTGTGATTGTAATCACACGTTCACACATGCATGTGTGTGTGTATATATAATTACTAATACTATAAAACGTGAGCAAAGTACTCATTCTTGATTATCCGAAAAGACAAACCTCATTTTGAATTTGATTACTAGTGAGCATAAGTCACTGCAGATTCGATGTACATTCTCTGAAAATGACTATTGGAATGAAACCCAAGAGTAATATTTATCTGAAATTAATTATTCAATCGAAACGATCTGTCTGTTTGTCTCTCTATCTGTCTGTCTGTCTGTCTGCGTTGCGTGTCTGTCCTTGCATACCGTCCTCAAAGCCATCCCGCGTCAGGCACACGAAGATTTTCTCTTCTTCCTTTGAGCGATGGTAAGCCAGGTCTGTCAGAAGGATGGTGGGAGGGGTGGAGGAAGGGAAGGAGGGAGGGAGTTAAGGTGGTGGGTGGGAGGGAGGGAGGGAGGCCGTTTATCATTTACTCGTCATAATAAGGCGCCGTTCAGCTTGCGAATTCCCATTTTATCCTCTTTCATCGGGGCCGTTCAATTTGGCGTCTTCCTCCGCAGCCAATTCGTGGGTTTAAATTTTGAGAAAACTTTGGCGTTCTATCAGATCCGAATTTCCAAATCTATAGCCTGGCAACCGATAGAAGAGATACGAGCCGACATCAAAGGTGGCTCCCCCAGCCCCTCCAATTTACACTTATTCCCACTTCATCGCGGCAGAAACCATGAATTCGTCATTCTTTCGGAAAATCTTCCTTTTGAAAATTTCGATTGGCAATTTAGGCTACTCGTCGGGCTCCGGGTTTTGATACGGATCCCAAAAAACCCAGATTCTCATCCTGTCGGGATGTATCTACACAAACACGCCTCCCTCCGCCAACACACTTCCACTCTCTGCCAGTCCTGACTTCTTCTTCTTCTTCTTCTTCTTCTTCTTACGCAAACCACATCTTTATCTCGACTTCT
>NC_087221.1:8420653-8433153 GCF_015104395.2 Macrobrachium nipponense | reverse complement strand
TTTCAGATAAATTTTTGTTGATATCAGCAAAGTTAATGTGAAAATCTATACGAATTGAACGTAGAAAAATAGTAAGACATAGCTTTTGTTGACGAAAAAAGTATGTAAGCTGGATGAAAGGGGAACACGGTGAAAATGGTAAAGAAACGAAGTAAATAAAAATAAAGAGAACAGCATGCTTACAGTTAGCTAAAGGAGAGATAGTGCTTGTGAGGATAGTGATAATGATAAGCGGATGATGATAAACAGGGAGCGAAAGAAGGAGTATGAAGACGCAAAAGGAGAGGAGAAAGACAGGAAGGTAAAGAAAGAGAGCGGAGGAAATGGTTACAACAGAGAGAGAGAGAGAGAGAGAGAGAGAGAGAGAGAATTAATGATGCTAAAATATTGATAAATGTGTAAACTCACTGGTAAGGTTCAAGAATAAAAGAGAGAGAAATAGAGGGGGTGTGTGACGCAAGTGTGGGCTAAGGGAGGAAGAAAATAATGAGGGGAACCAAGAATTATAATGCTGATAAATGGAAGGAAAATAAGAAAATTAAGTAACAAGAATCATAGTAAAAAAGCTAGAGAGAGAGAGAGAGAGAGAGAGAGAGAGAGAGAGAGAGAGAGAGAGAGAGAGAGGGGTCGCCGGCCGTGATTTCCAGAAACAAACAGAATAGCGAATGAGGGCTTCCGTGGCATTTCCGTTTACACACGGACGAGTGTGAGTCTTCATTTCGAAATGCATTCAGTGTATTTTTCATGGGTTTGTTTGAGCTGCGTTGAATACACCGTATCAAACATGACTGTCAAAGTCATTCAGCAGAACTCTCCAACGCTGTGTCAATACATGACCGGCTGTTTTCTATCTATTGCATAAAATGCGGAAGGTAATTAACTGGCTTTTGAAAAATGGTTTTTGTCATAAATGTATTTCTATCGAATACAGTCAAAATGTCCCCATGAGGATGGTGATCCTGTTGAAATTCAATTAACATTTCTGTACCAAAAAACTTCTTTTTTTATTTTCTAGGCAATAAAGAAAATTGAAATATCTAAAAAGTGTAAATCATCATTATCATTCTTGAAAATAAGGTCGGATGCCATTCGAAAAGAACCTCAATGTAAAGAAAAAAATTCTTAGAGTGCAATTTGTCTCAGCGCGCCCTTTTTATCTGCGCACCATAAAGGGTCCTGCCCCGTAAAAAGGGATTGAGAGAATCATATGGAGTTGACTGTGTGTGTATCTTTACATCTTGGTTTCTTTCATCTATGCGCCGCCCACTTCAAGCTTCTGCGATGATGATGATGATGAGGAGGAGGAGGAGGAGGAGGAGGAGGAGGTGTTGCCAACGCGCTCAATGTTGTGTTCTGTTTCGAGTGGCCTTCAGTGCATATCTCATACATACACATACGCTCCAAAAATCATGGACTTGTTCATACAAACTAACTTCATTGACGACGCTTTTTACGAATGTTGAGTATATTCAAAATGATAAAATTGCTAAAAAAATAAAAAAAAACTGGGGAAGAGGGGAAGAGAAATTCTCGCAGACGTTGGCAACATTGATTTCAACCTGAATTGCATAGGATTTTTTTCTGGCTATTAAAAAGTCCCTCGCACACGAGAAAAAGAATGAAGAAGAAAAAGAAGGGGGAGGGTGGGGGGAGCGGAGAGAAGTCTTTTGGTGTTGGTTACAGATGACTAGAAAATAAACTTGCATTCAGCTCCTGGTTACTCTTTCAATAGATTGATGGGCAATTCATAGCCGAGTTGTATTCTCTCGTCTCTTTGATGTTGAGGTCTCGCGTTGATGCTGTGTTTACTCTCGCCGGCGTCTGCCGACGCACTTCCAATGTTGATACGAAGAAAAGACTCGTGTCTTCTTCCCTGGATGAATGTACTACATCGCCATATGAAGAACAACAACAACAAAAAAGAAAAGAAAATAAAACCTGGCTTTCAAAGGGTTTCGTGCTTTCTGAAGACTCGTGTTAGTTTTTTTTTATTTTTTTTCATTTCGTTTCTTTTTGGGGGGTTCTTAAGCTCTTCGCTTCTTAAGTTATCGTAGTAATGAATAAAGAATAGCGAATTTACTTCGAAGAGTGCTTTCATTTTTGTTTAGGTACCTTGCTTTCACATTTCATACCGTTTATCTGTATGCTACATAGAAACCGATTAACTGATGACGTTTTTTTAGGATTCGTAAGCAATGGTTAATTGTAGAGAACATCTGAATAAAACTAGCGAAAAAGTAGATACATACACACACACACACACACACACATATATATATATACTATATATATATATATATATATATATATAGTATATATATATATATATGTATATATATATATAGATGTATATATATATATATATGTGTGTGTGTGTGTTGTGTGTGTGTGTGTGTATTTATATTTATATATTGTAATGAACCTCCTAATCTTATTGGTTTATAGATATTTTCGGGTTCGTTTTGTGTTTCTTAATCCATATCAGTATGATGTTCAGTAAGACACTGCCAGAAAACAAACAATTCAAAGCAAAAATCTCAAAACAAGCAGGTAAAAATAATAGGCAAGAATAATAACACTTTTATTACAAAATTCACCTCAAACTACAATAAAGCTACCCTTGAAAACTGGGAAGAGGTAGGAAAAGACACTCGCTAAAACAATACACAGAAATCTAACATTTACTGAACAGGTTAAGGGACAGGAATAAGTAAAAGATATAAAATAACAATACACTTACTCATAAATTATCCTACCACACAAAAGGATTAGAATCAGTTTAGAAAATATCCTTAAATCTAATAAAAACTATTAACTCTAGATAATTCCACAACCGGAGATATTTTCATATACAAAAATATCAGACTACTGAAAAATCGTCCATTCACAAAATTAGTAACTGGAGTGCTTCAGTTGAGCGTTGTCTTTGAATCCAATAATACACTCTGTGGAACATAAACTGAACGCCCATATATAAACGGCGTATTAATAGTTAAAAATTGCATCAAGTAGGTTTTACTTTTTTTCTTTCTTTTTGCCACCATTTGCCACCAGGAAGCCCCATAATGGTCCCAGGATGTTAGTAGGATGATGGCGAAGGTAGCTGAAGGTGTAGCAACACCACACAACACTTGGCAGGACCAAGGAGTAATATCTGGTATAAGGGGTGCCACCAGTGACCAGAGTCAATTAAGGTGAGTGCCAACACAGCTCACAGGGAAGGAAAGGGGTTGGCACCAGCAGCAGGCGTTTCCAAACGAGATGGGGCCAAGAGTGTCATAAAAGTTAAGCTGCTGAATCTGCCTTCAGAAGCAAAACTTTGCTAGAACATCTTCTAAAAAACCACAATAGGTAAAAGCAAAGGGGTTAGAGTTTCCAAGTATCTGTGTCAGCGTCTTAATCCTGTACAGGAAACTCTAATCCTTTTACTTTTACCTACCCTAATACCTTAGCAAAATCCCTGATTAACGTCCAACAAAAGCCAGTCCCCAGAGACACTTGTATACAAAATTGCTCGCCTTGATTGTGACCAATCCTACATCAGTTTTACTGGGAAATCAGTCCCCAGTGATTAGTACAGCACAAACGATCAGTAAGATATGGCCAACATAGCTCAGCTATTTTTAACCACATGAATAACCATAATCACAGAATAAACTGGTATTTGTCACATATAATTCATAACAGCAATTGTCAGTTCAGTAGCAAGGTGGTCGAATCTGCACTGATTAAGTGAAGAAATACAATAAACTTCTCAAAAGGAGCTGGGACTCAGATATTATAGATAAAATCTTCCTCCAACCAGCGATTAAGAAGATTAAGAAAGTATCAACTAGAGTTAAGTATATCCAGACCACTGAGCTGTTTAACAGCTCTCCTAGGGCTGGCCCGACGGATTAGATATTTTGTTTACATGGCTAGGAACCAATTGGTTACTTAGCAACAGGACCTACAGCTTATTGTTGGATCTGAACCACATCGAGAAACAAATTCCTCTGGTTCCACGTGGGCAGAGCAGGGAATCGAACCCGGACCCTGAGATCGGTTAGACTGACTCGTCTAACCAGGAACTATCAACTGGAATGACATAACGGCTGACCTCTGGAACTCTGGGTATAAATAAACCACTTTTCTGTAATTCTGATTTCATTCATATACTCGCCTGCAGAGGGAGACAATTGTTCTCTGAAAAATAGCATTAACTTTCTACTTTTTTATGTTTTAATGGCTCCTTTTATTATTATTATTATTATTATTATATTATTATTATTATTATTATTATTATTATTATTATTATTATTATTATTATTATTAGCAAGTTTCTAATAGTTCCTAGCGTTTTAAACATAACATTAATACCCAGTGGTTTGACTTGACTCGGGATGTTATTAAAACAAGTACAAAAGGAAGCATTAAAAGATATTTGTTTTCGAACTCTTCAGTTTTTGTCAATCCGTAAACCGGGTTTTGGGCTTTACAAAAGTTGTTTACAATAAAACTGTTTGGACACCTCAAACTGCCAGCAATTTCACGTATCTTGTCAAGTTCTTGATCTAAAAACTCCGAGCTACTGACCCACAGTCCCCTTAAGAACATAACAGAAAAAGGAATGTAAGAACAGATATTTGTGGGCTTCCTATAGACAGACAATTTGAACTTTGTATCGGATATATGTACCATCACCTCGAAAATGGCAATTGTCCTTCTTCTTCCCTCTCAAGGCTGAACTTTATAGATGGTAATAGTGTATTAATTTGCTGAGAAGGTTGTTTACCTTCCTTGATAACGACCATGAACATAAGATGTCATCCACATATCACACCTCTTGGCAATAACTTCGGTAAATATTTCCGCTCAAATAACTCAATAAATAGATTACTAAGTATTGGAGAAAGGATTTCCCGTGGCCATACCTAATTTCTGCTCATAATAATTACCATGAAAAGTAAACTTGCAACATTTCTATAAGCTCAATTTAAGCTTTGTATAGCATTATGAACACGTTTGTTCATCTCATCCTCTTCAAACTCGAACAAGTTCATCTATTGGCACTTTGTAAAATGAGACGAAACGTCGAAACGAGTCATTAGGGTCATAATTAGGTTAAAGTTATTCATCCCGAATCAGTGCCCACTAGTAGTATAAGTATTTCAACCAACCATTTTGTTATTTGTATGCAAAAGAACCAACAGAGCTTATAATAGGTCTCACTGGATAACCTTGTGTATGCGTCTTTACAGACTTTATAGTACCATATAAATTGGAAGAAGTTGGACAAATATTTTGAAATTTGTGTTCAATCCATATGATTGTACAGGAGTTTCTTAATATTCTTGTTAAACAAACATTACCATTTTCTAAAGTATTGTTTGTCTGCCGAGTATAGGTAGTAATCGTCTAACAGTTCATAAATTTTTCTGTCATATTCAGTTTTATCCAGTATAACCAGAGCACTGAATAAAACTGAGTACGACAGAAAAGCCCAAAAAACGTTGTTGTACGAATTGACGAAAACTGAAGAGTTCGAAAACAAAATCTCTTAGTGCTTCCTTTTTATATTTGTTTTAATAACATCCCGAGACAAGTCAAGTCACTGGCTATTAATGCTGTGTTTAAAACGCTAGAAACTATTAGAAGATTGTTAATAAGAAATTCACCGGGAAATGGAATGGGATGTATTCACAAGATTCCGTGTAAACAATGTAATAAAAGGTACTGGGGACAGAGTGGGAAGACGCCGGCCGTTCGATTGAAACAACACAAATATACGTATCGTAAGAACTGGTAATATGTCAAATGCAGCATTAATACAATATATGAATAAAGGTAATCATGGTATTAATTGGACAGAATCGAAGGAAATTATGTTTTGCAAAGATCTATCAAAAAGAAATTTAATAGAATCCTGTATAATGTAAAAAGACCTTGACAGTTTATTAATAATCAGCCTAAGTTATGTAAAGTTGATGAAATTTTAAAGAGGGGTGTTTTAAAACAAGTAGCCCATTAAGCATTACCACTGTTCGGTAAATGTTAACATTGTTTGTCTTGTTAGCATCGTTTGTCTTACCACGAGGTCTTCTTGTAACTCGGTATTTGTTTCCTTGGCAGTTGGCACTTGTACCTGAACCCTGATGAGGTGTAGAAATACATGGAAGCGCTTGGTTCAACGTTTTTCTTTTCGTTCTCCTGCCTGAATGCATATATGATCATCACACGTCAACAGTGATTTATTGAAACACACACACTATATATATATATATATATATATATATATATATATATAATATATATATATATATATAGTGTGTGTGTGTGTTTCAATAAATCACTGTTGACGTGTGATGATCATATATGCATTAAGGCAGGAGAAGGGCGAAAAGAAAAAGTTGAACCAAGCGCTTCCATGTATTTCTACACCTCATATATATATATATATATATATATATATATATAATATATATATATATATATATATATATATATTATTTCTTTTGCTTATATTGAACAAACGTTTCTTTGCATATTAATCAATTGGCACTGTATGATCAATCACGATGGACATATACGACTTGAAAGTCTTAATTACTTCGGTTGAATTACCATTCACTGCATATATATGGCAGGGAATGGTAATTCAACCGAAGGTAATTAAGACTTTCAAGTTGAATGAGGACATGGTTTACTTCGATATCTGAAAGAAATTTGAGTATTGATCAATGAAGGCCTTTTCAAGACTTGATGATAAGCCTAAGGCGGCCCATTCACTGTCGAAAATGTCCATCGTGATTGATCATACAGTGCCACGCACTGCAATTGATCAATATGAAACATGAATATGCATCAAAGAAACATTTGGCCAATATGAGCAAAAGAAATGCCTGCATGGCCATTCTTCTCGCGATTGGGAGGGTAAAACAAAGAAAATAAAAAGATGTGGATGAAGGAATGGTTTATGAAAAAGTCAACATTTTCTCACGATTTTCTAATGAATTAGCTTGTAGAGTCTTCTGAAGACTACAAGAATTTCCTTCGAATGGATCATGATACATTTCGTATTGTTGATGATGCAAAGCCCTCAACACTAGACCTGAGAGATTCCATACCTGCAAGTCAAAGACTCGAGCACACTTCTGTCTCTGGCAACAGGGGTCTCTTTTGAAGATTTAAAGTTTACATCTACCATTTCTCCACAGAGCCTTGGTCGCATAATAATAAAGACGTGATGCGATAGTAACAAGTATGTGGAATAAAAGGATTAGTTCATTCAATTTTTCTACTAATTTGTTATAGCACTCAGCTTTGAGGTTTCTGTTTTTGTATTCCTCGCTCTCATTCTTCCATAAGGGTGGAAATGCTTTATAAAGTTCGATGAACTCAGCCAAAACTCTTGAGATTCAGTAACGAACGCCATGAGTTCGATTGCTCAACTGAGCTTGTATGATCAACCGTCGCATACACCCGTCCATCATGATGGACAAACTTCATGTTGGATGGAAAAATATCGAACACGTTTATCATTCTTCAGTCATGTTGGTCAACTTTTCAAACACGCCCATATATTTTCACATTGTATGATCGAGCGCCATGATGGACATACGTACATGTATGATAGTGAAAGGACCGCGTAAGTCTGAGCATAAAGCTTGTATCAAATGAAGCCTTTGTATCTCTGCCAAACACTTGTGAATGACTTGCAACACAACGTGCGTCCAAAACGCCAATATAATTAATGTACCTCTTCCTAGCGACCATGATTATTTATGTGCTCAAGGTAATGCTCGTCTGAATCGTCAGATGTATAGAGTTGTGAGGTAAAGTACGAGTAAGATACTGAGTCTACAGCCTACTAATTTATGTACATTGTTGCCATTGATTGAGGTGGCCTTATGCCAGCACGGGCTCTTGCTCATAGAACAGCCCGTAAGAAATTTATTTATAAAACTTACACGTCAATAGCTCGTGGGAGCCGCAAAGTAGTCCCGACCTTTTGACAGATCGAGGAAGGAATTAAATTCAACCATCAGTGTTTTTTCACAGACATATGTTTATTTATGAATAGATAAAAGACATCTGAATGGCAGCTAAACATACATGATTGGAAAATTGGCATTACAATATACATAATGATAATAATAAATGAAGAGTGACAATAATGGTAATCGAGATATTTGCATACAAGACGTGGGCGCTTGGGCTCTACAGAGTATCCAGGTTTAGCGTGCATCATTGTTATGCGCCCAGTCATCTTTCCAGAAGTGTGGCAGTGGCTGCTCATTGAAGACTGGTTGTGAATGCATCCGCTGCATTCTTGAGCACCGCCGGTATTCTTCCCGAAGAAGCTGGTTTTTATCCCTTTTAAATGATAATTTTGGTGTAATTAGCCATTTCATATTTTGGATCACGGGTGACGATGATCTTCAGGGGGCAGCGTTTTCACAAAATACTAGTTGGTCATTACTCACATACAAATAGTGATTAATTAGCTATACTAAAGTTTTTTCGTTAATTTAAATATTCTCAGAAATCCCGTCTTGAAGAACAAACGCTCTAGATGCCTAGAAACACGTGGGAGTAGATTTTTTGTTAGTGCATTGACATGATGAAGTAAACAAAATTTTCACCACATACTGAAGGTATTTTAATTAGAAAACATGGGCGAATTCTGTTGCTCAGTTATGAGGAGGGATGTTTTGCTGTGAAGTGCCATCATTGCATCTTCTCATACATAAATTTCTTTGTATGAGGGCAAAATACAGCGGGGAAAAACTAAAAACAGACAGAACCAAGGTCATTGTACACAACACCTTACCATTTCACTCCAGCTTTTACACTCTGGTAAACACCGTAACGCCGATATAGGTAAAACATCTTTGCCAGAGTATCTTCCCGTTATAAGAGCTTTGCTAGACACTCACACGAGAGATATTGTGCATAGGTATTAGAAACCTTTTTTAGAACCTTTAGAATATCTTAAATTTAGCTTGGTTAGTTTCATGGTAATTGCTTTATAGCAAAGAAAGATAAAGGAAAGGAAAACGCATCTTCGAGAAATTCTGCAGCAAGGAGGCATTCGCGCAGGTGTTGGAGGTGCCTGTTCTCATTGTGGTTCTAGTATCGGCAGGAGTTTTGTGGAACTTGACAGGCGCTGACGTGACGTGAGAAACGCCGCGATTTTTGATGCAATACCTCGTCTAGATTTTTCTAAACAGTTCCGGTAATCTCGGGAGTCTGTGACGTTCGCCGTTGGCCCCGCCTCCAGAATGCCGTATAAATACGACGGATGAAGTAGGAGAAGGCAGATCATCAGTTAGTCACTGAGTAAGAGATCATTAGTAAGAGTCACAGATCAGATCAGTGAGAGCTCAGCAGCAGAGATCAGAGATCATCCGAGAGAGATAAGAGAAGAAGGAACCGATGAAGGATCAGAGGAAAAGTCGCTCGAGAGTTGGTTGAATTCTGGTCAAGTCGTCTTCAGGAGTGGACGACCGAGTTATTTCGACGTTGAGCAAGACTTCAGAGAAGAAACGTTCTGCTAGAGGTTTTGGGGAGCTCCTTTCCTTCAAGTATCAAGAGTAGTCATTATTTTCTGCAATACAGAGGCAAGAAGGCGTCTACCATTAGAGTTCTCCTTTTGTGAAGCCATCGCTTCGAGTTGCAAAACTGGTCGGCAAGTACTTTCATTACCTCTCTGTTCCCCCAGTTCATGCAGTGTAAGATTTTACCTTTTTTATGTAAATAGGAGACACCATTCTGCATTTATCTTTGTTAGTAAGCTCGTAAATAAACCTTTGTTGTGTTAGTGTTTCTTTCTATATTCGTATCCCCAGTTTCAACTTTTGGTGTTGAATTCTTTTTGTTTATCATTATATCGAACCTGAAGCGGACCTCTCTCGGGTTCGTAACAGTTAGATTATCCTGTCATATCGTCCCTCCCCTCCCTGATCAGGAATTGTGCGCTGGTTATTATCGGCTTTGGAGGTTAAAACGCTGCCACTTGAGCTGCGAGGAGAGAGAGAGAAAGAAAGAATATACGCAATTCTTGTAGTAAGTAGGGATAGAAGAGAGAAAGCGAGGTAGAGACATTTCGATATTTCGATACAGCGTCTTTTGCGATTGTAGGAGAGAGAAAGAGAGGGAGTAGCGTATATGCAGGAGGTGGCGAATTTTTAGGTCATGTAATCGCCTTTTGTAGGAGAAAATTTGGGGCTCGGTAATAGAGGCAAACGCTCCAAGTGATAAAAGAAAACATTCCATTATCATTGTCGAAGGAAAGACTGGGGAAAGGAGATTTGTTTGGGAAAAAGAAAGACTCAAGGTGTTGGGACAGAGTGAACGAATGGAGAGGACGTTTGTTTGTGGTTGGAAGGGAGGGGCTGGTTTCAGCTGGGTTATACTATAGTACTCAGGAGTTCGGTTTGCAAAGGGGCAATATGAAACGGCTCTCGTGCACGCGCATGTGTATGTGAATGCTAAGTAAAAAAAGACTTGGGAAGAAAGAGGATGGAAGAACGTCATGGGGAGAGAGAGAGAGAGAGAGAGAGAGAGAGAGAGAGAGAATAAGAAATGGAAAGAAAGGAGAAGGGAGAGAGGCGCCATTAGTGTCACAACTGTAGCTAATCACCATCGCTGATTACACTAAGAATCTGCAGAGAATCGTTAGAATCATTGAGGACTGGCCAGGCTTGTTTTATCCGTGGGCAGGGGCGGAGATAAATGATTCTGGAGATTATTTATTGGTTTATATGTGACAGTTGGTGTGGTCCTCCTCGAGAGACAGAGAAGAGAGAGAGAGAGAGAGAGAGAGAGAGAGAGAGAGAGAGAGAGAGAGAGAGAGAGAGGGTGTTGGGGGCGTCTGGTTCATGTCTTATTTCTGATATTGTTTTGTCTTGTTTATAGATTTTTCCTTTGTAGCCATTTAAAGATATCCAAAGTAAGTTAATGAAGGTGGAAGCTCGGACGCTTCCAGTATGAATTATGTATTTGTGTGAAAGGTTATTATTGTAAGTGAATACACGCCGTTACTTTCACGTTGCAGAAAATGCATCTAATTTCAACTTTCTCGAATATGTGATGGCCGACTTTCGAATTTGACTCCACATGTTGATATTTGTTGAGTTACTAGATCAGGAAATACAGTAAATGTCAATACAACTCTACAACTAATATTTAATCTGCATCGTTTTTTCTTATAACACGTTTCTTCTTATACCCGTCCGTCCCCCCCCTCCCCACCCCCATCCTCTCCTCGCCCCTCCCTAACCAGTGAGTTACAAAATCCGAGAGCAGATGGAAGGGAAAGCGCTTATGTTTTGATCTTGGCAATAACGTTGGTCAGAGGATCTGTGCGTGAGGTTAATGTTGCTGGTGAACTGTACCCCGTTAGGACTCCGTCGGAAGATAAGGAACTTGATAAAGAAATTAGCGACGGCCCGTTGCAGCACATAAACAGTAGGAAACAGGATACTCTCTCTCTCTCTCTCTCTCTCTCTCTCTCTCTCTCTCTCTCTCTCTCTCTCTCTCTCTTCCTTACGATCGATCTTTATTGTCTTCTCTTGAATGACTTCTCTCTCTTTGTTACAATTACAATATTTGGTGTGTACTATATATATATATATATATATATATCTATATATATGATTAAGTAATATATATAATAATAAATATATAATATATATATAGATATATATGTAAATATTTATACGATACATATATGTGTGTGTATATATATATATATATATATATATATATATATATATATATAAAATATATACATATAGTATATATACATACATAGGTATATGTATAATATATATATATATATATATATATATATATATATATATATATATATATATAAAACTATACATATAGTATATATAAGCAATATCATAGGTATATGTTTTTATATATAGATATATATATATCTATATTATGTATAATACATTGAAATTCTCTCTGCTCTCTCTCTCTCTCTCTCTCTCTCTCTCTCTCTCTCGTCTCTCTCGTCTGCTCTCCTCTCTCTCTCTCTCTCTCGTCCTCAATCCTCTCCCCCCTCTCTCTCTCTCTCTTTTATGACCCCCGCCGAGTGAGCGATTTATTCCCGGCTGTTCTGTCTGATTGAGATCAATTCCTCCCTCTCGCCCCTCCGACGTTTTTACTAATTAGCGAACGATGTATCCGCAGATGATCATTTTTATTCCACCCGTCAGCGGAGGAATGAAAACAACGTCAGCTTTATCAAGATAAAGTCATTATTTCAGCTCGTGCCATTTTCCCGCAATATCAGCCACGTATCAAAGGAATGAAATCACAGATATACCGGCGTCTTGACGCTCTTGTCTAACAGAATAAACAACTCTCCGAGGGGCGGGAGGGATAGCGAAGGAAGGGCCTGTGGCGGACGATGCAATAAAAGAGACGCCGAAGCGTTTGGGGAAAAGAGATCCTCGAGTCGTCGTGCACATAGCTCATAAATGTCCGAGGAGTATCTCTAACTC
>NC_087221.1:8398153-8415653 GCF_015104395.2 Macrobrachium nipponense | reverse complement strand
GGTCACCTCCAACTGGCTTGTACTAGACACGTTGCATATATGGATGCATACCGAGTTAAAACTCTTGGGGGTCACTAAGTAGGAAAGATCCCTTTATTTTTACCAATTCTCTCGTTTGTTGCTCGTGGAATACCGTCAATGTCAAGTGCGAGCGATCCCGCTCGGGGATCGAGTGGAGGAGGATGGAAAAGGAGCGAATCGTGAGAAAGAGACGGCGATGACACAGTGCCGTGCAACAAACAGCAGTCTTCTTACAACTCAGCTAAGCAGGACAAATAGACTCCCAAGTCAACAGAAGGTCTCTCTCTCTCTCTCTCTCTCTCTCTCTCTTACTCAGAGCGAGAGAAAGATAGAAAGAATGAGACAAACAAACATTGGTGAGATGGAGGATACATATGGCTTTTGTGAAAAAGGGGGTCCCTCCCACCACCTTTGTGGACGCATCGTTTGCACCATGATAGAGGCGAGAAAAACATATATACATTGCTCACTGTTCAACATTCTTTCTATTTGCCTAAGAGAAACTTAAACGAGCGAGGTGGTGAAAAGCACTTGGAGGGAGGCAGGGGTTCGTTGTGCAGAGGGAAGGAAGGCTGTTAGGAAGGTGGGGGAGGGGTGGGTGGCGGGGGTGAGAGACAAGGAACATGGGCTGGTCGAGGGGAGTGTTGTTGGAGGTGGGGGGAGGGTTCCTGAACTCCTGCTTGTTATGGATGCCTTCGTCTGCCTTCTGCTTTATTTGTTTTTCATTACGATCTCAGCAATTTGTCTGGGAGATTTGTTTGGGAGGGAAGGTCTGCTAAATCAGATGTTGTTTTGATGTAGCGTTGATGGCGAAATGGAAGATGAGCCTTTGTTGTTCACACGCTCGCAGGCACACCCGAGGAAACCTTTTCTTTGTTCATTGGTCGTAGGTACAGTTCGCGTTGTGAAGTCGTTGCTGGAGAGCGAATTTTGGCAGCGGCATAATAATGCTGAATGCGGTGGATGATCGCGTCAGTTTTCGGCGTTCATTTTTCCAGGTTGTCAAGTGCTGTCGAGAATTTCAAGGAAGCTGTTCAGATAAATGGACTCTGCAATGAATATTATTCGGTCTTGTCATAAATGTTTGTTTAATTTTGTTAATAAAACTGATGACCGTAATTGTGTATGTTTATTTTAATTTTATTTATCATTCATGTCATCATTTATTTACTTTCATTCAACTGAGCATCAGTAAATTGTTCTTGGTAATAAACAGTTTGTGACTACGTTGGATTATTTTGTGGCATTAACTAAACATTTCAGTTGGATAGTATAATTCCCTTTTATACGGTTATAAATACACAAACGTTTCTCAATGCTTTCGTTTGCTCTTAATAACGACGTAATCCAACGCAGTGTCAAATTCATTCTCAAAATATCTTATTATAACATAACGTCATGTTCACTAGGGCTACCAGGCCAGAGTAATTTATGCTCCCCAAAATCCTTAGTGCTCTATATACAGATGCCAAGTTCTGAGAACTTGAAACATGAATCCTCCTGTCCTTTACAAATTCCTAGCGGTTTTAGCTTGCAAATTTCAAGTTGCGAAAACGTGAAACTTGAAAGCCATCATGTACAGATTCTTAGTGGGTTCATTTAGCTTGACACTTAAAACTGGAAACAGTGAGGGGATGCAAGTGCTATAAATAACTCGTAGAATAAAAGATGGAAGGTGTATAAAACAAAGGCAAGGAAATAAAAGCAATTGGAAATTCAAAATGAGTACTTTTTTCCACTGTATTTACAGTAAAGATGAACGTTAAAGAATATAAAACGTGAATAGTACTCCATGATAGTGCATCCTAATTTTAATTAGGAATGCCCTAAAAAGGTTCTGCTCATAGAGCTTAGGTAATTCTTCTCCTGCAACGGCAGTCAGTTTGCGAAAGATACAGCACTGAATTAGTTCTCCGGAAAGTAGGATTTTAGTTGACGAAAGGATTAATGACGCAAGGTGCTGGTTAAAGCGGTTGGAAAATGTCAGGAGTAGCGGCCTTTAGTTATCGTGGTTTAGGTAATGAATCCGCGTTGAGTTGAAACTTCCACCGGCCTCATCAGTCTTGATTTAATCGAGCAGTGTTTGAGAAATTCATATGCCAAGTCTCGCGAGACTCATTTCTGCGAGGGAAGCATTTAACACCATTCTCTCATTTCTAAAATGTGTGCGATTACAACATCATCTTCATTGTTTTGTTCAGAAAATTGCCAGTTGAATGGGTAAGTTATAAAAATTATTTATATGTAAAAGAAAAATAAATCTATCGATTGCAATCCATTTCTTTCACCTGTACGAGTTACTGCGAAATTTGTCATACGTTTCATGTTAAATAATGTGTCATCGGGTGTACTGTAAGTTTTTCCTTCATTAACAAGTTCTGAAAGATAACAGCTGTACGTAGTGACCTCATATAGGAGTGGCTCCTGGCCTACCCTGTTCAGTTTACCTATGCACTTCTTTTTCGGTTGTGAATGACCTCTTCATTACATCTGAAACCTGCATTCCTACTGCGTTCACTAGACGATAAAGCATCAGTTTCCAGCCTTTTTAACAACGTCAGAGGAACATCAGCAGAAGAGAATTTAAGAACTGCGCCTCTTTTGGAGAAGAATAAATGGTGTCTAACACAATTTTCCTCTTTTGAGAAGTCGTCCCTTTCCATTTTTGCGTCGTTTCAGGAGATGGTGATGACGGCCAAAAGGTTTGGTGGTCGGCTCGGCTGGATTGATCATTTCCCTCATGGATCCATCCTACCCATCGGAAATTGAAATGGAAATGTGAGGGATATTGAGAATGGCCTGAGTTTCCCCTTGACAGAGCAAGAGGTGGTGGGGGAGGTAGGGAAGGGAAGAGGAGTGGGGTTGGAAGGGAGGGGGAGGGGGGGGAGGAGGAGGAGGCCTTGTGTTTGTCTCCCATCCTCCTCCTGATCAGGTTGCAGAAAATAGCATGTAGCGAAGATGGTTTAGGCGCCGCTGGAAGGCCAAAGCTGAGGATTTTTTGTTCTCCCTGAAAGGGGGTGGGTGGGTGGCGGTAGCGGATAGGTCATCGCTTCAATGGTCGTTCAATAACGGATAAGCAGACCCCATTTACTTCGGCGTCTCAACTTTCAAGCAAGAGCCATTGTTGTTGCTGTTGATATAGGAAGCGCTTTCAACGCTGAGGGATTTTCTTTTTGGGCGCATTCTCTTCACATTATTACATTAAGTGTACAGAGTTGAAACCAATTAAACTCCTGGAACAGCAGCAGACAAAAATCTGTTAGGGGAGCTGCATTGGAAGTTAGTCACACGTAGAAAGGTAAAGTTCCTGGTCACTTATTTTCGTTAGACGAATATGTTTCGCATAAAAGCCGATTTTTTTTAATGCAAATATAGAAATTCGTAATTTGCTGAATAAAAGGCTCATATTAAAGAGGATTATTGGTAACTGACATGAACAGAAATATAGAATTTGTAAAATTAGCATGTAGTTTCAGAGCTTTGAGTAATGAGTACCTTATCATTCTGGGCCTCTTGGTGACTCAAAATTAAGTTTTCACCTCTTGAAAATTATTTTGAATATAAATGCTTAATATATCTTTTAGGATACGAATATAATGTTTTATAAACCAGTGAATGAGAAATGTTTGTCTACACTGTAGAGGATCACTAGAACCAGACTCCATCGTTTCAGTCTCGAGAATAATTTGATCAACCTGTTGTTTCTAAAGGTCAGTCCAGTACTTAGCAGTATCACATTTTATAGATAAAATCCTACAAGACCAGAAAAGTGTGTTGGACATCTTTCCTCAGTTCGTTTGGGAAAATGACGAAATCCCTCGTCACTTAGTTACGAACTCTGTTGAAGATCTAGCTGATGTAGGCCTGGTTAGAAATTTATTGTTACCTGGACAGGATGGCTAGCATAGCTTAGCCATTGGGTGGGAAATTTTGTGGAAAAAAATCCACGAACAAAAATGTGAAATTGAGTAGAAACAATCTCCGCCAAAGCAGGTAGGAAGTCCCGAAAGGATCAGAGCCTTCACTCATTCAATCAGCAACTATGCAACGTAGATGTGAAAAATTACTTCAAGTTGCTTACTGCTTGATTTGCAATGGAATGAAAAACACTGCTGTCATTGACTTTGTGCAGTTACGATATTTTACGTATAAGACCATAAGTTAGCCAATAGAATTTTTATCATTATTTAAGGACGCCTGCCCCAATACCACCGTCAACCAAACCTGGGACCCTGGGGCATAGCGCTATGAACAATTTGGTAGAAGAGAAGATATAAAGGCAGATATGCATGGCACTCATGAGGCAGTTCTGGCCTTATTGGATCCAAGATCGTCAGCCAGAGGATAACCAGTAAGATATCGTGTTTGCAGAAAATGATGACTCGGTCAACATGAAAGGAAGTATGTTAATGATGTTGCATCGTCAAGTCCTAATAAGGAGAATGGGGATTAAGAGTTAATAAGTGGTCACAACTAAAGAAATGTGTGGTTTCAAAAACAATGAGCAAAATAAGGAGGGAACAAAAGATTAAATTTTGGCTAGAATGCACCTTAACTAAAAAGTCCCTCGAGACTTGTAATATCTTGTAATAACACATGTTACCTTGGTATACCAATTATGTTTCTGATGCAGTTCCAAAATTCACTATTATTATTCCAAAATGACGCCGTTACAATACACTTACACAACTCTGTAAGTCCAGATTTCACAAATAAGCACTAAGCAATTAATTAATTCTAAAACTTATGAGTGACCATTACACTAAGTATAAAATCTTTGTTTAATATAAAATCAAAATTCTCTCATGGTAAGAGAGAGAGAGAGAGAGAGAGAGAGAGAGAGAGAGAGAAAGAGAGAGAGAGAGAGAGACCAACAAACGCAAATGGTCTCTGATATCCGAATGAACAAAAATTGCTCTCGTTGTATGGAAACTTCAGAGTGGACCTCGTCTAAAATGGCTGGGCAAATGATTTTGGGAACGAGACACAGCTATTATCTTAAAAATCCTCTTTCAAAATAATAAATAGAGAACAAGTGGGATTACAATCATAAATAATATTTATTGTTACGTGATTTAAGACAATAAAAGTCTCTTAAAATAAAAGGTAAGATGGTGCAATCCTCACATAAATTGAGACGGAGACTGGTCATGTGCATCACATTATTGTTTAAAAAAAAAAAACAATTAAGACCACGGGCTCAAGTGACAAATGACAATTACGCTCTTGCAAACAAGCCAATTTCTCTCTCTGTTCATATTCTATGTTATTCTCAATACTTTAAATTATGTTTTTTGTGAATTCTGAACACACATTATTAGGACATATTAACTCTAAGCAAAAATAATACTGAATCTTAAAATATTGCAAACACTTTTTCAATATTTCATACAGTTATTGAGGTGAAGTTATGCCGTGAGATAGCAACAGCATAAGATGCCTATCCCAAGAAGATTGGTTATCCTGGTGTTGAATCTGATGATTTGCAACGGGATAAATAATCTGCAACTACGTCGTTTTTGCCACTCAAGTGCTGCACTTTTAAATTATACTGTTGCAGGCTCAAAGACCACATTGTCAGTCTTTATGATTTTTCATCCGCTGTATAAATGATAGGGGATTGTGATCAGACAACACTAAAAATTTTTCATACCTAGGTCTGTTCACATACACTTCAAACTTTTTCAATGTTGTGTTTAAGACTAAAGTTTCCTTCTCGATTGTCGAGTATATTTTCTGATGTTTTCTTCGATTTCGAAGACATGGAGCATACTGGATGGTAAGTGTTACTTTCATCTTCTTGAAGTAGAACAGCTCCAATTCCACAATCAGAGGCATCAACTAATATCACAAATTTCCTATTGAAGTCTGAAGCTTGAAGGACTGGTCTTGAAGTTAAAATGGCTTTTACCTTCTCAAAGGATTCCTATCACTCTGGAGTCCAAACAAACTTAGCTTTGGGACTAGTAAGTCAGTCAAGGGAGCTACTACGACTGAAAAATTTGGACAGAAACGATGGTAGAATCCAGCCACGTCCAAAAATCTCTGTAGCGGTTTCCTGGTAGTAGGTGGAGTAGCCTTACGGATGTCTTCTACATTAACATTTACAGGAGCAAGAAGGCCTTTTCCAACTTCAAACCCAAGTTACTGGACAGTCGCCTTTCCACACACTCTTCTCTAGGTTGACTGGTAGTCCTGCTTCTAGTAGTTTCTTAAAAACTTTCATCAGAATCTTCAGATGTTCTTCCCATATTATAGAGTAAATGACTATGTCATCCAGGTATACAACTACTCCTTCTATAGATCCTAACAGTTAATCCATCACTCGTTGGAATGTTGCAGGTGCATTCATCAGACAAAACGTAAGAACAGTATACTGATACAGTCCAAAAGGAGTAATAAAAGCTGACAGAAATGTAGCATTCTCATCTAAGGGAATTTGATAATATCCTTTCAACAAGTCTATCTTGGAAACAAAGTTGGCTTGCCCAGTATTATCAAGTAACTGATCTATAAGAGGCAAAGGATAATGGTCAGCCACACTGATGGAATTCTGTTTCCTATAATCAGTATACATTCTAAATGAACCATCTGGTTTCTTCACTAACACACATGGAGAACTGAAGTGATTTGAACTGGGTTCTGCTAATCCATGTTACAGCAAATAATAAACTTCTTTCCTCAAAACATCTCGATAAGGTGATAAGTGATAAGGTGTCTGCTTAAATTATTTCCATCTTTTTGAATCTTGATCTCATGCTTCATCAGATCAGTACGCCTAGGTACATCTGCAAAAATTTCTGGGAAGCTTCTAATTACTTCACTTAACTCTTCACCTTGTCTAATACTCAGATATTTCAGTTTATCCTCCAAATTTTCCAAAATTGAAGAATTATTCATCTTGCCTTCCGCTCCAAATTTATAGCCATCATCGTTTTCTGTAGATGAAGTTGTCTGTGTTATTGACACAGTTTCAGTTTTAGTTTCAGAGAAATAAGGTTTCAAGAGGTTCACATGTGTCTTCCTTTGTCGTTTTCTTCTTTCTGGCATTTCAATCAAATATGTTTTATCACTTAACTTCTCAATTATCTGGTAAGGACCTTGAAATTTATTGGTAAGGGGAAATATCTTGACAGGTAAGAAAACTAACACTTGCTGACTGCACTAAAACTTCTTAGCTTAGTTTTCTCATGATATCTCATTTTCATTTTCTCTAGACTTACTTCCAAATTTTCAAAGAAAATTTCTTTCAACCTTTTCCTTAAGTTCTTCACATACTCTCCTTGGATTTCCTCTTGATTTTCCTCCCAATTTTCTGCAAGAATCTTCAATAGTCCTCTCACTTCTCTACCAAAAATCATCTCATTGGGTGAACATCCCATGCTTTCTTGATAAGTATTCCTAACTTTAAATAACATTAAGGGTAAACCAACATCCCATTCTCTTTCTGACTCAGAACAATACTTTGTCAGCATACTTTTCAATGTCTGGTGGAACATTTCCAATGCTCCTTGAGTCGCTGGATGATAAGCAGTTGATAACTGTTGTTTCACCCCTAACAAATTCATCACATTCTGGAATAACTTGGCAGATATGTTTCTAACAGGGATCGCCTCAGGATATTTTGTCACAGGATACAATAATGTTAACAAATATTCATTTCCCTTCATCTTCGGCAGCGGTCCAACCATATCCATAATTACCTTCCTAAAGGGTTTTCCTCTAACTTCAGTAGGTTATAGGGGGGCTTTCTGGATGGTTTCATTCGGTTTTCTAGATATCTGGCAAGTATGACACTCATGACAGAACCTGCTAATATCTTTATGAAGTCCAGACCGGAAAAAGATATCATGATCTTCTCCACAGTCTTCCTGATTCCCATATGCCCAGACTCATGGGCTACTGCTACCACTTGTTTCCTCAATGGATATAGAATCAAAATTTGATGATATTCGCCCCATTCAGCATCTCCTGGTATATCTGTAGGTCTATACTTCTCATCAGGAAACCTTCCTTTAGATAATAACAGGTAGGAGTTTGTTGCATCTCTTCGTAATCCACAACTCTGAAGAACAAATCAGCTAACGATGCATCCTTCATCTGCAAGTCCATTAGCTTCTCTTGTCACTTGACTAACTTCAAGGGTTGAACTTTCAATATCTGCTAACTCAGCTATTGTAGTTTCACTACTATCTTCAGGAACACTTTAACTACTCAGAGTCTCTTCAGGAACAACGGGTTCTTCTTCTTGGGAAATCTCTTCTTGATCAGCACTAGGGGAAACATCACTTCCCTGGAACAACTCTTCTAAGCATTGTTGATTCTGGTACTTGACACTGTAATTAAGTTTGCTACTAATTATATTGTAATCTTCACTCAGTGTAGCAGCCTTGTCAAGTTTCGTAACCTTTCTTTTTCTCTTAAATAGGCTCTTTATTTGTTAAGGAATTCCCCTAACATATTGTTCAAGAACAACTAATTCTTCTAATTCATCAAAAGTTTTAACTTTAGCAGCCTCCAACCATCGTGTAAAACACCTTCTCACTTTATAAGTGTAATCTAAAAAGGTTACCTTCTCATTTTTTCTTAAATTTCCGAATCTTTCATTTTAGTACTCTGGGGTCATCTAGTAAACTTGCAGCACATTGTGTTTTAAGTACCTTGTAGTCTTTGCACTGATCAGATGTTTAGGCTAAATAAGCACTTCTCCCTTTACCAATCAAGACACTGTAGTAAAATTGTCCATTTATCTTCTGGCCATCCTATACCTGAAGCCACTTTTTCAAAGTGATCAAAGAACTCATCTGGAGCTTCTTCAGTAAACTTAGCGATTAACTTCTACACTCTTACTACACCAAATGCAGGGTGTTGATTACCTTGATTAGGGTTAGACAGTATCACAGGTAAATTACATATAGCTCTTATCAATTCCTTTCTCTTTCCCCTTCTGTTGCTTTTTCTTCTCTTTCTCTTATCTTGTTTTCCCTGTCTATTCTTTCTCTTTCAGCTTGTAGTTTCAACTTAGTCAAACTTTCTTCTGCTTCAATGCGTCTAAGCTCTAATTCTATATTACTTTTCTCTTTCTCTTCTTCTTGCTTATTAATAAGATCAGCCCGTGCTACATTCAACAACTCTTGAGCTAATTCTGATTCATCTTCATCAGTTATTCTACCAAAGTCTATCAATGTTTCCATAGCAACACATCTTATTTACGCCTTTACCATACTACTAGACACAACCACCACATGCTACTGTAAAGTGTTCCACTGAGCTTAGTCAGAGTGGTTTCAGATAACACTTGGGTGGCAGGAACTGCTAAAAATTCCTGAATATTGAACTGAGCCATTTTCTCTTAAGTTATCAACTAACAACTCAATACAATCAATGCAAAAACAAACAACTATATGGTCCAAATATCTGGTCATTTCACTTACCTATGAAATTTTGTTACCTCACAGAAGCCAAACACTTGTATCCTCATCATAGATAAAATACGACTGACTCTAAAGGCAACAGTAATCCCTTAAAAACTTATTAATCATGCAAGAAATCAGACTAGGTTCATTAAAAACAGGTGTGAGGTATTCTTGTATGGAATTAAATAAATTAAAGGGCATCATCACTCCATCAACAACTTTAAAAGTTTAAGTATTTCCCTGGTCTGTATTTCTATCTTAACAAAATTGAATATACTGGTGAAAAAAAAAACTCATAAAAATTTTAAATACAAAAATTTATTATTAAACTCAAAATTTGTAAGTGAGATTCACAATCTCAGGGAAATTTACTGTTACTTGAGAACATCACAAAGTTTAATTAATTCTTGATTTAATTATTCAGTAAAATTAAATCAAGATTAATTCTATTAAGAAAATTAATTAATCCCAAAAATTAAATTATTCAAGTAAAATTGAAACTATTAAGCAACAATTAAAATTTGAAAAGAATTCTAAGTAAATGAAATTTAATTTACAAGTGTTAAATGTAATTAAATAGGCACTGATAAATCATTGAAAACATCCAAGTTAATCAAATTAATTCACAAGTGGTAAACAACAATTAAATTTTGAAAAGAATTCTAAGTAAATGAAATTTAATTTACAAGTGTTAAATGTAATTAAATAGGCACTGATAAATCATTGAAAACATCCAAATTAATCAAATAAGCTGCGAATGCAAAACAAAACGCAATGTATAAGAATATTATCACCATTACTCTCAAACCTGTATATGGAATTCTTTGAAAAACGCTACTTACCTAATATCATTCATATTCCTGTAAAGTGGTATCGTTACGTTGATGATTGTTTAGCTGTTCTTCCTGTCGGTATTGATGGAAATGATTAACTCTCTAAATTAAATAACCAGGTACCATCGATTAAGTTTACTCTAGAATTAGAAAAAGACAATTGCCTCCCTTTCTTAGACGTTTTGATACATAGAGAACCATTTAAATGTAAATTTAGTATTTATAGGAAACCGACTAACAACTTAACTTATGTCATTTCTTCTCAGGCCACCATCTTAATTATATAAAAATATCAATTTTTTCCTCTATGTTTTTACGAGCATTGCAAATTGTCAGTCCACAAAATTTGGATCAAGAAATTGAATACATAAGAAAAATAGGGAAAGATTTATGCTATCCTTCACATATATTAGACACCTGTAAACAGGTGTGGTAGGTATTCTTGTATGGAATTAAATAAATTAAAGGGCATCATCACTCCATCAACAACTTTAAAAGTTTAAGTATTTCCCTGGTCTGTATTTCTATCTTAACAAAATTGAATATACTGGTGAAAAAAAAAACTCATAAAAATTTTAAATACAAAAATTTATTATTAAACTCAAAATTTGTAAGTGAGATTCACAATCTCAGGGAAATTTACTGTTACTTGAGAACATCACAAAGTTTAATTAATTCTTGATTTAATTATTCAGTAAAATTAAATCAAGATTAATTCTATTAAGAAAATTAATTAATCCAAAAAATTAAATTATTAAAGTAAAATTGAAACTATTAAGCAACAATTAAAATTTGAAAAGAACTTCTAAGTAAATGAAATTTAATTTACAAGTGTTAAATGTAATTAAATAGGCACTGATAAATCATTGAAACATCCAAGTTAATCAAATTAATTCACAAGTGGTAAACAACAATTAAATTGTTGAAAAGAATTCTAAGTAAATGAAATTTAATTTACAAGTGTAAGTAATTTAAATAGGCACTGATAAATCATTGAAACATCCAAATTAATCAAATAAGCTGCGAATGCAAAACAAAACGCAATGTATAAGAATATTATCACCATTACTCTCAAACCTCCTATATGGAATTCTTTGAAAAACGCTACTTACCTAATATCATTCATATTCCTGTAAAGTGGTATCGTTACGTTGATGATTGTTTAGCTGTTCTTCCTGTCGGTATTGATGGAAATGATTAACTCTCTAAATTAAATAACCAGGTACCATCGATTAAGTTTACTCTAGAATTAGAAAAAGACAATTGCCTCCCTTTCTTAGACGTTTTGATACATAGAGAACCATTTAAATGTAAATTTAGTATTTATAGGAAACCGACTAACAACTTAACTTATGTTCATTTCTTCTCAGGCCACCATCTTAATATAAAAATATCAATTTTTTTCCTCTATGTTTTTACGAGCATTGCAAATTGTCAGTCCACAAAATTTGGATCAAGAAATTGAATACATAAGAAAAATAGGGAAAGATTTATGCTATCCTTCACATATATTAGACACCTGTAAAACAGGTGTGAGGTATTCTTGTATGGAATTAAATAAATTAAAGGGCATCATCACTCCATCAACAACTTTAAAAGTTTAAGTATTTCCCTGGTCTGTATTTCTATCTTAACAAAATTGAATATACTGGTGAAAAAAACTCATAAAAATTTTAAATACAAAATTTATTATTAAACTCAAAATTTGTAAGTGAGATTCACAATCTCAGGGAAAGTTTACTGTTACTTGAGAACATCACACAAAGTTTAATTAATTCTTGATTTAATTATTCAGTAAATTAAATCAAGATTAATTCTATTAAGAAAATTAATTAATCCCAAAAATTAAATTATTAAAGTAAAATTGAAACTATTAAGCAACAATTAAAATTTGAAAAGAATTCTAAGTAAATGAAATTTAATTTACAAGTGTTAAATGTAATTAAATAGGCAACTGATAAATCATTGAAAATCCAAATTAATCAAATAAGCTGCGAATGCAAAACAAAACGCAATGTATAAGAATATTATCACCATTACTCTCAAACCTGTATATGGAATTCTTTGAAAAACGCTACTTACCTAATATCATCATATTCCTGTAAAGTGGTATCGTTACGTTGGATGATTGTTTAGCTGTTCTTCCTGTCGGTATTGATGGAAATGATTAACTCTCTAAATTAAATAACCAGGTACCCATCGGGATTAAGTTTTACTCTAGAATTAGAAAAAGCCAATTGCCTCCCTTTCTTAGACGTTTTTGATACATAGAGAACCATTTAATGTAAATTTAGTATTTATAGGCAACCGACTAACAACTTAACTTATGTTCATTTCTTCTCAGGCCACCATCTTAATATAAAAATATCAATTTTTTCCTCTATGTTTTTTACGAGCATTGCAAATTGTCAGTCCACAAAATTTGGATCAGAAATTGAATACATAAGAAAAATAGGGAAAGATTTATGCTATCCTTCACATATATTAGACACCCTGTAAACAGGTGTGAGGTATTCTTGTATGGAATTAAATAAATAAATTAAAGGGCATCATCACTCCATCAACAACTTTAAAAGTTTAAGTATTTCCCTGGTCTGTATTTCTATCTTAACAAAATTGAATATACTGGTGAAAAAAAAAACAAAAAAAAAAAAAAACTCATAAAAATTTTAAATACAAAAATTTATTATTAAACTCAAAATTTGTAAGTGAGATTCACAATCTCAGGGAAATTTACTGTTACTTGAGAACATCACAAAGTTTAATTAATTCTTGATTTAATTATTCAGTAAAATTAAATCAAGATTAATTCTATTAAGAAAATTAATTAATCCCACCCAAAAATTAAATTATTAAAGTAAAATTGAAACTATTAAGCAACAATTAAAATTTGAAAAAAAGAATTCTAAGTAAATGAAATTTAATTTACAAGTGTTAATGTAATTAAATAGGCACTGATAAATCATTGAAAACATCCAAGTTAATCAATTAATTCACAAGTGGTAAACCAACATTAAATTTTGAAAAGAATTCTAAGTAAATGAAATTTAATTTACAAGTGTTAAATGTAATTAAATAGGCACTGATAAATCATTGAAAACATCCAAATTAATCAAATAACTGCGAATGCAAAACAAAACGCAATGTATAAGAATATTATCACCATTACTCTCAAACCTGTATATGGAATTCTTTGAAAAACGCTACTACCTAATATCATTCATATTCCTGTAAAGTGTATCGTTACGTTGATGATTGTTTAGCTGTTCTTCCTGTCGGTATTGATGGAAATGATTAACTCTCTAATTAAATAACCAGTACCATCGATTAAGTTTACTCTAGAATTAGAAAAAGACAATTGCCTCCCTTTCTTAGACGTTTTGATACATAGAGAACCATTTAAATGTAAATTTAGTATTTATAGGAAACCGACTAACAACTTAACTTATGTTCATTTCTTCTCAGGCCACCATCTTAATATAAAAATATCAATTTTTTCCTCTATGTTTTTACGAGCATTGCAAATTGTCAGTCCACAAAATTTGGATCAAGAAATTGAATACATAAGAAAAATAGGGAAAGATTTATGCTATCCTTCACATATATTAGACACCTGTAAACAGGTGTGAGGTATTCTTGTATGGAATTAAATAAATTAAAGGGCATCATCACTCCATCAACAACTTTAAAAGTTTAAGTATTTCCCTGGTCTGTATTTCTATCTTAACAAAATTGAATATACTGGTGAAAAAAAACTCATAAAATTTTAAATACAAAAATTTATTATTAAACTCAAAATTTGTAAGTGAGATTCACAATCTCAGGGAAATTTACTGTTACTTGAGAACATCACAAAGTTTAATTAATTCTTGATTTAATTATTCAGTAAAATTAAATCAAGATTAATTCTATTAAGAAAATTAATTAATTCCCAAAAATTAAATTATTAAAGTAAAATTGAAACTATTAAGCAACAATTAAAATTTGAAAAGAATTCTAAGTAAAGAAATGATTTAATTTACAAGTGTTAAATGTAATTAAATAGGCACTGATAAATCATTGAAAACATCCAAGTTAATCAAATTAATTCACAAGTGGTAAACAACAATTAAATTTTGAAAAGAATTCTAAGTAAATGAAATTTAATTTACAAGTGTTAAATGTAATTAAATAGGCACTGATAAATCATTGAAAACATCCAAATTAATCAAATAAGCTGCGAATGCAAAACAAAACGCAATGTATAAGAATATTATCACCATTACTCTCAAACCTGTATATGGAATTCTTTGAAAAACGCTACTTACCTAATATCATTCATATTCCTGTAAAGTGGTATCGTTACGTTGATGATTGTTTAGCTGTTCTTCCTGTCGGTATTGATGGAAAGGATTAACTCTCTAAATTAATACCAGGTACCATCGATTAAGTTTACTCTAGAATTAGAAAAGACAATTGCCTCCCTTTCTTAGACGTTTTGATACATAGAGAACATTTAAATGTAAATTTAGTATTTATAGGAAACCGACTAACAACTTAACTTATGTTCATTTCTTCTCAGGCCACCATCTTAATATAAAAATATCAATTTTTTCCTCTATGTTTTTACGAGCATTGCAAATTGTCAGTCCACAATATTTGGATCAAGAAATTGAATACATAAGAAAAATAGGGAAAGATTTATGCTATCCTTCACATATATTAGACATTTGTTATAATAAAGCCCACAAAAAGTTTTATACTGTAAATAACACACAGAAAGAAAATTTTAAGAACATTCTCAGTTTGCCTTATTTTAACGGATTTGAAACCATTAAACCATTGTTAAAAGCTTTTAATGTCAACCTTGTATTTTCCTATAATAACACACTAAAAAGAATGTTAATAAAATATGGCCCCAGAGAAAGCAACAACATAATATATAAAATTCCATGTATGGATTGTCCCTTATTTTATCTCGGACAGTCCAGCAAAGGCTTAGAAGTAAGGCTAAGTCAGCATAAATATTCTGTAAAAACTGGGCAAAAATCTAATGCATTATTCATTCATTTAAGTGAAAACAACCACCGAATAAATTGGATTGATAGTTCAGTAATTGCAAGGTCAAGAGATGTCTTATCACGAAATCTTTTAGAATCTGCTTTTAAATACAACTTACTTTTCATTGTAATTTCAATGTTATTCGTGCCTTTTTCATTTAGACCCTTGTATCTGTAACATGTTTAAGAATGACCTCAAAGATATATTACTGACTTAAATAAAAATCAGTTGCCTTAGAGTTATTAATTTTTGTTGTAATGTATGTCTGTCATGTATTGTGAATATGGTTTTGTTTACCAAGTTCCGAATAGCTGTCACCTATAATCCTTTAATTGTCTGGAAATTGTATCTGAGATGATTGTCTTAAACCTTTAATTGCACCCATTGTTTATGCTTGTTTGGGAAGGTTTCTTATCTTCCAGGTGTGTCGGATTCTAGGTACTAATCTCTTTATAATCCCTATCTGTCAGTTATACGAATCTTCTTGTATTGTCTTTTCTCGTATTTATGTCAGTATCTGCTCAGTAAAGGACTTTTAAAGTCGAAAAATCTTGCAGACCTCCTTCGTTTATTTTTCCTTCGTGACATTTATCTTTATTTATGGATTTATCACGTTCCTAACTTTCGTGATTCAGTTATACATATATATATATGATATATATTAACATACATTTATATATATATATATATATATATATATATATACTGTATATATTTATACTCTATATATATATATATATATATATAATATATAATATATATTGTGACGAAGTGCCAAATATCTGGTTACTACACTTACCAATCATTAATTGTTACCTCACCACAGCCAGACACCTGAACCTTCATCACAGGTAAAATATGACTGATTACTCTAAAGGCAACAGTGATCCCTTCAACAACTTACCAGTATTGCAGAAAATCAGACTAAGTTCATTAAAACAGGTGTGAGGTAATCTTATATGTAATTAAGTTAATTATAGGACATCACTTCATCAACAACTTTAAAAGTCTAAGTACTTCCCTGGTTCTAACTCACTTCAACTAAATTGAAGGGAAACTGCTCAATTACCACTCTATGTTTCTACCTAAACAAAATTTAATTACTGGTGAAAAGGAAAACACTTATAAAAAATTTTAATGCAAAAATTTATTATAAAACTCAAAATTTATAAGTGAAATTCACAATATCGGGGAAATTTACTGTTACTTGAAAACAACACAAACTTTAATTAATTCTTGAATTAATTAAGATTAAATCAAAACAAATTTATCACAAAAATCAAGAAAATTAATTCAATCAAAATTCAAAAGTGTTAGGCAATAACTCAAATTTGGAAATTAATTCATAAGTGCTAAACAACACTAAAACCTGCATAGAATTCTAAGTAAATGCAAATTAATTCACAAGTGTTAAATTCAAATAAATGTGCAACCATTAATTAATGAAAACAATTAAGTCAATTAAATTGTGAATGTAAATGGAAACACAGAAAAATGTGGAAAATACCAAAATTGCAAAGAACAGTAATCAGAACATATATAAAAAAATCACACTTCAACAAGAAAAAATGGACAGATGCACTCAGTGGCGTGGTTGGTTTGGTGTTTGCTTCTCACCTCGGTGGTCGTGGGTTCGATTCCCGGCCATTCCATTGAGGAGTGAGAGATGTGTATTTCTGGTGATAGAAGTTCACTCTCGACGTGGTTCGGAAGTCACGTAAAGCCGTTGGTCCCGTTGCTGAATAACCACTGGTTCCATGCAACGTAAAAACACCATACAACAACAACAAAAACCACTTCAATAAGAAAAATGGATAAATGCACAAAAATCACTCCAAATGAAACAAACACAAAACATAAAAATTTGCAATGTGTAAAAACTGTAATTGCTTCACCAAATCATTGTAACTATTAGTTGCAACTAATAAACCTTGTAATAACACATTACCTTGGTACCAATTTTCTACTGCAACCAGTTCCACCAGTAGGTATTTCAAAAAAGAAGAGCCGCCATTACACACTTGTACAATGTTTGTTCAGATTATACAATAAGCACTAAATAATACTAAATAACTCGTAAGAAATATCAAATCTGAAATTTATTCGAGTGACCAACAACTACGTACTATATCTTTACGTTAATTGTAAAATCAAATATGACGCGAGGGAGAGAGGGAGACCCAAACGCAA
>NC_087221.1:8378153-8393153 GCF_015104395.2 Macrobrachium nipponense | reverse complement strand
CATCTTCCGTTCGTCTTTCACTTTTAACTTTATGTTTGCGTGGTTTTGATCATAATTTTATTCCTACAGAACCGGAGCATCTTACAATTTTGTTGTGTTTTGAATGCTTAGTTATATTTTCTATATTGATTTTCTATGTTAATTACTATGTGGATTTTCTCCTGCTGGCGACATTTAATGTCTGCTGTTAAGTTCTTCGATTTGGGATGAAACTTCCCCTCCAAAAGTTTTTAGTCCTTTGCTTCTCTCGTACTGAGTCCTGTGTTCCGTTAAGCATGTGTAGCTCCCGAGTTTTCCCCTGGTTCTTGTAATGTTTTAAATCATTGATTAGGAATCGTAAATTTCAACAAATGGTGGGAAATGTATAATTTTGACAGATCTTGCTACTAAAAGACTGCATTCAGCAGTTCGCTCAGATATCATATTTTGATGTGAGCAGTATTGAACTCCATTTGAGAAATATTTCATTTGATATCCATACCTTTTTATCTTGTGGGAAGCATCAGTTCGTGATTCAGCTTGTGAAAAGTGTCTGACTGGGTATTTTCAGTGACATATTGGTTTAAGAATATTATTTTTTAATTAAGTACCTTGTTTTTACTTTAGCCCTTGAACTCTTTATCCGATATTAAGATAAATTACTCAACTCAAAACAAAATGAACTGACGTACTTGCAATTCGTAACGTATAATGTTATCTTATTATTGTTAAATGTAACCATTATACATATACATATATATATATATATATATATATATATATATATATATATATATATATATATATATATATATATATATGTGTGTAATATATATAATATATATATATAGTATATATATAAATAAAATATAATATATATATATATAATATATATATATATATATATATATATATATATATATATATATATATATAAAATATTATATGTATATATATATATAATATATATATGGTATATATATATATATATATATCTATATATATTATATATATATATATATATATATATCTTATGCTAAGTATAATCTTCAGTATCATGATTCAGGTGATCTAGACAACTATGTCAAAAACTATTGTTGCTACGATTGGCTACTTAAGTCAGAAATAAATTACTGATCTCATACTTTTAGGAAGTCCCGACATCATCACTATACCTCTTATGTTAATGGTAAAATTGCAGAAAGCTGGACATTGTTGGTGGGGGTGTGGGGTTGTTATTGCTTGTATTCCCACATCACTCACCCAGGACTCCCCTTCACCTTCTCCAGTGACATTCCCTAACAATCCCAAATTTATCCTGACATGAGAGCTTTATATTGAGACTAATTTAAAGTAATACAAAGTTTATAGATTTCATCATTTGAATATATCTAAGCGACTGATGCTGCATTTCCTCGAATTGAGAGCTTTGGAATTCTCTATCTTCTTTTGTGTTCTCTGACGTTTGAAAGAAGATGCAGGTGAATCTCGTCTTCCATCGTGAAGGCACCACCCCACTTGTTTCCTGTTTCTTTTGAGACTACAACTAAAAAAAGGCCGCCAGGTTATTCATCTTATACGCACAGACACACACACATATTCCGACATCAGGAACCTAACAAAATGAAGAGCTGACGCTTTTCAGTGGATAGCCAAAATGACAAGTTTCCTCATGATTTGACATAACGATTCCATGATTCCATGTGAATGAGAAATATCCTCAGAGGGAAAACACTCGTTTCCATGTAAGTGAGAACGAGGAGAGTTTTGCAGAAGAGAATATATATATATATATTCTTGGAAGAGTGAGAAAATGAGTCTCGGTGCTCGAGACAGAAAAAAGACGTTCTTGCCAGTGCTGAGAGGGTTTGAGGGGGTGGGGGTTGAATATGGGGTGGGAGGGGCCAGAGGGGATGGAGATAGGGCAAGAATAGCTGGAGTGTAAACATTTCGGGATGGCAATTAGGCAACAAGGGGTCTGATCCCTCTCTTATTATTTGACGGCGACTTTTCAAACTTTGGTGTCAGGTTAACTTTGTGTCGGCGCCGAGTCGGGACTTAATAGGATTAAATGCAAAGTCGAATGTAATATTAGAATGGAATCCGAGGGAGATCAACGCCGGAATATATAGAGTTTGAACCCCTTTAATTGGTTTCCTCCCTTCCTTTAGTCTCCTACTTATTTCTACGAGTCCATTAAAGTTTGTTTGTTTACAGTGACTCAAGAATCCCATTCAGTCGAGCAGGGGAGGGGGAGGTGGGGAATGGCGGGGAAGGCGAAGGACTGAGGGTTGTTCGTGCATTCTGTTATTCCTTCTCTACAAAGGATCGAGATTACAAAGAACGAGACACAACTTGGTAACAGAGAGGAGTGCATTTATAAGGAGATAGAACTTGGCGGTGCAAAGTTCATGTTTTGCTAAATTCCAGATCTTCAGAGAGGCAGGTAATTTATTATAGAAATATAAAGGCGATTTACTATTCTTTATTCAGTCGACAAACCTAATTTGTATATATTCTCTTCGATCGTTTGACTCGGGCTCTTCAGATCATTAAGTTTTACTGCCTTTGACGAGTAAATTCTCCCACAGACAATCTATAATTATATTTATATATATTATATATATATTATTAATAATATAAATTATATATGTATATATATATATATATGTGTGTGTGTGTGTGTGTGTGTGTGTGTGTGTGTGTGTTTGTAGAAAGTCAATACTATATTTCAAACACCACCTGTTTCTCTTTTCACACAGACAACGAATGAGAAAAGTTACAGAAAAAGCGGAACTTATACCAAGAGGTCTTCAGGTAAGCCGTTTTAAGCCACTCAGGATGACAATTTCTCTTTAATCTTCTTAATCATTGGTTGGAGGAAGATTTTATCTCTAATATCTGAGTCTCAGAATCATTGTGTATTCGAAAACCAAAGCTGATTCTACCATCTGGCTTTTGATCCAACAAATTCTGCCATAAATTATGTGATAAATTCCAGTTTATTCTGTGATTATGGCTGTTTATGTGGTTAAAAATAGCTGGCCTTTGTTGTCCATACCTAACTGAACATTTATGTTGTATTAATCTCTGGGGGAATGATTTACCTGTAAAACCGATGTAGAAATGGTCACAGCCGAGGCAAGGGATTACTTATACTCCTGTGCCTTTAGGGATTGGCATTTTTTTTGGGTAGGTAAAAGCAAAAGGATTAGTTTCCAAGTGTCTGTGTCAATGCCTTAATCCTGTCGAGCTGTAGAATTTTTATTTTATTGTTGGGCATCTCTCTGGTGTTGTTTTGTGTGGAACCATAGAAGATTATGTTCGCTTTATGAAATGCTTTCTCAATGATATAATCAGGGTATTTTAAAGCAAACAAAATGCACATCGGTTTTACTGATAAATCACTCCCCCAGAGATTAATACAACATAAACGTTCAGTTAGGTTTGGAAAACAGAGGTCAGCTATTTTTAACCACATAAACAACCATAATCACAGAATAAACTGGAACTTGTCCTGTATAATTTATAGCAGCAATTGGCGGTTCAAAAGCCAGATGGTAGAATCAGCTTTGATTAAATAAAGACACACAATGACTCCTTCGAAAGGATCGTGGGACTCGGATATTAGAGATAAAATCTTCCTCCAACCAGAGATATTGTCAACCGGGGTGACTTAACGAATGACGTGGAGACCTCTTGGTATAAATACTGCTCTTTCTATAAGTTTTCTCATTCAAGAGAGAGGCAGCTGGTCTCTGAAATCTAGTATTTACTTTCTACATTTTGACATTTCTATGGTCTCCTTTTATTAGATGGAATTCTGTTTTAACAGAATATGTTTCAGAGTACACACACACACACACACACACACATATATATATATTATATATATATATATATATATATATATATATATATCTATATATATATATATCTATATATATACATATATATATATGTGTGTATATATATAATATATAAGATAATATATATATATATATATATATATATATATATATATATATATAATGCAATTTCCGTATATGTGCATGTGTCTGACACGACGTATAAGCAGCTTCATTTCCCCTAGCATAGAAGAGTCATGATATTGGGCCCAAGGGAGAAAAGCTATTTATTACAGTCCTGAAAAATCCATATGGTTCAAGTAAATCATATACTTAGTGGTTGTACCTTCATTTCTAAATACATGTTTAAAACCTAAAGTTAATCAAATTCTACAGGTGTTTATATATATATATATATATATATATATATATATATATACAGAAACACACACATAACACTTGCGCTTATGTTTACACAGAGATGTTGGTTTCAGAAATTAATCAACTTCAGGTTTTTCAATATGTATTTAAGAGAGGAGGTACAACCCTTCAGTCAGCAAACCACCAAATATATAATTTACTAAATAGCTTTTCTCACTTGGGACCAATATCATGACTTCTATGTTAGGGAGATGAAGCTCTTTATACACACACACACACACACACCACACATATATATATATATATATATATATATATATATATATATATAGATATATAATTATATATATATATATATATATATATATATATATATATATATATATATATATATATATATATATAGATCCTGATGTGAGTCAGTAATTTACTTAGCAAAGAAATGGGAGAATGTACAGCCTTCATCATCCTCTACTTAAGACAAATAACCTTTCCCCACTGTCCTGGTGGACAGCTTTTAATGATTATATAGATGTACCATATGAAGAATCTTATATTGTGAACAGTATGGCACTGTATCCGGCTCATTTAATTTCTAAAAACCCTTGTTGGATTGGATTTAACTTAAAGATTAAAATCCCCACAAAACCTCAGACCAGCAATTTATCTGACATCTTAATGTCATATGGTGCTTTAATTAACACGATGAACAAACCCACAAACCCATTTGACATTGAGGTTTGAGTAGTCACCTTCAGCCGAACCATTTTTAGTTTTCTGTAAAAGAGAACTACTGAGATGACTTTGTCTGTCCTTCCGTACTTTTTGCTTTCTGTACTTGTTCTGACCGCCCTGGGATCTTAAAAACTACTGATGCTAGTGGGTAGCAAATTGGTATGTTGATCATACACCATCCAATCATCAAACATACCAAATTACAGCCATGTAGCCTGAGTAGTTTTCATTTTATTCAAGGTTAAACTTAGCCATAATCGTGCATCTGGCAGCATATAGGCCAGGCCACCACCAGGCCGTGGTTAAAGTTTCATGGGCCGCGTATCTTACAGCATTGTACCCAGACTATTGAAAGATAGATCTATTTTCGGTGGCCTTGATTATACGCTGTACAGAATACTCGAAAAAACTTCGGCGCATATTTTACATGCCTAATTCTTGGTTTTGGAATGAACATCAGCGAAACATGCAGCATTTGGAAAAGAAACCGTGCTGAAAAAAAAAAAAAAAAATTTATTGCATTTTCTCGGACCTCATCTAAAAAAAAAAAAAGAAAAAAAATATATGTATATATGGATTTGGTCCCAGCTCAGAAAAGAACTTGATACAGGATTATTCTTGGGTCATATTTGACCTCTCAAGATATTTCTAAAAATTTCTTCCTAGCTTAGAACACCACGCAGATACAGTTGTGTTGTACCATAAGTAAAACAGTTAAGCTTAGCGCCATATGGATACAGATTTATACAGGATTCACTAACTGCTAAACTAATTAAAATTGTGTACATCACGGAACTCGAAACTAGCTCATTTGTTTGATGTTGTGGTAGTCAGTTGAATATTCTAAACGCCATTGGGAAACCATTCTGATCTCAAGGTTTGGTAGTTTCAGTGCTATCATTGCTTCCAAAATTGGTCACTTTTTGTGACAAGGAAGAGGTAAGTGCTTCGAATAAGATGTTCTCTTTACGCATATCCCACTTAACTCTCTTAGGCACAGTGGCAGGTCTGTCCAAATTGAGTGGATCTTTGGGTCAAGGGTCAGATTTTGGCTTTTTCGGGAATGAAAGCGTGCAGTAAGGGAATATTCGTTGTGACGTTATTCCCAGTGTTCTGGGTTCAAAGAGACCGTTTCCGAACAAAATTTGAAATTCTTTTGTCTGGCTGAAGTTCCATTATGATGGTATACCTAGCGTAGATACATTTCCTGTCTGGAAACTTGAATGATTTATTCCTGTTAAGATTATCATGACTGAGCAAATAATCAAGTGATTCCAGAATCTGTAACACTTCCGTTCTGGATAAGCTCTGTATACAAGGGAGAGGTTGCTGCCTTTGCGCCCTCCTTTAGACTTGCTGTAGATGGGTATAGTTATGCCCATCCTGATGTTCCGTATTGATCCCTATCATCATGTCAAACGAGCACGTTGTTGGTTACCGCTTTTGACTGGAAGAACAGGCAGCTGTGGGCTCTCTTGAATCATACTCGTCAAAGATGAGCCATAGAAATAAGTAAGGTGTTAAGTAAGGTCATCATTATCAGAGAAATGATAAATATTATTACCATTGTTATTTATTCGAACTCTGGCTTTCCATTGAATAACGTATTAGATATCCTATGACATACATCATTTTCACTGTAAATTTCATTCGTTAAAGTCAAAGTTGATGTTACTGTAAGAAGAAATTCACCTCCCATCATCGGAACAAAGCTGGGTCAAGTGGAGGTTAAGTTATTCAAAAGCGTATCGTATCATTTACGTTCTATATTTCAAGAAAGAGTCATTTACTAATATATCGATGCTTAAGAGTCAATCAATAGCATTAGCAGCTTGTTGTTTATGACGCTGAAATGATCATCAAAATATCCTGATTACTTCTGTCAGACGTTTGAGAAATTGCTTTTCACTAAGTTTGTTCATTTTTACCGTAACATTTTTAGAAATTAGCATACAAATATCAAATGGATCATCTCATGAGTTTAGGAAATGTTCCAATCCAGCCGGAATTTTATGGCTTATGAACCTAGAGGAAGTAGATTATGGCAGTAGAAACTTTGCTTTTGATATGGTTTAAAGATAACTCACGTATTGCCATTAATTGTATGAAGATAGGATTTTGATGAATTAATGAATTCTAGAATCACCAAAATCTGATTTATATAGCTTTAGGAAACTATCATATATCACCCCACTTGATATTGTCTGAAATGTTTATCACAACACTCAGTAGCGTTTAAAAAAAATGGTCATAACAATTTCCCATATTGTTATTATTATTATTGATATTATTGTTGTTGTTGTTGTTGTTGTTGTGGTTTCTTCATGCTTGATGACTCATTTAAATGAATATGTGTCACTGTTAAAATATACTTTTTTTCTTAGAAGGATGTAATTACAATGAAATACAAATCAGAATGTGTTTTGAATAGAATGCGAGTGTAATTTAACTTGTGCGCTTGTAATTATTATAATAGTATAACAGCAACGGGTTGGATGTTATTTTTCATTTAAAAAGAACGTAACTGTAAATTGTTACACATTAAACTGCAATTTTATGAACTTTTAAATCAGTTTAAATGCATTTGGCATCAACTACTTACCAATGTTAATTCTATTATTCAGGACGGTCGGAAAGAAAGCGCCGAATAGAATAAGCTGTAAGTATGCAATGCGACGCCCCCATCCCCCCGACCCCCCTCCTCCCCTCGCAGAGTATGTCTGGTATTAGAGGCTAAGAATTTCCAATTTATTTTCCTATTTCCTGACAATGACTTCCCTTTATGAGGTGAGGAGATGAGGGACAGGGGTCCGGGGTAGGGGGTAGGTGCTACTCCGTATAAGGAAACAAAAACCCCTAAACACATGACAAAAAAGGGGGAGGGGCCGCGTTAAGAGACGATGGATAAAATTATTCTGCTATTTTTTCCTCAGTACAAACTACTCTGTATATTTTTTCCTTCTACGCTTTTAGACTCTTAGCCATGGTTGTGCGCGTTAAGAAAAATCTATGAATTATACATATTTTGTATCCGTGTACGTATATGCATACGGTGACCAAAGGACTTCCTCCAGCATGCCACCAGACTGACGTCTTCCACTTCAGGACCATAGGCCCCTTTATTATTACCTATCCCTACACGAATGAGGTACAATAATAGTATCATCAACGTAATAATGACCTAATTACTTAGCCATACAACATCTATTTGATAATTACCTACAATAACTCGTTTGAAATAAATTATCACAAACATATAAAAGATAAAATCACTGGACTGATGACATTCATCTTCTCACCTATGCTGATCTTTTTCCGCGTTGTCTTCTCGTATTTTCTATTCTTATCATTCGTAACCTACAGGAAGCAAGCCATCTTCAACAGCTCCACACTTTTCTTGTAATTTGTTTTCTACCACACGTGGAAATCCCTTCAACGCTTCCCAACATTTGTTTTCGTACATGCTTTCTTTCAATTGCTTCTCAACAACCAATTGTCTCCATGGGAGACTTCATTCTGTGCTTCACTGTAGTCGCATCCTTTCACTATATGATTCACAGACTGTTCTTACTATTCTTATTAACTCATTTTCCATGTATTCTGTTTCCTCTCACAATTATAATTACTCAGCTTTCTCTATTTACTTTCAATGATTTTCTATTAATTTCACTGTAACTCCTTTCAGTTTTTGTGTTAGATCCTTTTTTCTCAGTCAAAATCTTAACTTACATACTTTACCCCACACAGTTAGTGTTCTTTTGACCATATAATTTTTTTATAAAAACCTTTTAGTTTTCCAAGAATATAGAATATCATTTATTCTTCCCACTAATAAATTAGAACCTTTCCTTCATCCACTCATTCCAGTCACACACCCGTCAACCACTGAATATACAGCATAACAAGTATGATATTGTGGCCCTATGACCACTAAATCTACAGCATACCAAATATAATATTGTGGCCCTATGACCACTAAATCTACAGCATACCAAATATAATATTGTGGCCCTATGACCACTAAATATACGCATACCAAATTAATATGTTGGCCCTATGGACCACTAAATCTACAGCATACCAAATATAATATTGTGGCCCTATGACCACTAAATCTACAGCATACCAAATATAATATTGTGGCCCTATGACCACTAAATCTACAGCATACCAAATGCAATATTAAATCTTGATACCTTTCTGTTCTTCTATTTATTGGCTACCAACTTTTCATCATCAATGCTCACTTTCATATACAATTCTATAATTATATTAACCTCTCCCATTTTAGCATCATTATCAACCTGCCTTGCATCTTCGACTTGCAACAAATCTGTAAAATACTCTTTCAACAAAGAAGAGTATTATCTGCAGAAAGCATCTCTTCATTTACTGACATACAGATTTTTTTTTCCGAGGTGAAAACATATATTCTCAACGGTCAAGCCTCTTACATATCATATTATCTGGAGTTTTTCCAATCTTGCCATTCTCATTCCTTTTATGCTTTATATTTCAGTCACCCCTGACCCAGTCACTCTTTCACCTCTCCATTCTGAGCGCCAGATCTTCTTCTTTGATCTTTAAGTACTCTAACATCCAGTGTCCTCTCCTCGAATACAATAATCGTCAGTTGATACATTTCCTCTTTTCTGTGGCACATGCACTTGCATTAATTTAAAGGCCTTTTCAATACTTTTCTTTCTCTTTTCATAGTTTGTATGGCTTCTTTTCTTTAATGTAGGTTCATTTTAAGGTTCAATTATACAGGAGGCGTATTTCAGACGTAAATTATCTTGCTTGCGTGTTGTACCTTTCATCATTTTCTTTAGATTTAGGTTTGAAGAGAGAGAGAGAGAGAGAGAGAGAGAGAGAGAGAGAGAGAGAGAGAGAGAGAGAGAGAGAGAGATCAGCTCTGATTAATCATCTTTGATAATATTAGATTGTTTTTTTGCAAATATTCATATGAAACGAAGTGACTTTAAATATTTATAGAGCCATGAATGATGTGAATGGTAGCTCGGATGTGCTTGTGTGGCACTTTGATTGCAATATGAAAACCCTTCATCCTCCTCTCAGGCAGAGACTGCACAGTAACATACATACGAATGACAAAAGCAGCAGCAGAAGAGTCGCTGGAAGCCAGGCAGATTTACAGGCAGGCAGGCGGACAGGCAAGGCAGGTACCCCACCATTCCAGCCAGGTATTGCGGCCAAGGCCTCCTGGAAATAATAATGCTTATAAAGCCTTTAGGTCGAGCAATAGTTTTGTCCAAAGCTCTCCCGCCACCTCGGAAGTCGGGGCTCGACCGAGTTGGTAATCAGTTGTCGTCGTTATTAAGCTCCTACGATTTAACAACTTTGTCTGTAATGACTACAAGGCCAAAGTTTCTCTCGTTAGGCAAAGGGAGCCGGCGCTTGCCGAAGGTGAAATTATTAATGGGAGCCGCTTTCAAAGTTGTAGCAGACATTCCGATGTTCGCATTGCAAAAGCACCCAGTGACAAGAGGCGGTGTGGTTGGGGTCTATATATACTCGCTCATTTTTTCTTCCTTCCCCTTTGATCAGATTAACTTGAAACCAGAGAGCTTCACTCATCCAAGCATCCATCTTTGTATTTATTATTAGATCAGAGAAGCTGATTAGGTTTTGTAACCAGGCTGTTACATATAGTTTACAAATATACATATAATAAATCATAGTTTACATATACATATATAAATTATATATACTTATACATACATACATATATATATGTTCGTATGAATGTATGTGTATACTATATATATATATATATATATATATATATATATATACATCGATGTATGTATATGAATCACGGTAATGTGATATGACTTATAAATTAATATTCCATATATGTGGTATGTATGCTTATATATATATATGTGTATGTATGTATATATAATATGTCACATATATATACATATCCACTACACACCACACACACACCACCACACACACACACACACACACACACATATATATATATATTATATATATATATATATATATGATATAAATCTAGATATACATATATATTAATAATATATTATACTATATGTGTGTGTGTGTGTGTGTGTGTGTGTGTGTGGTGTACTATGTAGTATATATATGTACATGATATATATTATATATAATAATTATTATATATAATATATATATAGTATATATATATATATGTGTGTGTGGTGTGTGTGTGTGTGTGTGTGTGTGTGTATGTATACTATACACACAACTTTCAAACAATAAGAGGAAAAGGAAACGGTAAAAAAGTAAACTAGTAAGATTTAAATTAATACTTATTTCCGCCTAAAAATCCATAAACGACTCATACTTGGCTATGATGGACGAAGATGGCTCTATTCCAGCTCTCGTAGATTTATCTGAATTAGCAGAGATCGATCTGGGCGGCCACCAGACTGATTTCATTTCTTTCTTTATTTGGAGATTGTTTTGAAGTGAAAGGCGTTTCCAAAATGGGAAGTAATCGAGACGTTATGAGGGCATTGTGGTGACAAAGTTTCACACGAATCTAGTGAAATGTGGCCAGTAAAAAGAAGAAAAACACTAATAATATAGTAATTAAATAATAATACTATTAAATACATATAAAAATATATTATAGTTCATATACATTATTATATATATATATATATATTATATATTATATATATATTAATATTATATTCTATACTATATATATATATATATATATATATATATATATATATATATATATATATATATATATATATATATATATATATATATATATATATATATAATATATATAATATTAATATATATATATATGTGTGTGTGTGTATTTATATGTTGATATGTGCATGTGTATATATATGTTATATATATATATATATGATATATATATATAATATATATATAATTATACTATATAAATGTATAAATTTAGTTTGATGTATGCTTATGTATATTATATACATCCAACCCATATCTTGGATGCTTATGACAACAGAGTACAAAATAATCTTATATAATAAAGTGGTAGGAAGCCAGAATTAGATAAGAAAAGGCTTCTTTATCTTGTTTATCGGCTTTTAAGTCAATAAAATCGTTGATGAAATAAGGAGTAGATAAATAGCTTAGAGTTAATTAATTCATGGATAATCATTGCAAATCATTGGTAGAACATGTTATATTTAAAATTGTATGCATAAAATTCAATTTTACCTTAACAGTTTAAGGATGAATGTAGAGCAATACCTGGTAACCTTATCCATATTTTGAGAATTGTTGGTATGAAGTTGAAATTTAGCATTTAAGGAAGAATAACTTGAGACCAGGCCATGGATATGTCACATCTTATTTATACTATATATCATAGCACTATTATTATTATTATTATTATTATTATTATTATTATTATTATTATTATTATTATTATTATTGCTGTATAAAAGGAGTCTTACAATCAAATATAGAATATTGTATGGTAAAAATTTCAACAAAGTCAAAGTTTAATGAAACCTTCTGTAACCTAAGCACTTAATCTGCACAAGAAGCACTACGCAATGTTCTTTTTACAATACCATCTATTATTATCTTTTCGCACTTGAAATTATTTCTGAAAATTCATAGGAGTATCAGGGTCAAGTGATACAAAATCATTATTTGTTACAAAGACACTCATGTATAATATAAAAAATTCGTGTAAGTTTGATCAACAGCAGCACAGGGATTTACAAACTGAATAAACTACTTGTAAACAACATTTTTAGACAATTAGTTTTTAAATAGTAGTATGATAGTTTTTGTGTTTAGGCATTGCTACCAAAGTAGTGTCTTTGTAGCAAATAATGATTTTTTTGTATCAGTTGACCCTGAGGTGTGGAAAATACACGAAAGGGCTTGGTCAGCTTCTTTCATTCCTTCCTCCAGCTTCTCTCTCTCTCTCTCTCTCTCTCTCTCTCTCTCTCTCTCTCATCTCTCTCTCTCTCGTCTCCTCTCTCTCTCTCTCTCTCCCTGTCCTGTCTGTCTCTCTCTCTCTCTCTCTGACTCCTCTCGTCTCTCTCTCTCTCTCTCTCTCGCTCATCTATATATATATATATATATATATATATATATATTATATATATATATATATATATATATATATATATATTTTCTGTCTCGGATATTGAAACTAATCACAGAGGCTACTCCATCGTTACTTTAAAACTACTTCGAAATACTTGCACGTTTTCTTATCATCAAACTGTTCCTATCAAGTAAATATGCTCTCGAAATTACATAATTTTTTTGAGATGCTTTTAGAATGGAAAGAAACCTTACGAACTAAAAATCTCTCTCTCTCTCTCTCTCTCTCTCTCTCTCTCTCTCTCTCTCTCTCTCTCTCTCTCTCTACGCGTAGACTGTCAACATGTGCAATTTTCGAATTCTATCGTGTTTTTAATATATAAACTTATTTTTTTCTACGCCGCCCGCCGATGAAGAGCTATTACCTTTCCACGGAAATGATGGATTAGTGTTCTGCCGAGATACTTAAAATAAATGGTGTAGGGAGCAACTCGAATCGGGACTCAAGACGAATGACACCACGAATCTGAGACGAACCGGAAAACCTGAAATCGACTGTTAAAATATGAGAACACGCAAGAGATTAATGGTACGCAGGGGTGATGCTCTCTCTCTCTCTCTCTCTCTCTCTCTCTCTCTCTCTCTCTCTCTCTCTCTCTCTCTCTCTCTCACTCGTTCAAATACTGGCGTAAAGGACTCTCGCTCTCTTGTTCAAATACTGGCGTAAAGGTCTCTCTCTCTCTCTCTCTCTCTCTCTCTCTCTCTCTCTCTCTCTCTCTCTCTCTCATTGTTTGATCTATGAATGAGAGAGCATGACAGCATAAAGCGTTGTATCTTCTGTTCACTCTCGGAGCGAGTTCTTTTCTTGGTTGGATTTCTGAAAAATAATGTTTACTGTATTGTGGATAAATTTTCCTGAAAAAAAAAAAGCGTTGAGTACTTATTTTGAAATACTTTCGATTATATTACTACTGTTTTATTAATGTATTTATCTGACTCTCCTTCTAGAAAACAAAAAATTTCAATATTTAAGCATCCTTTAGGCTACCTAGCAATCGTTCTCAAACGGCTCCGATATAATGTAGTTCCACAGTTATCTTTAAGCCCTTGGCGAAAAGAAATGCAAAAAACTGCTTTATTATTTTTCCTTGAGTAATGATTGTCATGATCACTTTCTGAGAGGTACTTTATTGGTCGCATATGCCATTTTTAGTAAGACTTGCTCCTCTTCCTCGGTAGACTGGTTCATAACGAACGTTGGATGACGTAAAGATTCGTTTATATTACTGACATTCCAGCAATGGCCATTGCCCAGTGCATTCTGCGGATATGTTGAACACTATTTAACAAACTTTATTACAGACCAATGAAATATCCATGTTTGGACCCTTGACCTGAACATTAATAGTTCTCTAACTTGCAGCCAAAGTAAAATTCCCCCGTACAGTCTGACCCCATCTGGTCCAGGAGACGCGGACTGGCAGTAAATTGGAGGAATCAATTGGAAGATGAATGACTTCGCTGATCAACCCCCAGAAAAGTGGAAATTATAGTGCAGTTTTTGTTTGTGTTGACGCTGAAGATCTATGGATTTGGCTGCCCCCTCCTTGCTCCACGGGAAAGGACCAAATCCCCACCTCGCCCTAAACTTTTTTCCACGTTGGAGGACCCCCAACTTCCAACCCCACCCTTGTTCTATTGGGGAAGACCCCCTGCACCCCCTTCCTTCCTCCATCTGAGAGGACCCAACAGACATTCTATCTTCCATCTAGGGGAACCCCCACCTCCCATCCTCTTTTCTTTTTCCATCTGAGCAAGGGCCCAATAACCTCCTCCGGCCCCCTCTATCCTCCTTTAGGGCGGGGCCCTCGACCCCCATCCTCATCCCCTACAGGAGGAACATCCTCTTCCCTCAGTGCTTAAGACAGTAATGGTTCAGCCAATTCTAAATCAAGTTGGGGAATCGAGAAGAATTTTTTCT
>NC_087221.1:8368153-8373153 GCF_015104395.2 Macrobrachium nipponense | reverse complement strand
TCATACAACTCAGTCAGTCTGCAACTACTTGCAATAGAACTACACAATCTCTTTTTGTTATACGCTGACAAGCATTTCATTACGATTTGAAATAAAACATATCTGTACAAGGCCCAGTCTTTAAATCCTAAGAAAACAGTAATAATAACGACTACAGTCGGTTTCATTTTATCCATCGACTCCTCAACGTAAGGTTTAGGTAAATGTGGCTGAAATCAAAGTTTCCGATATCATAGGCCTAACTGTGATAGACATGCAAATTGTTTCTTCAGTAATCTAAACGCCCATGTATACAAACAACCCTCTCACATAAACATGCCGATTTATGCCGATAATATAACAATACAAGCAAACGAATGCCGAGCTTGTAACAAACAGTCTACTCAGGTCAAATGGAAATGAATTATTTTTTATCTCATTTTAGGTCCATAATATAGCTATGCGAGTGAGAATAAGAGGCATTTTAACAATTACTTGCGTGTAAACTACATGAGTGGGTTAATATTAGAAATAAGCAAAAATATTGTTATCTATGACGCTGTCTAGGTCCCCGAGGTTTCTAGAAGGCGGGGAATTTCAGTAATGACATGGCATGATAGCAATGGTATTGTTTTCTTTCCAGAATGCCCTGCATATCTACATAATTTCTTCTTAAGCATTGAGATCATGATGACAGTTATTTCTTGAGCACTTTCGGGACTATTTAACTAAATAACTTATCCAGCAAAAGTTTAAGATCCTTTCAGCTCCCTTATTCTGATTATTGATGAATACATACAGCTTAAGAGGCTAGCCAGGGCATACCATTTCTTTCAGGCACCGAAACGATAATTAGGTAAAAAAGATAAATTTAGGTTACAATAAAATAGAAAATTTGACCGAAATGTAATGAATGTGTTCATAAAAGAAGGTCAATAAAACAAAATACCTGGCGGATCAGTAGCACAGGACTATTTTCATTGGTCCACGTTTCATTTTTTAGCGGTAAACTATATTAAAGATTATTTTTTAGTGTATAGACGTAGATATTACTCTAGTATCATAATTAGAGTTGTTTTTAAATGTAATGAAAGCTTATAGAGAATAAAGTCTGAATAATTATTAAAAGCTCATCGTTCGTTGGCGTTTGATCTGAGTATATTGTTTAATATAATCTCGTCTTACGTGTGCTTGTGTTGGTATATTTTCAATAGAGATCGACGAGTCTATGATTCATATCGGGAGGCGCCAGGTTTCTTTGTCTATATAAACATTCAAATACGGTATTGGACAACTAGTTTGTTATCTATCACAATAAGCCAATGACGTGCCAACCATGCGCATGTGCCACATCCTCACCCGTGAGTAGACGGATGAAGTGGAACCGACTGAGCCTGTAGAAATCCAAGTATTTGTATCGAAATTCTTAGATTTTTCTATTTAGAGAAAGTAAGTAAATATCATCAATATAATTTCCGTATTCTACAATTCTATTGCAATTTATTTTTCGCAGGAGAAAGAACGAGACGGAAACTTCTTTGTTAGTCATCTTGGCTTTTGTGAAATCAATGCAGGCAAATTGTAATCCACCAAGTTGACCATCGAGTTCCCAGGAGAAAGCTCATGGAAGCTGATTGGTTGTAAAGCCAAATTTTACAAATTTATGACCCACTGCATAGCAACCTGATTCTTTATTATGTATTTTTAAAATGTAACAGCAAGAGTTCAATTTAAAAGATTAACAGATGTTGAGAAGTCCCCAAGGAAACAGACACCAAGCGATAAAAATATATTCGGAATTATTTTATGCATTTTCTGTGTGTGCGCGATACCGGAAAAGATTTTGCCTTCAGGTTTTAAGTTTTACTATTTTATATTTATTTATTTAGTTATATTTTTAAGTTTTTTGTTTAATTGATAATTTTACATTCTTGAGTTGATATAATTATCGGCAGCCAGTATATCTGTAGTTAATCGTGATTGGTTGTTCATGCTGCTTGTCATTCAACACTGGCTGTAATCATATCGGCTCCAGACATTCACCACCAGTTAAAAAAAAAAAGGGGGGGGGGGGTCGGCCTACAGTGGATAAAAGGAACGCTTGCCGAATTTGGTCTACATAATTGGAACTGAGTTATTATGAGACAATCTGCGACAGTTAGCGACCTTCAACAACCAAATTATCATATGTATTATTATTATTATTATTATTATTATTATTATTATTATTAATTTTCAGTAGATGAATCCTATTCACGCGGGGGCCATTGACTTTAACAATGAACGTTAGTTTTCAACCTCCCACCGCAGACCCCACACTGCAGCCATAACTGACCATGATACAGAGCCAGTGATTTTTCATCGCCATGGTGGAGACGCGAACCCGCAACATCTGAGTGGCATTTCACGACACTGACAAGTGTACCAGCGACCGAACTTACTGATAAGTTCACGAGCTTTGCAGACAAAGTCCTTCCAGTGAAAAAATGGTATATAATACGAGGTGGGCGAAATGATCAAAGTATAAAATCTTATTTGTAATTACAATGGAGGGAGAGAAAGCCTTAGTTTCAAATAAGTGAGGGTGCGACGCACTTTTTTTTTTTATCCTCGAGTGGTTAGTACTAAACGCTGCGTAACATTGTAGAGGAATCACTGTTTCGCCGTGTTTACTACTAGCCCACCGGGGATCAAATGTTGCTCAGTGAATTGGGGATTTCACGAACTCCCAGAAAAGTTCAGGGATTTCGTGAATTCCCTGGTTTCGGTCTTACTGTAAACACACACACACACACACACACACACACACCCCACACACACACACACACACACACACACACACACATATATATATATATATATATAATATATATATATATATATATATATATATATAATGCGCACATTTATATAAGGATGATTGAAGTCTGTCAGTAACCGAAGATTGATGCGACACGCAATAAACATTTGGGAAGGTTTAAAAGTAGCAATGGGAAAATCGAACGAAGCAAAAGTGGAAGTATATCAAACGTTAAATCTTGATGCAGAGAAGCTTTATTGTTATGAAAGGTGATATTTATTCTCGAGTTCTGAATGATCTTTGAATAAGAGGAATGTCCCTTAATTTTCGTGGAGTCTGGTCAAGTTAATAATTTAGATGCCAATAAGTTTAATCTCTTAGTTAGAGAAAGAGAGAGAGAGATGGCGATAGCGATAAGTCAAGCAATCAAATTTAGATCTAGTAGATGTATGTATTACGAAAACTGGAAATGTCAAAATTCATAGAACGCAATTTACGAGGAGATACGGCGAGAGATCAGTTCTTCCCTAACATATAAATCCTGCAAGGCTTCCGTGAGGGAGATAATGGACACCCTTCGAGTTCGGAGAAATTATTTACACTAAAGTGATCAGGTAAGAATCCTTTGAGGGCTGCCAAGAGGAGAAAGAGCGTGTTCTGTGGGTCTTGTCAGTCCGTGTTACTTTATCGGCCAACCCGGTAAGCACCTCGATCCATCATAGGAAAGAACTACCCTTCCTCCTCCCCCATCTCTCCCCAACCCCCACCCAACCACGTTTCCCCTCGCTCTCAGGTTTTAGTGCTTTTGTCTATTTTCTAAATGCCGTATCTCTCTCTCTCTCTCTCTCTCTCTCTCTCTCTCTCTCTCTCTCTCTCTCTCACTTTAATTATCGTTAACGCAGGCAATAGAATTACCAGTATAAAAGCCAGCCTCTCTCTCTCTCTCCATCAGATCTTCGTCCTCGTCTCTCTCGTCCTCTCTCCTCGTTCTTTTTTTTTTTTTTTTTTTTACATCTTGCCTTCCCTTTTCACGCCAGTGATCTCAAGAATCATTTATTTTGACGACGTATCTATGCGCGCAAGGCAGAGTGACCACGGAGAAAGATTAAAAGCAAACGAAAACAAAATTCCAAACACATAAAATATCCCCTGAACTGATCCTCAAGGCGACCAACACTGAATGCAGTCATTGAAAGTCAAGTTACCCTCCATTAATAAAACAATAAACACCTACAGAAAAGCAATTGCGATGGTTGAGTATTTTTTTCACACCCTCTCTCTCTCTCCCTCTCTCTCTGTCCTCCTCCTCCTCCTATTCCCCAGCTTGCCTCTCCCATAGCCTTGTACACTCCCCCCTCGAAGAGGCGCGCCATTCATCAAGTTCTCGCCCTGGTGACGTTTATTTATTTTTCTACGACTGAGTGGGATGGTGCAGGGAATAAGCCAGCCTCAGCCTCCGCTACAAGGGACAAACCTTTCTCTTGCCTCGTCCGTCTCTCTCTCGTTCCTTTCGTCTAATCTGGGTCAAGACCTGGATATTTATCGAAACGTTGCGTGTGGAAGATCGACCTCGAATGACAATACTCGCCAGGGGACGCCTTGTGCCTTTGCTGCCCGATATGAATGAAGTCTTCTTATTTTGTGGGCCCGTGTGGGTGGGGCGGTTAACGCTACATTACTCGACGTCTACGTGGGTTATCTCCGACAGGGAGAGTGGCTCGATAACCCTACTTCTGTGACAGATGGCAGGCAGGGCCCTTCTTGAAAGGGTCATCTAGGGTCAGACAGTCAGGTGTGCAAACCACAGAACACTCTATTTTGCTTATTGTTATTTTCACTTTAATGGCTTTTCCCACGGGTGTTGGAGGCGGGCTGGCGGGTGTTTCGAAGAATTGCCTTCCGAATGTTGCTTCATATTTATTGAGTCACTAAGTCTTGGTCGAGTGGGCATTTGTCTTTTTAAATCTTTTAATTAGGAATAAGAATTTTATCATCACTGTAAATGTTCTATTATGTTTTCATGATTAAAAGTGAAGCCCTTTTTTTCTAAGATGATAATGATTATATTAGTTAAACTGTAATTATCGTGTGTTTATATTTCTTGTGATTCGGTTTTAAGACCGTTTTCTAAGAACTGGGGATGCTCCTTATATTATGTGGCTTTGAAATTCAAACGTTCTTACTTGTCTCCTTTCGATGTTAATTGTTCCTTATCAAATAA
>NC_087221.1:8358153-8363153 GCF_015104395.2 Macrobrachium nipponense | reverse complement strand
CTAGAGTATATGTCATTACACCGTAGGTTTGGTGAAAGGAAGCAGAGAGCTCGACCCCTCCGACCGAAACATATGCCAATACCTAGAAATATGGCATTGTGCCAAAGGTGGCACTCTTATGGTAAGAGCCTCATGGCTCTGAAGCATATTGTCTTAAATTTATCATTCCCTGCGATGGTAAAAGAAAACAGTATTCAAGAAGAATTAATTAAAACTTATATGAAGGAAAGAATAGAAGAAACCTGGCATTCTCTTCTGGTTAGAGGTGTCAAGTTCTCAAAATAAAAATGAGGCACTCTGCCATCAGCATGAGTGCCAGGAGAGTTCATCAACTCACTCTTAGTCTTACTAGGACCCTCTATGCCTTTGACTTCTCTTCCATGGATTTCTCGGAGGTCGATGTATGGACCCCAGGTTTTGACTTGGTGGAGCCAAGTTCGAGGAAGTTAGGGGAGTGCCAGCTGCCCCGGCTGCTGCGACAGCTGGGACAGAGGCATTTCTTACAAGATCTAGCACCAGTTCTCGGAGCTCCTTAAGTTCGTCGGCCAGTTGAGGTGTGGCAGAATCCTGAATCAAGGATGTGGCTGCTAAGGACTGGGAAGAAGAGGAAGAGATCGTTGTTGACTTGAGTTGCTCGCAAGGTGCAATAACCAGCCCAGGAACGGGTTGCGAGGCCGTGCTTTGCCTTTGGGTGAGCTTCCACTGTGGTCATGGGAATCTGCTAATGAAACTGAGTTGTCCTCTCTCACTGGCACTGATATTGGAGCCAAACTTGGGTGGGGGGATGGGAAAGGCAGCCCGAACTGGGATTTCTGGAAAGGAGATTCTAGAGCTGTTCTGGCATTGACACTAATGCAATGTCAGGCACAGGAATCAGGTTTGGAATTGGCTCAACAGCTGGACTGGGTAGAGCCTGGCACTGCTCAGGGTACGGAGGTGACCTGGGCAGTGGGTAAAAACCAGGTTTGTGAGGCGTAGTCATCCCTAATGAATGATTGGAAATGTTTGGACCCTTGATTGTGTTATCATAGAGGGGGACCGGACATCGTGTCCCAGGAGGATGTCAAAACCTCCAGGAATGTAGCTTGCTGCAGCAAGCATGCAGACTTTGGACCTATAAGGTCTTGTGAACTTTGGGAAGTATCATCTTAACAGGATTGATACTCTCAATCATGACAAGATTATGTCAGTCAATTCTAGCTCCATAGGGGACTATGTCTTCCATTATGAGCGAAATTTGCACACCATCATCATTGAACATGGTTTCCTGGCAGGCGGGTAGCTACCTCTCGGAGGTGTCACAGAAATGGGACCTTGGCTGGAGGGCCTAAAGTACTGGATTTGTTATTGGGTATTAGTTTTGTTAGGCTGGGGTATTAGTTTTGTTAGCACTTTACCCATTCAGGTGATTGGCCATTAACCTTGCAAGTAGTGCAATAGCTTCGCTAAAATCTTTACGTGGCACTTCCCCTTTGGAGGGCGCAGGCTGGTGTTTCCCATTTTGGGTTGTAACAGGTGCCTTCAGTTGTAGTGCAGCACGTATGTGACACTGTTCTATAGTGTGGCACACCTTTTTGCAATGCGCACACACTGGTCTCTTATGGGAGTACTCATTCTTGATTTGCTGTTGAGAGTTTGAGGAGGATTGTGGGAACTAAGGTAAGGATGATTTGTGTTCTAGGTGTCAGCACAACGACAGCACTCGGCAACCGTCTTAGGAATGTTATCGTATAGATGGGTGGTGAGAGCTGGCAGGGCATAAATCAAGAAATCCTTGAGGTGGAAGAGTTCAAGGATGTCCTCCATTTTAATGGCTTGGAGAGTCTAGTCATCATTTCAGTGCTAGATTCTTCTTAAATTCAGACCAGGTTTGGCCTGCCTCCTTGGGCATGTCTCTCCACCATTTTCTCTACTGGTCAGGAGTTATTTAGAAAGCCTTTATGATGGCTTGGCGGACAAGGATGAGATCTCCTTGCTCCTTAGGGGGAAGAGCATTTAATGTAATACCTTTCCCTTCAAGGTGTTTGGCCACAACCAGAGACACTTCTTCAGGAGAGAACGTGTATGTCTTCAGGCAGGACATTCTCAATATGGTCAAGCCAGACTTTAGGCTTGGCTTCATCCCATTTTCTTATGAGGGAACATACACTGCTGAGGTTTGCATGTGGAGTGGGAGTGGCTGTGTTGTGCCCTCCTTGGGCTACCATTGCAAGTTGATACACCCTTTCATTCTCCCTCTCTACTCTTTCTGCTTCTTCCCTTTCCTTCTGTGCTTGTCTTTCTTTCTCCTTTTCAGCTCTTTCTGCCTCCTCCCTTGCTTTGGCAGAGTCTGCCCTCTGTTAGCCCCACTCCTGCAGGGCTTGTCCCATAAGCCCCAGTTCCTTGCCAGTTGCCAGATAACACTTGAAATCTTCAATTTACTGGGATCTGGTGATATTTGTAAGGGTGTGGCCCCTTGGATATAACAGTAAAGACACAGGGCACAGGAAGTGGTCAGAGTTGCAATATGGCCAAGTATGAACTGGCCCCCTGCAGGTGAGGTGGCACTGGAACTCAGTCTAATGGTGACCTGAGTGACCTAATTGGTCGAAAGGAATGACTGTGATGGTTCATTGGAGCTTTGGATTGTCTGAAAGACTCAAGGTGTCTCAGTAGACATATGGTGTCTGAAAAGACAGATTTGTCTGTGAAAAGGGCTCAGGTGTATCGAAAGACTCAAATTGCTTGTGCTAAGCAGATCAGGGAACAGATTCAATAAGTCTGGAATAAGACTCAATGCCTGTACATAAAATCCCCAGCCTGGACTGTGACCAATCAGTTTTACAGAAAAATCGCTTCCCCAGAGATAAATACAACATAAATGGTTAGTTAGCTATGGACAACAGAACTCAGCTATTTTTAACCACATAAATAACCATAACCTAAGATTAAACTGGATTTTGTCACATATTATTTATAGCAGCAAATGTCGATACAAAAGCCAAATGATAGAGTCGGCCTTGATTGGACAAGGACAGGTAATGAACATCTCAAAGGGCTCCTGGGAATCAGATGTCATAGATGAAATCTTCCTTCAACCAATGCTTAAGAGGATTAAAGAAGAATTATCAGCGGGGGTGACCTAAACACAGCTTACCTGTAGATGGATCTCTTGCTATAAATACTGCTGTCTCTGTAACTTTTCTCATTCATTAACTACCTGAAGAAAGACAGTAGTCTCTGAAATATAGTACTTTCTTTATATATTTTGGCATTTTATGACCTTCTTTTATTATATATATATATATATATATATATATATATATATATATATATATATATATATATATATATACATACATACATATATATACACTATATATGTATATATACACATATATATCTGTATATATAGTATATATATATATATAATATATATATATATATATATATATATATAGATATATATATATATATATATAATGTGTATATATAATATATATAATTATGCATATATATGATATATATGATATATATATATATATATATATATATCTATATATATATATATATATATATATATAGTATATATACACATAATTTATATATGTATGTATATATATATATATATATATATATATATATATATATATATATATATATATATATATATATATATATATATATATATAATAGATATATATATAATATATATATATATATATATATATATATATATATATTATGCATATATATATATAAAATATGTATATATATATATGTATGTATGTATATTTACATATATATATATATATATATATATATATATATATATATATATATATACATCGAGCTACAAATGTCCTTTAATATCTAATTCACTCTATCTCGGAATTAATATATTTTCATATATGCTTAACCGAAGTGGAATTTTATTAGGCGATAATAGAATTGTCAGCGGCCGGCCGCGAAACGAACCCGGGCGCCTACAATTCTATTATCGCTTGATAAAATTCCACTTCGGTTAAGCATATATGAAAATATATTAATTCCGAGGTAGAGGTGTAATTAGATATTAAGGACATTTGTAGCTCGATGTATGTATATGAATCATGGTAATGTGATATATGACTTATATATATATATATAATATATATATACTATATATATATATATATATATATATATATATATATATATATATATATATATATATGGACCTCGTAGCTTAGTAAGCCTTGAAAAAGCTTTAAAGTGACAGTGCTCAGTTTTAGTTTCTTGGTATGGATGAACAGTTTAGCCACAGTCCATCAAAACCCTAAGTATCTCTTTAGATAAAAACCCTGATCACATACCTGTCAGTTAGTCGACTACTTTGGATGTAAGAAACGTACGCAGGTAAGACACTCATCCCAGTTACTATTTGAAAATGGGAAGGGTATGTATTTTAGGGTCCCAGTAGGTCAGCGGTTTTTACTCTCGCTTCATCAACAAAAGACCAAGATCAGTAACATTTCTGTCTAGCAGGGGCATCGCTCCAAGGAAAATGAAACTGAGCTGTCATTGCCACTTCTGTACTTTAACTGTTGAATCATGGATGAGCCTGTGTGAAGTAAAACTTCCAGTATATATGCATCAATGTACATCAACACAGGAGGCATACCAGCCGCTCAACTAACCCCAGCAACACACACAGCACAATTTACCTAATTCATTCACACACTCTCATTTTCTGGGTTTTAAGGTTCTTCTTTTCCAATATCTTTTTTTGCATAAACTACCCATCATTATGTCTTTCTCTCTCTTGTCCCCCGAGCACCTCTGAACTGAATAGTTTTCATCAGCAGATCGCCATTCACTCTGTTAATTTAACTGAACCATCTCTGTTCCAGTTCTTATGCAGCATATAATCTTAAACATTTCAGCCTTTTATATTTCATTTAATTCATCAACCACACTTTACATCTATAACGGGGAGTTGGTTCATAATTCCCTCCTTACATTTCCACTTGACTTCCATA
>NC_087221.1:8350653-8355653 GCF_015104395.2 Macrobrachium nipponense | reverse complement strand
CGACTTCCACCAAGGCAATTTCAGCTGGAGGACAATAACGACCCGCGACCAAACAAAGTCCCGTCATTTGGGGTCCCTCCCCGCCACCCCTAACCCCCATTCACCACTCTGTTTATCCAACAGTGTCAAACCCAATTCTTGCTGATTTATCGCTGCTCAAAGTCTTTGGTTCACATGGCGATTATCGCCGGGATATTTGGCACGGAAAGCGGTCATGATTCTCTCAGATCATTGCTAGGTTGAGGAGGACGAATGGATTTGTTTCTGGTCGTTTATGTCTCCGATTCCATTAGGACTTACTTGGATTTCTTCGGACGGTAATGGCCAATGCATGTAATTTAGGTAATGGTGTTGACTTTCGTATTGGAGAACGAATGTTGCAGACGATAATCATTTGCTATATTTTCTTTCTTTTATATTCCTTACATTTCTGTAGATTTCAATCATGGTAATCAACTTGAAGCATTCAAACGGAAAAAGATTACAATATAGCAATATTCAATAGATATCGGGAACTGCTCCGAAGATATTTGCAAAATCACTATCCCACGACTCATGATATTGTTAGCAAATTTTATATATATATATATATATATATATATATATATATATATATATATATATATATATATATATATATCTTGACCTGATCTTCACTTAAGTGGCCTTCTTTGTGGACATCTTGGGTGCTTACTGGTGAACAGATAACTTACTGTAAGAAAACTGGCTCTGACTGCAAATACTGGGGCTAGTGAAAACAAGAAATAAGAATGGGCTGAAGGCCTTACTTCAGCAAGGAGAATTTCAGTTAAACACTTAGGTTTTACTTTAACAAACAATTATATTTACAATTTAACACTTAGAACTGAAGGATTGGGAATTTAAACAGACAGGTTAACAGAGTCCCATCGAGTGATTTAAGTTAAGAGAATCTAAAAACGCTGACGAATTATTGTAAGGTCCTCTTGGAAAGGGACACCATTGCTAGGACTCAGTAACTATTTCTACTGTGAAAGACACAAGACGAACTGGATGTTTCCATAGCTTAGAATGCACCATTGTGAATGAGAGACGCACACAATTATACGTCGGGAAAAATAGCGAATTCTATCAAATCGAGGCTTGCACTGTAGGTTCTAAAGATAACTCAGTTCGGATGCGAAATAGCTTACTTAATTTTACACACTATGCTGACTCAGTCAGGGTATTGTGAGAAATCACACTTTAAAAAGAAAATGGAATTCTCTATATAAATGGAGGAGCGCATGGTTGGATGGAAAATAACCACAACTCAAGACTTTACTTTTGACGAAGCAGAGTGTAGCCTGTAGAGATGTACACTAAGTGTGGAGGGAAACTCTTAGGGAATGCACTGATAATTTGACTGGGGGTGGCCATATTAAGGACCACGTGGAACAGCAGGAGCTTCGAAAAGGACAAATGCATCCAACAGGAGATGTGGGGTGGTAGCGAGTTCTCTGTCCACAATACCCAGCTTCTTATGACTTTGGGGAATTAATTTTCTGTTCCCGTGAGATGGCGGTGGCATCAATAGCATCTTGCCTGAGGCGCCAATATAGAGGCTGGTCACATGGTTGTGATTTCCCATTTTCTTTAGTAAGTGCCAATGTAGTTTTCCCATTCTCTGATTGTGGCGGCATTTTCTGAAAGAGGAATTTTCCAGGCAGTCACAGGATCTCAGAAGGATGAACAGGTTGACCGAAAAGGGTGAGCATTTGGAGGAATAAAAGAAGGGGCTAATTTCTTGTACCCTTCACCAGGTATCAGTCTGGCAACAATCAATATCTCATGTTTAAAAGCCTGGTTGGAGGTTTAGTAACTTGCTAAGGGGGCTGCCCCTTTTCAATATATCATACTATATTATTATATATATATTATATATTATATATATATAATATATTTATATTAATTATAATTAATATAAATTATACTTAGTATATATATATATATATAATATTAATTAATTATAATATATATATAATATTTATATATATATATATATAATATATTATTATATATAGTTATAATATATAATATAATTAGTAATATATATTATATAGATAATATATATTATATATTGGAGTTAGATTGTGAAACCATTGATTTCACGAAATCCATGAAATATTCAGGGAATTCATTAAATCACCAATTCACTTAGGAACATTCAATTCCCAACGGGCTAGTACTAAACTCTGTGAAACAGTGATTCATCTTCACTGTTTCGCCGTGTTTATTTGCCCTTCTGAAAGCAGATGTGTTTTGCTATGTTTAGTGGTAGCCCCTCGAAGGTCAAATGTTCCCTAAGTGCATTTGATCACTTTTAATTCCCAAAGTGCTGGTACCAAACATGGCAAAACACATTTGATCCCTGAAGGCTAGTAGTACTAAACATGGCGAAACAGTGCAGATCATGTTTTTGAATCACCTGTTTTGCCAGTAGCCTTGCACCTTTGGGATCAAATGCGTTTCCCATGTTTTTAATACTTGTCCCTTGGGGATCAAAATTATATATATATATATATATATATATATATATATATATATATATATATATATATATATATATATATATTCTTGATCATGTGCATTTATTGAAATTTGGTTTTTCTTAGAAGAGATAATTCGAGAAAAAAATTGGCAACAGTTACAGCCCAATTCAATCTCAGACAGCTGAAATAAAAGACATGAAACCCCCAGCGCAGAAATGTGCTACATCAGAAATCTTCTCACGTCTGCCTGAAGATATTTCCGCAGTGCATCTACCTCCTCTGCCTCCTTCATTCCGCCCATGATGACTTTTTACCACTGATGATTAGTTCCTCGCTGGACGAGTGGTTTTCGCGCTTGGCTGCCAATCCGGTGGTCCGAAGTTCGAATCCCGGCTTAGCCAACGCAGAATCAGAGGAATTTATTTCTGGTGATAGAAATTCATTTCTCGATATAGTGTGGTTCGTATCCCACAATAAGCTGTAGGTCCCGTTGCTAGATGACCAATTGGTTCCTAGCCATGTAAAAATATCTAATCCTTTGGGCCAGCCCTAGGAGAGCTGTTAATCAGCTCAGTGGTCTGGTAAAAACTCAGATATACTTAACCATTGATGATTTTTTTACCACATGGTGATCCTGTGTCTTCTTACCTTTGTAACTGTTATGAGGACAGTTACCTCAGCCACTGTCATCCTTTTCTTTGAAATGCTCTGAACAGCCAAATTTCCTGCTGTTTTCTTTGCCTTATTTTATTCTGTGATTTGATTTGGCCTGTCTGTCTTAACCATAATATTTACAGGCAGTCCCCGGGTTACAGTGGGAATTCCGTTCCCAGCAGGGCAATGTAAGCTGAATCTAAAGCGATTTTCAGCTTACAGTTCCCTGTAGTCATCATAATTATAATGGGAATAAATAGCACTTACAGTGATTTCAGTGCTGTAATTCCAGGTTACAGCGCCATAAAGCTGGTAACGGCGCTGTAAAGCCATTTATGGCACTGAAAAATTGTGGTTAACAGCACCATGAGGCAAGTGAAGTCCTGAACGACGTAACCTGAACCTGACGTAACCTGGGGACTGCCTGTACTCTCTCGTAACTTTAATACCTGAGTCAGCCACGTTCATTGATGCTGATTATTGCTCCTGTGTTGATCTTATTAATTTAGTCTTACTCCCATTCATATTTAACTGAATAATATCACAGGTACTTTTAAACTCTCAAATGTTTATGCAGCTTCTCACCAGCATTACCAATGCACTATGTAGCAGTCATATGCAAACATCTGTCCCACCATACTGGCTCACAACTTTTTTTGTGTCACACACTTGCATTTTCATTATCTGTTCTTCCTCTGACTCCCCTCAAAACGGTAACTAAAAAAGTTTAACAAACAGTGAAATAGAAGCATCCTTGTCAGGGAGACAATTCTTCACCATGCCTCTCCGTTTCTATTGTGCATAGTTTAATACATGCGTAGGAATGGCTTTACAGGTCTTAGAACTACTACTATTCTATTCATGTACGGATATGAAAATCGTACATATATGAAAATATATGAAAGGTTTGTAGCCTAATACGCTGAGAGATAATCCAGAATATTGCGATTCTTCAGGTCCTTGATGGAGTACAATGAAAGAAAATATATAAATTTATATATATAGTAAATATATATAATATATATATATAATATATATATATATATATATTATATATATTATATATATGTTATATAGTTTATAAATAGTATGTGCACACACACACAAAAACGCGCCTTATATAATGTAAGTTAATCACAGTTGTAGTCTTATTAAAGCCGCCAGTTTTGATATGGAAAATGCAAATGTAATACAATTATGAGAGGCTGTTAGCATATGGTGCTCCATAAATATTAGCATCGCCAACACTAGTTCCCTCTACTCGACTTACATTGACAGCCTCCTGATTCCTTCCACTACCACCGCTTTCTTCCTTCCTAGGCCTTAGTATCCAATCCTTTTCCCCCCACCTCTCACGCTCCCCTTAATGCCACCACCACCACCACCACCAGAGGCGACCCCCTTCCCCTACCCCCTCTTATCCACGGTAGAGCTCGGGCCTCCTACCCGTCCACCGCCACCCGTAATACAGACTTGTCCATTTAATAAAAGTTGGCCAAGTCAGAAAAACTCCTGCACCCAATTCCAATTTTGCATACGACACTGATGAAGAAACAAGTTTGAGCGCAACCGGACCCCGAGATTTTCCCATATTTCCTTTTAATTAAGAAGTTATGACTTTTGAAAAATGTTTTAATAAAAAAAGTCTTTTGTGAATTTTTTTTTTTATTTTGAGTAGCAGTTCTCTTTTCCGATATTGAGCCTATGGAGCTTCATAAGTCACAGGCGTCTTGTCTTCATACGGAAAGAAAAAGGAGATATATTAATTACGTTTGTGAATTGAAATGGAAGAAAAGATTTTCCTTTTCCTTTACTTTCAGTTCCTCGAACATAAGA
>NC_087221.1:8338153-8348153 GCF_015104395.2 Macrobrachium nipponense | reverse complement strand
CTCTCTCTCTCTCTCTCTCTCTCTCTCTCTCTCTCTCCCCCACGAATATTAAATAATGAGATGACATTAGACTTCCTTTATGAATGTAATTAGATTTTATCCTATGTGTAATTATTCGCCGAACCACTGCCAAGAATTTGATAGATCGATAAACCGCTTCTCTTCGTAATTTGTATTGTCGGTCGTTCTTGTACATTATTTTGAACGGATTTCTTTGAAATTTTCTCTCAGAGAGAGAGAGAGAGAGAGAGAGAGAGAGAGAGAGAATTGTCTACTAAAGGTCAGAAAAACTGATAACCCTGCTGAAAGATGTAGTGAGAGTAATTGTATAGTAATGGATAAAACGAAACAATGCCTATTCATAAGGATATTAAGAATTTTTAGTCTTCCTTTCTGCGAACAGACGGACAGAGAATCTGATGAGTGATTTCACTTTTTTTGGGGGGTGGGGGGCATCCCGGGGGGAGGACTGACGTTTCGAAATATGTTTTGTAAGTAACCCCTAAGTGATCCCACCGACCCCCTTCTCTCTCTCTCTCTCTCTCTCTCTCTCTCTCTCTCTCTCTCATCTTTTATGATACTTCTCTTTTATATGACCATTTGCCTGGTTTCCTTATCCTTATTCTTTATATTTTATATTATGACGTACAACAGCTGACGTAGAAACTATTGCACCCAGTTCACTGTTTTAGGTCAAGAGTAACGGCAATCATATTTCTAAGGCACGCGCCCATATCGGTACTTTCCTCCTTCGGTTCGGAGATCGAACTTGGGCTCTTCAGTTTTCAAGCCAGGCGCAGTATCAATTAACTTCGAAGGGAGAGAGAGAGAGAGAGAGAGAGAGAGAGAGAGAGAGAGAGAGAGAGGGCCAGAGTGTTAGCAGAAGAATAATATTAGTGAATGTTAAAATTTAGAGATAACACGTGCGGTCAAATTTATTAATAAGTTGATAAAACTAACTTTTTAAGCTATCCGCATTTCTACGGGCAGAGAGAGAGAGAGAGAGAGAGAGAGAGAGAGAGAGAGAGAGAGAGAGAGGAGAGAGAGATTTGTGATATTAATGGTAGGTAATGTAATACTCCACGGCTTGTTTAATTATAATGCAATATTACACTGGTACAATATCATTTACGTTTTATTACTTGCATATCGTACCAAAGAGAATACTGATGCTGATGATGACGACGATAGTAATTATACTTATATTTAATGACTTATCCGACGAACATTATGCTAATCCTGCACTCTAAGGTATCGGCGAGTGTTCGTGCGTTAGTCATATTGTACAGGTATCAGGATCTATAATGAGGTCATGCCACTATCAGTATGGTTATTGAACGGAGATTGTATGTTATCACTCAACTTTACGAATTGTTCATTCATTGTTATTAATACCTATTTGTCACACTGGGTTGATTATGTATGGCATGTGTCTATATTTGTCAAAATGGTTTCGTCGGGTAATTTCTGCTCTTTTCTTAATATGATAGATTGTTTGCATAATCCTAAAAGTGTATCAGCTATTAAACTAGTTTTATTTGTTAGTGTACGGACAAGGAAGCCGCTCTTCTCTCTCTCTCTCTCTCTCTCTCTCTCTCTCTCTCTCTGTACATTTTACTTGTACCTGAGTGGGACATTACATGTATATCAGGGATTTATGAATAGGGTAAACCCTTTCCTCTTCACGGAATTTCCGGTCTGTTATTATAAAGTGCAAGTGACCCACTCATATACATAATCATTACAATTGCAAAACCCCCTCCCTGACTGAAATCAAATTTAGATTCATAATCAAATATAAATGCTTTCTGAGCAGTCATTTCCTAATCTTAAATGGGAAGAGCAGGAGTCATTATGGTGTGCCATATATTTCTCTATTGGAATATTCATCGCAACGAACAGAGTACTTTATATTTTCATTTATATTATGTTGGAGTGAAGTATCGTGAGAACAACAGAGGGATTTTAGTTTTCCAGTTGATGTTTTCTGGGTGTGAGTCCTGCATCCTTGAGTGCCTGTCTGCGCATGAATCTGGAGACCACCGCGGAGTCCTTCCTTCATAAGCCGTCCGGTTATGCACGGATACCCAAGTCCCTCGAGGTGGTGGTCGTGGCGTTTTTGGCTCAAATGGACGGCTGGGGCCGGCTGGGTCTCTCTCGCTCGATGTCGGTCAGCCCAAGTATAGTTGCTCGCGTTTCTGATGTTCTAAGGTCATAACTCGATATCTTTTGGTGGTATGTTCGGGATATTTAATGTTATATGTTATCCATAATGTGGATCGTTTTTGTTATTAACAGTGTTATTCATCTTGTATTATTTACTGCTTGAAACTAACGAAGTTTTCGAGCTTAAAAATCATCTGACACTTTTTTGACCAAAATGACAATGGAAGAGATGTGCCTCTTGTATCATTATGCCTGAGTTTTGTTGACTGGCAACCCATACAATATATCTAAATTTGGGAAATTAAATTTTCAATTTTTCCCTTCCAGTTCTTCATTTATTAAATGTAAGATAAGGTTTGAGGCAGTCAGGAAAGGGCTTTACCCAAAAAATAGCAGCATTCAAGAGGTAGCTTTAGTTCTAGGTAGTTTGATTCTTGACCAAAAAAAATTCCATCTGCTGTTCTTTCTTAACCACGAGAAAAGAACTCAGAATAAATAAAATCTGTGTTTATTTATCCGTAAATTGTCTCTAAGGGAAACTAGAACGCATTAAGCAAATAGAAACAACACTCCGCCATTAATCGTCGTGTAAAACCCGATATCTTTGAAGTGTGCCCCTTCCGAAGACATCCCGGACTCCGGTAAAGAAAAGAAAGCTGTTTCATGTTCCAACAGACTGAGAGAGAAAGAGACAGAGAGAGAGCCTGCTGCTCTACCCGAAGGGTGTTTGAAGGAAGAGAAATAGATGGCCATGGAGGGGAAAATACAGAGAGAGAGAGAGAGAGAGAGGATAAATGTTGGCTCCCGGCAAAAGCCCTAAAGAGTGTCAATAATTGTTTGTGTTGACCGTGACAAAGGTGCCGACAACTCTCCCCTTCGAACTGCCGCCCACCACCCGACATAAACAATTTAAGCTGACGCAGGTGAAGTCGCTCTTAAATGGCTACCCTCCACCCCCACCCCCACCCTCAACCCCCACCCCTCACCCTCCGCCTTCCACGCCTCCCATTGACGTCCTCCTCTTGCGCTCCCTTTATGCATGAGACCCAAAAAGGACTGTGCCAAATGACTCTGTAATGTTGTATATTTTGTTTTATGGGGAAATGGTTTGTAGACATTCCTGGAGACATATATCATCATCCTTCGGGAAGTTCGTCGTTTCCGTTTGTATAAAAAAATCTTTCATAGATAGCGCTTTAATGATGTTTCTGATTCTCTTAGAGTCGTTATTTAGGTCTGGTTTTATCTGCTCATGGTACTGAGGAAGCTGGAAAAACGTTCTTGTATTCTTCTGTAAAATAAGAAAAAAACATTTATTTCATTTGAACACGCACACACACACACACACACACACACACACACAACAACAACAACAACAACAACAAATTTCACAGGTGAAAAAAACTATTTTCTTCTGTAAATAAGAAAAATTTTATTTCATTTAACACACACACACACACACACACACACACACACCAAATTTCAAAGGTGGGGATGCAGGCACGTTGTTTGGTTTCAACTTTGTTGGCTCGGAAATAATAAAGGTTAATGGGTGATCCTTTTGATAAACAGCCATATGACTAATGAGAAGGGTCATTGTCATCGTGAAGAATTACTTACACGAAGTTAAGGCTGTTGCTTATCATGAGAGTGTAAGTTAAGTCAAAATGCCTTATCATGATATCAGCACTTCACAGTTTAATTCTAAAAGTTAGCAGTTGGTATCATCTGTATTGACAGCTGTAGTAACTGTATCGAGCTTAGACAGATGCCACTTCTTTTTAGGAGGGATGGACCACCGCCATCTTGAATTCAAGATGGCGGAGGATGGATTCAACTGGCCACACCAGGGACAAATAGGCTGACTTGTAACTCGAGGAAAAATGGTAAGTTGTCGGATGATGAGGACGACTCTCCTTTTGTGTTCAAGAATTTTGGTCAAATGGAAGACAGTGGTCAAGGTCACTTCCTTGTCATCAGCAGGTAAACTTTGACCACTGAATAACTTATCCTCTAAATTTCTTGGTGAGCTTTTGTGCATTCAGTTTCTTATTTCGACACCACAAAATGACCATTTGCTTAGTTGCTGTGTGCTTAAACAGTGAGTTTGCTGGCAAACATATTTGTTTAGATGAAAATAGGTCCAAAATTGTCAGTCCGGTTCACTAAAAGATTCTCTTATTCTATTTTCTTTTATCTTGAGAATGTTGTTCCTCATTTCACACGCTTTTGATCATCCTTATTACAGTGAGCATGTGTCAAAATCCATCTCATTTTCCTTTATTTTAATGTTCTTCCTAATAAACTCTTTTATTGATATATATGTATGTATGTATATGTTTGAATTGATGTATGTAAGTATAAAATCTCATATATTCATTTTAACATTCGTTTGGTGCCTTTCATGTTTTCGTGCACTTGGTGGCTGCAAGTGCTTGAATGACAAAGAAAATGCGTTGGCAGTGATTTTCTGGTATCCAGAGGATTGCCCCGTTAATATCGCAGACCACATTGAGTTTTGTCGCTTACTCGTGTTCTACAGAATCTCATTAATAATTATCTTGGTGGCCATGAATTACAATTTCTGGAGAACAGGTAATATTTTATTATTATGCATAATAATAGACTTGCAAGTCAATATTGAATTGTTTTTCCCCGTATGATTAATAGTAAAAGGCTATTATTAAAACATCTGTATTCTTAATACCTAAACTACTCTTTATTCTTTAATGGATGCAACTTTGCCATCATTACTCATCTGCATATTTTTTCCGAGTGTTTTGACTTGTTCTTTCGAACTTTTGGGAGGTTTTAAAATGCTGTTTTTTATCTTCTCTTCGGTATGTTTATGTAGTTTGTGTTAGAATTTGCATGACCCGAGCTAGGCGATGTGCAGATATGTTTTTGAAAACTAAATATTTACTGAAATGGCGTGAAAGCTCCCTTCATTAATCAGAACCAGGTAAGAATCACTATAGCCGTCATTAATGATACATTAGCGTGACCACTTTTGCATAATTATCAAGTTATTTTTTATTTCAAGGAAATGGTATTAGCTACCTCGTAAAGACTGGCCTTAGTTTATGTAAAGGAAACAGGATAAGTCTATTATAATTGCGCACCCCACTTCGTATAATGTCCCTTTTTTTCTTTGTTTTTTTCTTTTTTAATACTAGCGAAAGGCAAATGCCCAATTTAGTAGTTCACAAAGACAAGACTTGTTGGTTGACTTTCGATGTACTCTCTTCATAGTCACTGCTTCGTTTTTAACGTGTGTCTGTCTGCATGTGTAGGTTCACGTGTGTAATCAAGGCATAGGATAATGATGGTCCCATGTTTATTTTGCCAGAAGCGCCTCTCTCTTGCTTCATGGCTGGATTAGCTGCTCCTCATTAGTTCGAGTTTATGTATGATAAAGACCATCACTACGGCAATAATATTTTAGACGCTATTAAGATAGGATTTTAATAAGACAGTTTACCAGGTAGAATAGCTCGTTAAGGTTGATATTATTTCCTTGATGTTATTTAAAAAAAAAAGTTCTTACATTTCGTGCGAGCAAAGGTCTAGCAGCTATTTTGGTGTTCAAGATACCTTGTTGGACATTTGTTCAGACATGACTGAATTATTATGGGGGAAGATTCCACTCGGCAATTTGTTAGGAGTAGAGCAATTTGATATTCGTCAAATGACAATCTTTCTGTTGCTTTCAAAGGTACGAAAGGCAAGATTCTCTCTCTCTCTCTCTCTCTCTCTCTCTCTCTCTCTCTCTCTCTCTCTCTCTCTCCAGCTAGAATAAGATAGAGCAGGGGGTGGGAGGGATTTTTTCTAAATCTGATTTACACTATATATATTTCTGCATAAAAAATTCCACATATTCCATATTCTGTCATGGTTTGTTTAGGACGGTTAATTAATAAATCGCAGAAATGATGTTGGCACTGGCCAGGGTAACCATTTAAAGATGTGGAGTTTTTAAACTGCAATTCAGAGATGTCTTTATCAGATAACGCTATATATATACATAACCTACAGTTACGTTTGTATACGCACACAATTAAATATATTATATTTGTGTGTCTCACGCACGTCAATATATTTGACGCCAACTACACTGCTGGTCATCCGACCAACAGAGGTAAATAGTGTTGAATTTGTATTCTCCCTTTATTGGTAATCGGTATAAAACACAAAAATCTGTTTATATATATAATGCTGGAAGTCGTTCTTTAGTCTTTATTTAGATGAATATATATAGTTTTGAGCCAATTTACCTCTTCCAGGAATATTCTTTTTAGGACTTCCCGAAGGAAAAAACTTATTTTCATTGATTATCTCTGTCTCCGTTTCTCCAGCTTTCATTTTTCTTTACTCACATCTCTTGTGATTTTCGACGATGATTTTGTGCTCTTCTCTTGCGCTCTTACTTTTTTGTGTATCATTATACTTCTTTCCTGTTTCACTTTCCATTTCTGATTTCTTCTCGTTTAATTTTCATCCACATTTGCGTCACTAAGCAATCCGCGAAGTGGGAATAGTCGCACAGGACTAACGACTGCACAAGGGAGCGAGATGATCCATCCGTCTCATGAGGATGACATGAAGGGCTTAATGCAGACACCGAGTGGGACTCGTCTCTGAACTCCACAATACTGATAAATATCCTTGCAGTGTAAATTTTACTAGGATTGAAGCGGGGGTCGGGGGTAGACGGGGCGCAAGGGCTGTGAAGGGGTGACTGTGGAGTCACCTGAACAAATAAACAACAAACAGAGCCTTCGGTGAGCGCAACCATCGAAACTGGAGAAATGTGTTTATCTCGTAAACGCCTGAAAATCGTCCTGCCAGTAGCCACTTCATCGGTGGTGATTTATACGATTTTCGCTTTTCCGAATCGGGATATCATGCGCCACCCGGGTTTAGGGGTAGGGGTGGCCCCAGGGGCTGGGAGGAAGCTTAGTGTGCTGTCGTGAACACTTTAAAACTCTCTTATTCAAACTGCTGGGAGTTGAATGATGTTGAGTGGTGCCAAGAAGATATATATATATATATATGCATATATATATATATATATATATATATATATAATATATATATATATATATATTTAACCAAGGCTACAGGAAAAATAAAAGAAAGAGTACCGAGCACTTTCGTTTTCGAAAATGTGTTGAAATAATAAGAATCGCTCGGTACTCTCTCTTTCATTTTTCCTGTAGCCTTGGCTAAATATATATTGTCACGCGCTATCTAGTGAAATATAAGCATATATATATATATATATATATATATATATATATACTATATATATATATATATATATATATATAATGTATGTAATGTACTTGCCACTTTTTACACGTACGTATGTCATTGTAATAACTGCATAGCCCATCAAAAACTTCGGGAATTCTTCACACTTCTTGGATGCGCTTGCGCTTGTCACTACAAAGCCCTAGATCGAATTTCAAAGATTATGAAGTAATCATGATATCCGTGGCAGAATTTGAACGCGCATTCACAGTATCACATCGAGGTCACTGTGCCGACCTCGTGGCCAGGTGGGTAACCTGACCTCGTTTTGATACTCTGGATGCAGGTTCGAATCCTGTTACGGACATCAGAGTTACTTCGTATTCTTGAATTCAAATTTAAGGCTTTTTTTGTGTTAAGCATATCGTAAAAAAAAAAAAGAGGAATACGAGAAATCAAGAGGGCAACTGTTGGTTTATTACACACACACACAATACATACATTGCATCCTACATACAAATACATACACACATACCACACCCACCACCCACATCTATATATATATATATATATATATATTATATATGGATATATATGTTATATTTATATTATAGAAATATATATATGCATTAATTATATTATCTATATGTATGTTGTATATTGAAAGACATCAGGGCTACTAGCATCAACATGCTATCCTCCAAGTGCCTGTATTCGAGTTTATATATTTGTTGAGAGAGAGAGAGAGAGAGAGAGAGAGAGATTTTTTGGGAAGCCTTGATTACATAAGCGTATACCAAGCACAGAAGCAGAACATGAGACCTAATCATTAATTATCAAGTAGCGTATGTGCGAGCGTGTGAGTTCGAGGATGAGAAAGAGCTGTAAGGAGTAGGAGGAGGAGGAGGAGGAGGAGGAAGAGGAGGTGTCAGTTACACCCTCAACACCCACCAGGCACCAATGGTAACTGGACATGTCAAACAAACACTGAGCATCCACGATCGCGTGGGAACCAGCCTCAAGACCTGCTTCTTCTTGCTACGCCCTGCCTGACCTGAGGACCTGTGCTATGCTGCCTGGGTCCCCCCACACGAGAAGGATGTGCGAGAGAGAGAGAGAGAGATGGAATAATATATGGAAGAATTACAGAGAAAATGAGAGATGAACAAATTTCTGGAGGAATTGAGGGAGAGAGAGAGAGAAAGAGAGAGAGATGGAAAAAGAGAAAGTGAGAGAGATGGAAAGCTTTATGGAGGAAAGGAGAGAGAGAGAGAGAGAGAGAGAGAGTATACGTTCGAGACAGGCAAGAGGAGCTCTCATGGAATGGCGTTGAGGTCAGGGGGAGGGGGAGCATGACCCGTGGAATGAGAGGGTTATGATTAAGGTTGATTAACATTCCATATGACTTGGAGATCAATCAAGGCGGATATCATGGAAGTGGATGTGGGTGTCTGACGGTGTTGGTTTTGTGTTTTCCCTTTTGTTTCTCCGCTTTGATCATGTTTCGCGACCCTTTTTTGAGAGGTTTGGTGACGTTTCTTGATGTATATTTAACCGTTTCATTTTTGTTTTCTTTTTTGCCTTTTTTTTCTTTTTTTTTTAACCCTATTAAACCTTTCATCTTCGGACTTTGTATCGAGTTCGGTTGATGTTTCCTTGCTTGACGTTTCTTGATGTATATTTAACCGTTTCAGTTTTCGGACGTTTCCTTTTTGGACCTTCATTTTTTTTTTTCATTTGGTAACCTATTAAACCTTTCATTTTCGGACTTTTTATCTTTATATCTTCTTTATGATTCTTAGTTTCTGACAATTTTATTTCTTCATTTTAAAAAAATGTATCATTCTATGACTCGTCTAATTGCTGGTTCTGTTTAAGTTTATTGTCTTTATGACATTTTGTCATATTTCTTTATTTCATGACGTTTGATCCTTTTGTACTATTTTGTCTCTTTCGTAGTCTCCCTCAAACTTTTATTTCTTGTTGTTTCAGGTTTTGCCCTCATTTTGTGACCCTTTCCTCTGTCTCTCTCGAATTTATTTTTATTGAGTTAATATTTTAGTTTTCTGTAAAAGAAAACTATGAGTTCGCTTTCTCTGTCCGTCCGCAGATCTTGGAAACTACTGAGGCTAGAGAGCTGCAAATTGATATGCTGGTCATCCACCCTTCAATCATCAAACAGTAGTTTTTATTTTTATTTAAGGTTAAAGATAGCTATGATTGTTCGTCTGGCACTGCTATAGGTGCCAACAACACAGGCCACCACCGGGCCGTGAAAGTTTCATAGTCTGCAGTTAGAGTTTCATGTGCCGAGGCTGAGAGTTTCATACAGCATTCTACGCTATACAGAAAACTCGATTGCTCCTAAGTTTCATCGGCGCATTTTTTTACTTTTTTTTTCTTGATGCCAGTGTATAGGATATATCCACTATTCGTATCAACGCAGCAGCTTTTACTTAGTAAATTGATTATGTATATTTATATTCAGCTTTAACAATATAATTTTATTTTTCTGGTTTCCAACGGGCTCTGCGGTTAAATTTTAATATATTGAGTACCTGAAGATGAAACTATAGTTTTT
>NC_087221.1:8313153-8333153 GCF_015104395.2 Macrobrachium nipponense | reverse complement strand
GGAAAAGAACAACTATGTATATGGATCATAATTTTCAGTGCTTTTTTTTTTAATTGTGATGTTATATTCACCTTTACATCAAAGGGAAGGAGGTTCGTTTCTTGGTAGAGTAATTTTATGTATTTCGTCAGTTTATGACTAACAGTGAAAGTGAACGAAAAAAAAAAGTCATTATTATTATAATTGGAAAAACTGTTTTAGTCGGAAATTTCAAGAAACAGTTTTCATATGGTAATGAATCAAAGAAAATTTGCATGTAGCATACATGGCTTGCTATTTCTTTTCCCTCTTACTAATGATTATATATATACTTTTATATAAAATTTGTATATATTCTGTTTTATTTCTTTTTTATAAAATTCAGTAATTAATGATCAAATTTACTAATGATGCTCAATTTTTCCAACATAGAAATTATATGTGTCCCATGGTTTTTGTGACATCACTCCTAGACTTTTAATCGTTATAATTTTATAAATTAGATAAAAATAGAATTTTCTATTCTCGTTTACGTTATATCGGACGAATACAAACGAATAAATGCGTCTTTAACTTATGTTGCAAAATGAGACTTTAACTTCTATTAGCAAAATGCTGAAAGATGCCAGAGAGCCTGCCGTTGATACCTCCCCGAAATCTCCGTCGATTATTCAACAGAAAGGGAAAGCATAGAGATGCACAGTTCAGACAAAAGAGTAAATGTATCAAGTCTCGTCAGTATTACGCACTGGAGCATATTAAGGATAATGCACAAATGGATAGACTCGTTTGTATTTTCCCAGGAACCGGCTTTCAGTGAGGCGTTATTTTTTTTATTTTTTTTTTTAAAGACGGTTCAGGTTAGGACACCACCGCCCTATGACAGCTGTCACAACATTGCCAAGAGGCTGTCAGGCCCGACAAAAGGACTCTTCCTTAAAGAATGAAAATAAAAAAAAAGTTTCGACAGCGAAAGGGAGAGATATTCCGAAAAGTCAAGGTTAAGCCTTTAACCAATTAGTATAGAACGTTGAAGATTGATGGGGGTTTAAATTTCGTTTACCACCTTCCTTTTATTATTATTATTATTTATTATTATTATTATTATTATTATTATTATTATTGAAATGGTGAAAACTTAACCACATGAAGGATCCATAACATTTTCCTTGAAGCGTTTCGACTCGCTCGGGAGTCGTTTATAAACGATGTGAAAGTGTTATGGATCTTATGAGTGGGTAGGTCCCCAAGGTGCCACTATGTCGACTCGTTACCAATTACTGTTATTATTACTATTAACTTACAATCGTATGGATTAAGCCATCTGACCTTGAGCTACCTTATTAAGTGGGCTCAGATAAAATGCCGACAAATGAAAAGAGAAAAATTAACGATTACGGGAATAGAGTATAATACACACGCATACATATACATATATATATATAGATATATATATATATATATATATATATATATATATATATATTTATATATATATATATTTATAGATATATGTATAAGATATATATAATATATATATATATATATATAGATATATGTATATATAATATATATATATATATATATATATATGATATATGTATATATATATATAATATATATATATATATATATATGTATATATATATATATATGTATACAGTATATATATGTATATATTTATTATATATATATATATATATATGTATATATATATATATATATATATATATATAATATAGACATATATATATATATATATACATATATATATATATATATATATATATATATATCATTCAGAAGAGGAACCTTATTCATATGGAACAAGCCCACAGGGGCAACTGACTGGAAAGAAAAATTTCCAAAATATGTGGTGTTTATTTGAAAGGAAACACAGAAAGAAAAAACCAGTTAATAGGAAAGTGAAAATGAATTAGATCATTTATAAACAAATAAATAAAAATATAAGTACAAGAGAAATTATAAAATACTTACATTATTGTTTTAGGGTAGTAATGCATTATGCCTTCGCTTGAACTTTTAATATTCTCAGGGAGACCGTTCCACAGTCCAACGGTGTGAGGAATAAAAAACTTCTGGAACTGAGAAGTTTGGCAGCGAGGCAGCACACTGGTGCTGCTGATCAGCAAATCTAGTCGTTCTCGACAGGAAAATAGAATCGGGGATTAATTTTGAATGTGAAAGATCTCTTTTATAATACAACTTATAAAAAAATGACAAACAAAAGACCATCCGTCGATCATTCAAGTCGAAACTGCTAATATTAGGAAACAGAAACCTACCACCACGAACCACTCTATCTAAAAGCGATAAATGTCTGGCAGATGCAGACATCCACGCCGGAGAACAGTATTCTATGAAAGGAAGGACGCATGGCCTTAGGTAGAGTACTTAACATCCATGCCGCATTTGCTGACATTTTCAATAGATATTTCTCAAAAGTAAGGCGCGAGTCAAAAATTACACCAACAATACTTTTGAGTTCAGATTCATTCAGGAGAGTCCCAACCACCTGAAAAGGAGGATGAGATGGAAAAGCTGTACTGGTGTTCAGTCTAATACTCCATCAACTACACCATTTAGTAATCCGCTCCATGTCACGACTGAGACTGAACGTAGCTCCATTTTTCATGAGGGAAGATTTTACTATACCCATAAGTGTTGCATCATCAGAATACTGAACATTCTTGTTTTTCAAGGCAACAACCATATCACATGTGTACAGTGGAAATAACAGTGGACCAAGAACACCCTGTGGTAGGAATGTAAGAATACTACCACAGGATAAGCTCGTATACACATATAAAAAAACCATGCTGAATATTATTACCTTTCTAGGGACAGTTCTTACTAAAATAACCATCAGTATTTCATGTAACTTCATCTTGGGATCTGGATCTGATAGAGTATCTGAAAAATTAAATGCCTCACAAGCTTCAATAATGCGATCCCAAATGGCTCTAGACTTCAGCCTGACCGTTTTCCTGGTGGTGGCAAGAGCAATATACTGATTTACAGATATGACGATCTCAAAGGAACCCTTTCTTAACATATTATATATATATATATATATATAATATATATATATATATATATATATATATATATATATATATATATATATATATATATATATAATATGTTTGCTTATGTATGAAACGCTAGTAATTTTTTTACATGATCTTATTTTTTGTGTACATATAAAAAATAAGAATCATCAGTAGGTAAGTTTGCAAGCATTTTATTTATGATAAAGAGAAATATCAACTAACTTAAGGCATTGGATCAAGTTGGCAATTTATCAAAGCGCACGCACACTCTCGCTCTCACTCTACCACATTCTCTCACACACATACACAAACGCTGATGTGAAAGAACCCTGTTGAAAGATGTGTGTCAAGTCTAGTACCGAATGAACGACAACATCGAAAGGCCGTATCGGGAGAGAGGAAACCCTCTGAGGTCGCGCAAGGTCACATCCTAACCTCTTCCCGTCTGTCGAGATCCAAATTATCCAAAATTATCAGACGACCTGCATTCTTTCTTGATCGTTTATTTTATTATTTATTATTTTTTTAGCATGATCTATATCTCCTTGACAGTGAGGTTATCGTCCCACTTAAATCATGGACCTTGGCTATATTTAAGAACCTTTAAATATATTGTTAGTGGATGGTGTGATAGATTATTGCCTCTACATACCCATTTTATGCAAATTGTGGGAAAGGATTCCTTCCCATCACCGATGTAAACCATTTTTTTTCCTCTGCTCTCTTTTAAATTTCTTATCCACAGAGCATAAGGGAATGCTGAATAGGCCTACTTGCTACTGTTAAAATCAATATATGTTTCGTTTTCTAACGATTACTTGAGAATTTGAATTTTTTGGAAACTTCTTGTTTTGGCCATACCTTGCCATATGCAAACGTCAGTTAGGGACTCTAAACTCATTTGCCTAATATGGCGTAAGTCTTCCTATCGCACAGTCACTTCAGGATTCAAACCTTGAATGGACAGTAGGCCTTTGCCTGTGATATCTTAGAGTCAGACCAAAATTCAAATCTCTGTCTGATATCAAGGGTCTACCCATAATATCTTTTAGTCACTGCAGGATTCAAACCTCTGCCGGATGTTAAGGGCCTGCCCGTAATTTCTTTCAGTCGGTCCAGATTCAGATTCGAACCTCTGCTGGATGTTAAGGGTCTCCCCTTGATATCTTTTAGTCAGTCCAGATTCGAACCTCTGCCAGATATTAAGGGTCAGCCCTTGATATCTTTCAGTCAGTCCAGATTCGAACATCCCGTGATATCTTTCAGTTAGTCCAGATTCGAGTCCCCGCTGGATTGTTAAGGGTCTTCCCGCGATATCTTTCAGTCAGTCCAGATTCGAACCTCTGCTGGATGTTAAGGGTCTGCCCGTGATATCTTTCAGTCAGTCCAGGTTGAAACCTCTGTTGGATATTAGGTATCTAGCCATGATATTTTACCATCGAAATAGGATTCAACCCTGTTTTGGATATTAGTGGTCTTCCTGTCATTTATTACAGTCGGTATGTTATTCAAACCTCAGGTGGATAGTTTGAATCTGTTCCTTATATCTTAAAATCTGTCCAAGATTCCATCATATTTTGGATATTTAGGGTCTACCCGTGGTTTTCGTTTGATATATTATAGGAAGTCCAAAATTCAGACCTCCGTAGAATATTAGTGATATTCCCGTGGCATATTAAGTTTGTCCATGATGTAAACTTCTGCTGAATATTAGGGGTCTACCCGTGATATCTTACAGTCAGTCCAAGATTCAAACCTATGTTGGATATAAGGGGTCTACCCGTGCTACCTTACAACCAGTCTAGGATTCAAACCTCGACTGGATATTAGGTTTTTCTCCGTGTAATGACATTGCCGATTCATGATTTAGACATCCATAGGAATACTATGTCTCTGTCTCTGATATTTTACTGATACTGCTAGATTCTATGTCACTTCCTAATCATAATAAATTTTGGACTTGAAATCCTTTGGCTACTATCGTACTTTTTTTATCAGAATGAATTTAATAACTGATATTGATTAGGATTTTCAAGACGAATTTAAATGTTTGTGATGACTGTGTCAGACACAGCCTGTGTCGCACTTGTTAAAGATGTAAGACAAATGAATGGCAGCTTATTTTCACAATAGCAGCATCTGATTAATCTTTTTTAGGAAGAATGTATTCGTCTAAGTCCTGAACCAATTCTTAGTATCCATGAACAACCTCACTGTTGAAGTGAGGGAGGATCCTTACAAAATTTTCTGAATAATCACTTTGAAGCTCATGAAAAGTAACCTTACTGCTCTAAGGTGACTAGTCACCTGAAGACTTAACGCCTATTTGTGTTATGATTATAGTTGTCATGACAACTCGGATATGTTCAGCTCTGCAGTCATAGTAAAGCGATACCTTGTGACAGGACATATTGCCTTTTCTCTTTCCTTTACTAGAATACAGTTCTCCGGTAAGGATGTCTGCTTCTGCCAGAGATTCATCTCTTTTAGATAGAGTGGTTCGTGTTCGTAGGTTTCTGTTTCTTAATCTTAATATTAGCAGTTATGTCTTGGACCATCGACGGATGGTCTCTTGTGTCAGTTTTTCATAAGTTGTATATGAACAGAGATCATTCACATTCACAATTAATCCCTGATCCCCTTTTCCTGCTGTGAGCAACCAGATAAGCTGAACAGCAGCACCAATATGCAGTAAAAGTGCGTCGCTGTCGAACTTCTCAATTACAGGGGTCCTCTATTCATCACACAAGGACTGAGGATGTCGTGCAATTGGAACATCAAAAATTCAAGCGGAGATGTATTACTACCCTAATACTATTCTCCTTGCATATTTAAATACATTTTTATCTACTTATTAAATTAGTAATTCATTTTTTTCTTTTTTAGTAAGCGAGATCTTTTCTTCCTGTATGTCCCATTACCTCTTCTGTTTTTTGGATGCTTGAATTTCAAATCAAAGGCCCCTGTGGGTGTAACATGAATAGGATTTAACTTCTGAATAATAATAATAATAATAATAACAATAATAATAATAATAATAATAATAATAATAATAATAATAATAATAATAATAATAATAATAATAATAATAATAATAATAATAATAATAATAAAAATACAGAAAGAGTGGGAGAGATCAGAGGATATCCAGCTTTACTACCCACACCTGGATTATCAAATCAAGTCATCCAGTTGGAAGAATTGCTATTCTGTCAGTATTACCAGATCATAGTCTGTTTCTTGAAGAGTGTTAATTTTCCAGAGACAGTTCACATAAAAATTCGAAACTTTAGTGGGAAACATAACAAGTCGCCGAATTCGTAATCTGGGATGAGGCTGCCAACCCCAAACTTTTTCTACCTGGCTGGATCTCAACGCAGCAAAATAACTGATAGGTACTTGTCACTGCTTAGGCCAACAGAGGCGTGAAGGGCTCTGTACTTTGTAGGGGCATACCCAAATTATTTATCCTTGCTCAGGAATCAAATCCAGGCTGGCAAAGCAAACACATTAATAATAAAAATATAATATATTAAATAGATTATATATATATTATATTATATATATACACCTATATATTAATATAGTTATAATATAATATATATAATATATAGACACATATATATATACATATATATATATATATATATATATAGATATATATATATTATATATATTGTCAGGTTCAACCAGTTATTGGATTGTATTTTCGAAACGGCAATCTATCACTAGTTTAAATGACATCTCGCGTTTGACATGAAGAGACGAGGTTACGTTCATCTCTTTGTTTTCCTTGCAAGGCAGACAAGCTTTGGAAGGCAGAGCGACCGGTCCTCAGCAGCTTTTGTTTGTGGATGTAGCAGCAGTTAGTTTTCAAGAATCACCTTGAAGTCGGATATGGTCTTCAAGCGGCATGTTGGTTGCTGGGGGAAATGCTGAGGAGGACGGCAGGATAAGTACCGAAGGTCGAGGGGTGACTAAAACATAGTCGCCCGTTTGGAAGGATGAGGTCTTCATTGGCAGCTGTATTGCTGTTGCAATCTCTTGATCGAGGTCGTCCGTACATGGAGGTTTCGGCGATGGTTTGACAATGTGTGGTGGTCGTCCTTACGGATCTTTTGCTGTTCCTCTTATACGAAAGGCGATGTTATTAGTGTTGGGCTCTTATTAACAGTGTACTGAAAGTTATTGTTACTATTGATTTGTTATTGTAAGTGATTTCAAATGTAATGTTATTTTGAAGGGTAAGAGTAATTTATTGTGTTGAGCGAATATGGCTCGTATTATTATTGGTGTTAGCACTGTTATTATTATTGATGGACATGGTTATTTCATTAATGAGCTTGTGTCGCTTTTGTATTTAATGTACTTTGCTATGGCTCTTGATGAGCAGGTATATTTGGTTTTCTTGTATCGTGCTTATTATTTTTTTGCCCAGTTATTGTTATTGCTTTACTGTATTGCCCCATTGTTGACTGCTGCTGTTTGTTAATTATGGTTATTTCATTTATTAATGATGCATTTATTTTATTGACATTATTACCATTATCATTATTGGGTTTAATTTGCATATGACATTTATTTTGGTATTTGTTTCAATTAAACTTTGACGGTTTTTTTTGCATAGTTATTATGGTAATGTTCTATATTTGTGAAGTCGCTCTTCGTTTCAGAACCTGTTCTCAAAGTTGTAAATATGTAAAGTCTATATATAAAATAAATTAGGTTTAAGGTTACTTTTGAGTATTTTCTTTTACTCCTCCTTTAGTTGTTGCAGACCTCCAGTCCATTTCAGTCTCAATAAGTGTGTGGTTTAAGAACCTGGTCATCATACAGAAAAGTGATCATGACAATATATATATAAATATATATGTATATATATGTGTGTATATTTATATATATATATATATATATATATATATATAATATCATATATATATATATTATATAATATAATATATATATATACGAATATATATATATGTATATATATATATATATATATTATATATATATATATATATATTTATATGATGTATGTATGTATGTGTGTGTTGAGTATGCATGCGTGATTGGTACTATATGTATGTGTGTGATTATAATTACTCTTGACACATGATGTATGTATCTTAAGAATCAAAAGGAAATGAAAAACTGGGTGTGACTCCTCATCGGTGTCAGTTTTATTTTTAAACCTGTTTTGAAAAACTGCAACATAGATACTTGCAATGCAAATGCTAGAGGGGCGGTGGAATCTGTATGTTCGTTCGTCTAGCATATATATTGTGGAAATCTACCACTGTCTACCAGTCCTTTCGAATAAATTAGAATATGGAACAGGATATATACTCAGTTTTTCATTTACGGTCGGTAAAGTGAGAAATGCACACACGCACACAACACACACACACACACATATATATATATATATATATATATATATATATATATATATATATATATATATATATATATATATATATATATAATATATATGTATATATATATATATATATATATATATATATATATATATATATATATATATATATATATATATATATATATATATACATTAAAATCTGAATGTGTGATTGCAGTTAATGAGCTTTCGGGCATTTTTCCTGACAGGGAAACTCAAAGGCAACAATTGAAAGCTACACGATTATTATTATTATTATTATTATTATTATTATTATTATTATTATTATTATTATCTTTAAAATCAAGACGCATTCCTATATGATCTGCCTAAAAGACTACTGAGTTGGTAAGAAAAGTGACGACAGAGAGAAGATGATCATAAATAACTGTGAACTCACACATAAATAAATGACCCGAGGCAGGTAACGGAATTTTTTTTTATATGTGGTTATCTCTATCTATCTTTCATAACCATTTTTTTACGGTTTGTTTCCATTTTAACAGGAAGGCGATGTCCTGAAATGGCCGAGCACATAAACTAGAGCTGCATCTAATATGGCGCTTTCACAAATTTAATGTGATTTGTATAGTGAAGGAATCTACTCGTCGAGGTTGGGCCATAGCCCTTGATGAAAGCTCATTTATTTTATTCTGTCGTATCCTATTAACTTTACTAATTATTCATCACCAATCTTCAATATTTTGTCATTTATCACTTCAGCTGTCGAATCTCCCAGTTTTCAATTTAACACACACAATGCTTGTATAGGGTTGATTGCTGCTTCAGAGTTCGTTTCCTATCCTAACTGTATTTCAGTGTTAGTTATAATTTACCGGTTTTGGTAAGAGAGAGAGAGAGAGAGAGAGAGAGAGAGAGAGAGAGAGAGAGAGAGTTGAACTCCTCCTCCCCCTCCCGCAGGTAGACTGCGGGTTCCCCGCCGCGCTGTGGTCCTGGCGCAAAATCGCAAATGTTATCTAATTTGTAGTGATGAAGGTGCTCTCATGTTTATTATCCCCGAAACGACGTGTGATTGTTCGGATGTGGCTACGCGCCGATCAGCGCAGCCGTCGAAAGCAGCGCTGGTCCAAGCAGTATTATATTTTCTTTCATAAACTTTATCGCACCGCAGATAGACGATTTACAGTCCATCAGACCTGGCTGCTCCGATTGAAGACGGGGCGAAAATAGATGAGGTTTGGATTTCAACGGCTCATCCCACTGTTTATTTCGAGTTCGCGGCAATAAAGCCTTCGATGCTGCAGGATGAAATAACCGATCTAATTCCTCTTTAGCTCTAATGAGGCTCTGAACGCCCTCTGAACGTTATGAGCGGCGTGTTCGTAAACGTTCATGAGTCGCGCTCAGTCTTTCAGCGACTTCTTTTGGTCCAGAGCGAAATACAGAGCCCCGGGGGAGAGTTTCAATGCTAATGTTGCGTGTAAAATCAAAATAAATGTGCCCTGATGGCGTTAATCGTAATTATGCATGATATACTTGATGCTTCGCTAACTCTCCATATCGAGTTTCCTGCTTTTGTTTTAGTTTCTCTCTCTCTCTCTCTCTCTCTCTCTCTCTCTCTCTCTCTCTCTCTCTCTCTCTCTCTCTCTCTCTCTCTCTCTCTCGCTAGCTAGCTAGTAACAGACTAAATTTGGACCCCGCAGTTCGTGGCCATTTTCATGCTTTACTCTCTACGTGTGTTCTTGTTTAATTAGGTCATTTAGGTATCTATACCAGTGTATTTACTCGTTGACTTTTCGCAGTGCATCTTGGACCATTTGCATTCCCACCAAACTCCTAAAGGTGTACCTACTGCAAAGTTTCAAGATTTGTCACTGAACCAGTGTCAAAGAGATCTGAAAATCAATGATTGTTAGTGAATAAGTATAGTCCAAAATTATAATGACGACTTATGTTTGCGAAATGGTCTTTTTGGGTGCAGCCTCAAGGAGCTTTCGAACATAAATTTCTTTAGTTCTCATTAGCAGAAGAGATTTTCGACGCTTAAGTTTAGCCCTAGGTGTTTCATTCTTCTATCCATAAGAATCAACCCATAATTCTACAGTAATCGTGTTTACAATAAAGTTTCAGGCTGACGCTATATCGGGCTTTGCTGATGAAACCAGAAACCCCGACACGAAATCCCATCCATATACCATAACCTACATTTCTTTTACTTACGGCTGGAACGAGTTTACTCTACCTTTTTAATTTGCTAAGAACCTGGATCCACCCATGTATCTAGTTCCGTAAGCATATGTTCACGAGATATCCAAGTGTGATGATCAGCTAAACGAAAGAAAATTTTTATTATTATCTGATGGAGGGCGAGTGTCGTTTTCACGAAATGAGAAAGAGCCTATATTGACCATATACTTTTCCTTGGTGTGAATGGTCTTATTTTATGTATAAAACAAACCATTTTTCCCCTCTGAGTTTAATTTTCCTCAACATTCAGTGACAGTGATGAGGGAGAATAGATAGCCTGACGTTGCAGTTCTTAAGTATTTTTTAATCTTTTAATTCCTGACTAATCTCCTGATTCTTATTTATGCTTCATGGCTCTTACTATTACTGCAATGCGTATTAACTGATGTCATGAAAAATGTAGTGAACTGACCTTGAATAGATACACTACTTTCGACGTGGAGGATTCACATAGACGAAACCTTTTTGTGCAGCCGCCTCCTTCTCTCACCGGCTGAAATGAACGACCGACGCAATTATTCATTCTAAGGTCATAAAATTTAAAAGCAAATGGCTTTCGGCACGTATTAAAGCCGCTCGAACTGTAATGAAATTGTTCGCCATCCATCTAATAACATTCGCTCTTTCCGGTAACAGATCGCCCAGACACCATCCCGCCGACTCAATGGAATCCAATTAGACTAATGATTGAGGTGGGTCCCGATGATGGATGGCTGGAATGGATCCCTGTAAACAACAGGACTCATTATTCTTCGCGTCATGTTTATCATATTTAATGCATAATCCCGTCCCGCCGCGCCGGCAAAACATTTTTCCAAAACAGCCTCCTTTTGAGAGGCTTGTTTGTTGTTCGTTCATTGGGCGTTCGCTTTTCCGCTGCCCTGAAGCTTTGTTTTGCCAAATGAAGCTCTCATAAATAAGGCTCTGTAATACGTTGCTGATCCATTCTGGTGTCGCCTTTTTCTTTTCAGTTTTAGTCACCATCGCCTTCATGAAAGTCATTCTGATCAAGGAGTTTCAAGTCCCACCCGTTTCTGTGTGAGATTTGCGGAGATTCTAATCCAGTTGAGAGTTTCCTGGAATTATAAGGTCAATACTGATCTGGTAACTTTTGTCACTGAGGGGCATGGTGTAGCAGGGGCGTAGGTGGTTTTGGGTACGGTTCTAATTTTGATTAATTCTTAAAATGAAAATTCGAGAAATTTCATTTAGGAGTAAGATATTTTTTGGAAATAAAAATTAGGCTGATAATTGTGTTAAGTTGACATGTATGATTCACATGCCGACTTTTCAGGAAATCGTTCATTGTGACCCACACTTCTTTTGGAATTGTTAGAACACCTTTGCCAGGTTTCATCTTGTGATCTGTATTTGTTTCTGTATGGAATTTGTAATTCTTTTCTATGCTGAGGTGCTCTTACAAAGAGTAAATATTGATTCCGTTATATTACAAGCTACCATAAACAAAGCCTTTCAAAGAGTAAATATTGATTCCCTTATATTACAAGCTACCATAAACAAAGCCTTCGGATTGTATCTGAAAAAGAATAAAAAGATAACATGACTTTTCATATTAAAATCAAATGCCGATAAATTTTGCAGTATAAAGTTAGAATATCTCGAAGCACATATCAGTGTCGGAAAGTTTAATGCACCCAATAAGAAATAAGCCGTGTTTCAGCTCACAAACTTAAGTTATCTTAGAGACAGAACTGATTTCTTCCCCATGACACGATTTCATTTCATATTTTGAAATTTAGAGGATTTTCAGAGAAATCGCTTCCAAAATAATGGAAAATCGAAGATTTAACCAATCACCGTCTGGCTGATAGATTGACGTCGCACAGTTCACATTTACCGTAACTTGTCACGTTCATTCATAAAAAAAAAAAAAATTTCTGCATCAAAAAACTGGTTTTCTCGCCTCAGCAGGATGAGTCCAAAGGTTACACCAGGTCTCTAATACCTTGAGCACCTTAACTAAGCAACCTCAGGAGCAGCCTTAGGCTAGACCCGTGCACGCTTAGCGCCCACTTAATCTAAAACAGATCAACTCAACAACTAAATACTAATTATTATTGTTCAAGATATCTTCTCCGTAGAATGCCCATCTCTTTCATTTCCGGCTTTCATGACCTGCGCTAGTTTATTGCGGAAGCATATCCGCTTACCACACGAGTATATACGAGAGAGATAATAAGTTTCTTACCACTAATGAAGATATTTGTCATAAAACTAGTTAATTATGACTGCCTTTGTGTATTTTGAAATTATTTTTAATTATATTTATGTGGGTAGAAAGTTATTAGTTATTTTTGATAATTTAATTATCATATCTTTAGTATTTCTTTGTGTTACTAATTTTCACAAGTGATTAAAGTGATTTTAGGTCAGTATTGATACATATTTGAGGCAAGTTTCCAAGTTGTTATAGGTAGGTATTTAAAGGTAGATCTCATTCTGATAACAATCACTATTTTAATAATTTAGTAGCCAATTTTCCGTGTGAAATGTAGATGATTAACAACATTTTCTTGTAGTATAGAACAAAGATTCCTGATAACCTTATTGTATCCTTTCAAATGTGATATTTTTTGTGCAACTCATATTAATTCCCGCCATGATCTTGCATCCTTTCGCAACAGTAACTCAGAGAAATCTGAAGATAATTATTAGCTCTTTTTACGTCGTAGTTCTTTAGGGCAGGAAGAGGGGATACTATAGTACTCTCAACACGGCTCTGTCAGCACGGATTCAAAAGGTCAGGAAGCAGATCTTCCAGAGTCTGTCTAAGTCTTCCTCTTTTTCGTCATGTTTTCATATAATAATTTTCATTAGTGTTACTATGAGGATAGATTTTTTTATAATAATGAAGCTTCTTTTTTGTTAAGAACAAAATATATACTTTCATATCTAAATAATAATTACAGTAAGGAACTTTTATAAAAACGATATTTTTTTCCTGTCATGAATACCAGTGCTTCTCGCAATAGGCCATAATTTAGTGATCTTGAAGTCCTGTAAAGTCCTTGGAGTGCAGACACTTGTTGAACCTTTTTATAAAGAGAGAATTTGTATGAAATTTTGTTTACTATATAAGGGTTTGGCTTAGGCTAAGTTATTAATGAAACCTTCCTTCCTATAGATAAAATGGCAGGTCTTTATAGGAATATATATATATATATATATATATATATATATATATATATATATATATATATATATATATATATATATATACTTTATATGCATATATATATATATATATATATATATATATATATATATATATATATATATATATATGTATATGCATATATATATATATTATATATATATATATATATATATATATATATATGTATATGCATATATATATATGTGTGTGTGTGTGTAATCAGAAAAGTAGGGCCAGAAAAAAAAATACCGCAAAGGACACTGTCAGATATATACTACTTTAACTGGTAATCATGAATGAAAATCATGTGCTTAAAACTTTATTAACAGAACGGCTCCATTACCAACAATTGTAGGCTTATCAGCAGGACATCGAACCATTCCCCCCCCCGCCCCCCCTTCAGGCTTTTTCCTGCCATTTATCCAGAACTTTATAGGTCTTCCTTTCCCCCTCCCTGATTACACTTGTGAATTATATTTTTCTTTATCAAACTATCTGTTCTATTCTTTCCATATGACCAAACCACCTCCAAACTCCCTACTCCATCCTTTCACCTACACTAGACCTAGAAATCGCTCGGTATCTTCGAGTCTCTCGCTTTCTGTTATTTTTACTACATTTATGCCACAAAAACAAATCGTCTCAGCACCTTCAACCTTTCCCCATTTACTATTTCCATACCGTCAGGCCAGTGAATTTAATTCATTTTTACCGTTGTAGTTGTGGGTTGTAGTTCCTGGAGACTGCTTCTTAGAAGTGCTTGGTGCTTGAGATTTTAAGTATTCTATATCCCAAGGCATGAGAGTGAAACCCCTGGCAAAGACAGTGTTCCAAAATGACGGCTGAAATTCCTACATTCGAGGTTATCAGTTGAATCAGCCTCATCTGTGGTGGACCAAATTGGCATCGTCTATCTTTGAGTCAGGCTCGTCTTCCATTCTACCACAGATGATGGAGCACCAGAATGGTTACTGGCCTTCGGGAAAAGGCAGAACTGCTTTATCGACCTTTAGAAACTAAGCAATCAGGTAAGGATGTCCCTCTCCCTGATACTTGTCATCCTGAGCCTATTCATACAAAATTTGCATGTCGCTCGACGGATGCTAAAAAAATTCTTAATAATCTTGATAGCTGGAATCGAGAAGACCCTGATGGTTTCTTCCTTTCGATTTTTAAAAAACTTTTATAGTCTTTTGTCTACCAAGATTAGTTGATTCTATATATTTTTATGCCCAAGTAATATCTTTGCGGATGAGCGCAAGCTTAGTAATATTGTGCATGTTCCAAAGAGTGGCTTATTAGGAGACAACAGTAACTACAGACCAATTTTTTTTCTCCCTGTGCTCTCCAAAGTTGCAGAAAAACTCATTTTTAAGCTACTGTATAAATATTTGGAATCAAAAAGATAGTTAACTGATAGTCAATATGCATGTAGGAGGCAGTTAGGTACCCGAGATGCTGTTTTAAACTTGACATGCCGTTTGGAAGAGGACCTTGAAAAGGGTTTGAGTGAAGAATAATTCAAATAGATTTTAGTGCTGCTTTCGATTTATTAAATCGCATGGCACTTATTTATGAAGTTCAGAAGCTTGGAGTGGTAGGATAAGTTTTAGGATTACTTCAAGATTTCCTTACAGGTGAGAAACAGTAAGTTGCTGTTGATGGGATCTTTAGTAAACAAGACTTATTATTGAGGTTCGAAGGGTAGTGCTCTTGATTAGCATTTATTTTTAGTGTATATAAGTGATATGTAGTCAGTGGGGTATGAGGCTGAACTCCAGTATAACGAAAACACTCCTCCCCTTCAGGTGGATGGGACTTTGCTGTTTGAGTCTGAAGCCATAGCTATTCTAATTGTAACTTTTGAATGACATATTACTTCAAATGAAATTTCAGCAAATGCCACACGAAAGTTGGGTATTGTTCTTCGTATTTTTAATGGGAATAAAGTCAATGCACCCTGTTTTAGGTCATTTGTCTTCGTTACTAGAATACTGTTTTTCGGTGTGGATGTCTGTTTCTGCCACAGATTTATCTCTTTTAGATAGAGTTGTTCGTTGTGATAGGTTTCTGTTTCCTGATATTAGCAGTTATGACTTTGACCATCGTCGGATGATGTTTTGTTTGTCACTTTTTCATAAGTTGTATTTTAACAGAGGTTTTTCATATTCACAATTGATCCCCTATTCCAGCCGAAAGCTTATTTTACAGTTATTGCTTAACCTGTGCTGCTCTCTCATCATACCATTATCCGTCTTAGTATATAGCGAGTAAAATGAGAGATATTCGCTATAGAAAGAGAAATACAAGTTTATCCCGAAGACAGAGCGGAACGGGAAACGTCCAGAACTTCGGTACAGTGAAGAGATCTCTGTTGACCTTCATCAGAGCCGCTATGTATAGCAGAACGAAAGTTATGCAGAATATCGAAGATCTATAATATTGAGTCAAAATTAATAGATCATCAGAGCTCCCAACTGAAATGTTTCAGCAAATTTACCATTGCGAAATTGGATGACAGATAAACCTCAATAAAATGTAATCTACAACATTAGTAGTGTCCTCAATAACGAGGAAAGTAAAAAAACTAACAGGATAAGCTAATTATACTAATGAGCAGAATGAGATATGTACAGTAATGAACGAAATCACAGATATCAACAATAGATAGTATACAGGCCTCAGAAATCGACAGTTACTAGTTGAGCAGAGTATCCACAGTGGCGTGCAGTATAAAAGAAATCTCGAGCAGCGAGGTGATGAAGTGATATCCATTTGAAAGGAGAACGCGAGATATCCACAATAACGAGGAAAATCTGAGTCGTATACAGTCACAGGTCGTGATATCCACTAAGACGAACAAAATGAACAGATATCAATAACAGAGGCGAGAGGAGAACTAACTCCGTGAGACTCATTTCCTGATAATTCAATAAGTAAATTGTGCACTTCCTGTCAAGCCACCAGACATAATTATCCTCCTCTTTATCATAAACTGCTGCTCTAGAAACGTAATGTTTGGGTGTACATTTGCATAGATATTTCCCTTTGCCCCAGAGGTGCAAATAATCAAATTTTCTTCCAGGAATATAGTTTTTGTCTCGAGAAATTGGATCTAGAATACTTTTTTTAAAGGGAATTTTTAAAATATACCCTGAAATGACTGACATATTGATGGTTCTATTCTTCCCTTTACTTATTGGTGTCGATTAACTTCTTGTTTCAAATTAGAAAAAAAAATTGTACATTATGTACTCGTTCTTGGTAGGTTATGTATGTGATTTATATAGGAAACAAAGAAGCACCCAGAAACGCATTTACATAATATTATACTTATAAAGGTATGTATATACATTGAAACATACATGCACACACACACACACACACATATATATATATATATATATATAGATATATATATATATATATATATATAATGTACAATGTTTTAATATTATATGGATATATATATATATATATATATATATATATATATATATATATATATATATATACATCGCTATAATGTCCTTTAATATCTAATTCGCTCTACCTCGGAATTAATATATTTTCATATATGCTTAACCGAAGGGGAATTTTTTACACGGTAATAGATTTGCCTGGTCCCAGGCGCGAACCTAAGAAGCCATTCAAATCCAGCTCGATGTATGTATATGAATCACGGTAATGTGATATGACTATCTATATATATATATATATATATATATATATATATATATATATATATATATATAATACTCGAGCTAAGATCATCTATATACGCAAAGATGCGCAGGTAAGGTTGCATAAAGAATAAGCAATGGAAAATGAATGACTGGCAAAAAGGTTGAAGCTAAACTGTCAAGTTGAAAAATTTTTCCAAGTGTTTTTCCTTTATTGTTCTATTCCTATACCTATCAGAATAACGCTCGAGCCATGGAAAATAAGTCTCTCTCTCTCTCTCTCTCTTCTCTCTCTCTCTATCTCTCATAATAATATATATTTTTTTTCATTTGTTCCTAAAAGACAGTGTTTGAGAGGCACAGAATGTTTAATGCAAAACTGGAATAGATTAGAGACGCTCAATATGCTAAATAGAGGCAAAGTGTAGCCTGGTTGACATGAATAAGGGGCTGGACGCCTTGAGTAAAAAAAAAAAAAGAGAAAAAAAGTGGAAACTTAAAAAAACCGCAAAAAAAAAAAAAAAAGAAAGACAAAATGGTAGAGAGCGAGCGCAAGTAATGAGCGAGCAGACGTCGAGCATAAACAAGAAAACCAGCGTCTTCGACGGTTATTAAAATAATCATGGCGATGCGGCTCTACGACAGGTTAACAGGTCAGTTAAGTCAACATTCAGGGCTGTTCTCTTCAAGTGCAACTTGTCCGTGATGGTGGAAGCTTTCAAGAAGGAGTTAGGCAAGGGGGGTCGGGGGGTTGGTTGACGGGTAAGCACAGGTAAGGGAGGAGACGATTCCGAAGGGGTAGGACGCTCGTGGAGGAGAGTCTGTGTTCACATAATACAGGAATACGTCCATGGGTAAGGGGGGGGGGGGGGGGGGGGTTGAAGCTGGGTTGGACTCAAGGAGGGAGTGCTGAGAGGGAAGGGGATTAGAGAGGGAGGAGGGAGAGGAGAAAAACCGACAGGGAGTGGATGAGCGGGTAGGGGGTTAAACAGAAATTGTTCACTAAAGCCAAGTTCCGGTGTTGGAGAAGGGGGCGCGATAATTGTGTCTGGTGGCTTGACAGGAAATGCTCAATTTACTTATTGAATTATTATGAAATGAGACTCACGGAGTTAGTTCTCCTCTCGCCTCTGTTATTGATATCTGTTCATTTTGTTCGTCTTAGTGGATATCACTACCTGTGACTGTATATGACTCAGATTTTCCTCGTTATTGTGGATGTCTCTCGCGTTCTCCTCTCAAAATGGATATCACTTCATCACCTCGCTGCCCGAGATTTCTTTTATACTGCTCGCCACTTTGTATACTCTGCTCAATTAGTCACTGTCGATTTCTGAGGCCTGTATACAAGAGTTGATATCTGTGATTTCTCTCATTACTACATATCTCATTCTGCTCATTTGTATAAATAGCTTATCCTGATTGTTTTTTTACTTCCCTCGTTATTGAAGACACTACTAATGTTGTTGATTACCTTTTATTGAAGTTTATCTGTCATCCAATTTCGCAATGGTAAATTTGTTGAAACATTTCAGTTGGGGGCTCTGATAATCTACTCATTTTGACTCATTATTGTAGATCTTCGATATTCTACATAGCTTTCGTTCTGCTATACATATAGCGGCTCTGATGAAGGTCAACAGAGATCTCTTCACTGTACCAGAGTTCTGAACGTTTCCCGTTCCGCTCTGTCTTCGGGATACACTCGTATTTCTCAGTTTATTCGCCGTTTACTCTTCCGGCGCTGTCGTGTTCTTCCTATACTTTTGCTACTAATAAAATCATGCACGTCAGTATTGTGATGATTGTTCTCTCTCTCTCTCTCTCTCTCTCTCTCTCTCTCTCTCTCTCTTCTCAATAGCCATTATTCCCATAACACAAAATTACCGATAGCATTCTTCTTTCCTTTTTCTTTTTCTTATCCTTGTCGGTACACTGCAAACATATGCTCACACATTGGTCCACATTTATGCTACATTTTACCCAAACGATTTTTTTTTTTTTACTCTCAATGGCGTTCATTTTCTTTTATATTTTGGACGTCCATCGAAGTGTCCCCAACCACTATTTTTCAACGTTTCTATTTTTGTCTTTTTTTCATTTTTTTATTCAATGTATTTTTCCCTTGCATTTTTGTCCTGTCCCTACCATTTGCTGTTAACGTGTAATGATTAAATTCCTCTCTCTCTCTCTCTCCTCTCTCTCTCTCTCTCTTCTCTCTCTCTCTTTCCGCGTCCCATAACACGCAGCTCATACGCCATATGTTATACGTTGTCATTGTTAGGTATTTCATTTTTTCGTGGGTAAGTTGATACCGGCTCTTTTGTTTCAGCCGAGCGCTGGGCACAATTGATTAGTTTTGGCGAAGTTAACGGTTATTGTTTATTACGAGCCTAAATACCTTCCAGTTTTTTTGTTATTTATTTTCTTTTTTCTTTTCTCTTTTTTTTCCTCTC
>NC_087221.1:8303153-8308153 GCF_015104395.2 Macrobrachium nipponense | reverse complement strand
CTGAAGCTTATGTAAATGATCAGTACGAATCTACTCTTAAATAAGGGCTTGGCGTTTTGTGTGTACGTGTGTGTGTGTTTGTGTGTGCAAGTCTCGTCTGTATGTGTGAATTTTAAATGCTAATTGGGATTTTTTGAAACCTGTGGCTAACAATGTATAAGCGGTTTTTTTGTTCTCGAGACTGTTAGAAAAAAGTACAAGTGGAACATTGAAATCATATAACAGTAAACCAATACATTAGATTTTAAAAGTTGTCTTTTCCATTAAACGATTCTCATTATGATGAAACACAGATAATTTATGTATATTATAATTATTATTATATTATATATATAATAGATTAATATATATGTATATATATATATAATATATACTATCTATATATTATATATATTATATTATCTATATATATTATGTATTTATTATATATATTTATATATATGCATTTTATATATACGTAGAATCTACTGGTCACTTTTTCACCAGTACATATGAAATTGTAATAGCCACAATGCCCTCTTAACTTCTTGAATTCTTTGCTCTGTTTTGGATACGCTTGTCACTACAAAGCCTGAAGAATCAAGTTCAAAGAAATTTGAAGAACTTGTGATGTCCTGTTACAAAGAGGTGGGCAACGTGACCACTTTGTGATTATTGGACCTGGGTTCGTTTCGCTGACAGGACATCACAATTTCTTCTTCAAATTTCTTTGAACTTGGATCTTCAGGCTTTGTAGTGACAAGCGTATCTAAAAGAGACCAAAGAATTCAAGAAATTAAGAGGGCATTGTGGCTGTTACAATTTTATATATACATGTACATATATATATATATATATATATATATATATATATATATATATATGATATATATATATATATTACATATGTATTTATGTATATATATATATTTATGTATAGATATATATATATATATATATATATATATATATTATATATATATATATGTATGTGATTTATATTATATATAATATATATATTATATATATATATATATATATATATATATATATATATAAACCCCCCCAGACAAACGTTGTCGAAATAAAACCAACAAGCGTATTGGCAAAGACCCCCACCCAAGCTCCGGGTAAATTTGATCCTCCGAAAGTTATATTTTAAGTTCCATGATAATGAGAACAGAGAGAGAGAGAGAGAGAGAGGAAGGCTTCCTTAGCATCCATTACTCCATCTGGGACAATAATTAAGAAATAGTTAGGCATAAGTTCATTGGGAGCATAATGGGTGTTGCGTTCTGGCGCGCTCACCCGCCATTAGGTATGCAAATTGAAGATCATATCGCACTCAATGATATCCTAAGAAAATAGACCACGATCGAGCCAACCTCTTGGTAAGAAACTGTGCTTCTGCTTCTGATGTTACTGCTACTGCTACTGCTTAGGGACCTTATGTGTACTGGTGTTTAGAGTGACTAAAAACTTCTATTATCGATGTCGGTCGGTATAGTAAGCAAGGCTGTGTACTTACGTATGTGTGAATGTAATAAATAATTTTATGTGTATTTGTTTTATTCACTATGTTTTTGTGTTTCTATAGAATGAGTAAAGTAAGCTGATATTTACATAATTGATCTTCCATCAGAATTAAGCTTTCCTTTATTTTTTCTGCTCAATTATATAGTATTTATGTTAAGAATTTGTTACATTTGGAATTTTTTTTTTCTTTTTTATTCACTTCCAGCACAGCTCTTATTTTTTTTACTTGTGCAATGCTGGAAAGAATATCGAGACCTCTAAAAAAGAAAATCCAGTTATTTATAGCTACATTCATTACGCACGAAAAGTTACCGTATTAATATTACGGAATAGATCGACTTGAGTAGACGTCATCTCATTTGTCACTTGTGACGTTTTTGTTTGCATGGCATCCAAAGCTGCGTATTTTACAGTAACAAGGAAAAGAACATGTTCTCCATTATACCTAAAATGCAATGTGAATTTCGTATCTTATCCAAATCATTATCGTGCTGTGAGGTGTTTGTTTTCTTTTTGCTATTTTTCCCACTTATATATTTATTTGTTATTATAACTTTGCTTTGCGATAATATAATTTCACCTTAAACGGACAGCCTTCATTTTTAAAAACAAGTTGGATCCATATAAACGGTGTGTGTGTGGTGTATATATATATATATATATACATGTATTATATTATAAATACACTATTATTATATATAGTATATGTATACACACACATATGTATATATATATATATATATATATATATATATATATATATATATATATACTATATATATATACTATATTACATAGTATAGTATATGTGTGTGTATGTATGTGTGTATTATATATATTGTAGTATATAAATATGTGTGTATATAACATATACATATAGATGAAGCATGTTTTGCAAGGGAAATATTCCACAGGAATGGAGGGAGGAATAATTGTTTAATTGTACAAAGGTAAAAGTAAAGATGACTGAAGTGACTGTAAGAAGTGGAGAGGCGCAACACTGCTTAATTTACAATGGAAGTTGTATTGAACGATTAAAGGATCATAATAAGACAAAATGTACACAGAGGCATTTTGAAGGGCCTGTCCGACGTAGATGATAAACTGCTGAGAGTAATTTAATGTTTATCTGATGAGAGCAAAGCATGTTAGGATATGCAGATAGATGAGTGACTAGTTTGGTGTAAAATTCGATTTTTTCCATAGCTGTTCAATATTTTCATGACTGGAGTGATGAGATTTGGGTGCAAAGGTCTATTAAGAAAATGTCTTATGGAAGGAGCACGGAAAGGTTGCTGTTTTCGGACGACACATTACTGACTGGGGACAACAAAGAGAAACATCAGAAACTGGTAAAAGACCTTGAAACTGTTTGTAAGAGGACAAAGTTGAGAGTAAATGTAAACAAGAGTAATGATATGATAGTAAATAGATACCAGGAAGATGAAACAAATGAATGTTTAAATGTCGATGGAGAAGGACAGCAGTTGAGTCTTATAGTTGTTTAGAAATGAATCTAATGGATGATGGCAGGATGAGAGGAGAGGTGAGTCACAAAGGTAGCGGGATGTATGAAATAAATTGTTCATGGTAGCCGAAGAGAGACTGCATGAAGGTATTGCTGAGCAAATTGTTCTACGTGGAATTGAAGTGTGGATGCTAAATGTGAAAGCAAAAAAGTTGAGGCAACTGGGAGGGCCTGATTTCATAGTAATATTAGGATTAGATGGCGTCAAAAGGATTGACTAGTTAAGAAATAATATATATGGTAAAAAGTTAGAGTAGAAGAAAGCATGGACCAAAGTATATCAAAATAATTCAGCATTTAAAATTATTGATATAGCAGTAATCGTTGTCTCGGTGTCTCTCGTAACAAATAACATCATTTACAAAATTCCTTGTAAGGATTGCCCATCGTTTTACGTTGGTCAGTCAAGTTGAAATTTATGTGTACGTATTAAGCAGCATATGTATTCAGTTAGAACAGCCCAGACTTCAAATACACTGTTTATCCATCTGAGTGAAAAATCTCATTGTATTAATTAGGGTGATAACCTCTGTAATTGCTAGATCTAATGATTATGTTTCAAGAAATTTACTGGAATCGGCAATTATACAAATCACTAATAAAAAAAACCTAAATCTTAGTCTGGGAATGTACCATTTGGACCCATATATTTGTAAGATGTTTATGAAGGACCCTAAAATAAGTGAACTAATAATATATTAGTCCCACATGTATATAGTTATTATTTCTCTCTCTCTCTCTCTCTCTCTCTCTCTCTCTCTCTCTCTCTCTCTCTCTCTCTCTGGTTCGATATTCTCTCTCCCTCTTTCTCTTGCTCGATATATATATATTTATATTTTCTTTCGTATTTTCATTGATAATAATTTTTTGGGAAAATTTGTGTAAATTTCATGATATTAAATTGTATATGCTTCCTCGTTTTTTCCAAATGTACTGTTTTCTGAAAGAATAACTTGTTTACTGCGTGTATCCTCCAAGGTGTGGCTACCCTCAGGCGTTTCCTCGTTTCTGTAGAGTGAAATCGCCCTTATTGCTAATCTTGTAGTGTCAGTTTGGATATTAAGCCTTCTTTTGACTATGTTTTCCTCTGTAAAATCAGTTTGCCTTAGTAAAGGGTCGGAACAAGACCGAAAGTACTCGGCTATCTCGCTTTTTCTTTTTTCATTTTTTCCTTCGTGGCAAAAACCTTTATTTGTATATAAATGTATATATAAATATGTATATGTATGAAATATATATATATATATATATATAGATATATAATATATATATATATATATATATATATATATATATATATATATATATATATATATATGTAATATGCATACATATATACGCACACACATATATATCCATGTAGCATACTACTTGCATACATCCACCAAGTCATTGGGATTTTGTTCATATATATATATATATATATATATATATATATATATATATATATATATATATATATATGTGTGTGTGTGTGTGTGTGTGTGTGTGTGTGTGTGTGTGTGTGTGTGTTTTAGAGTAAAAACCGACTTTACACAGTAGTCTTTATAAATAACTTTACCTTTTTTTTATGCTGAGATGTCAAAACCATCAGCAACCAACTGTGGCACGAGTCACTCTGACGAGTTTATGAATGAAAACCCGAGCGAAGAATGAAGGAGTCTCCCCTCCCCTTTGTCTCTTGTCTTCCATCTGGAGTTTTGAGATAGCATCGGCTGAGGTGACATTTCCACTGTAGAGATGTAGAGCATAGTGATGAACAGTAAGGACGCTTTTGTATGATTTTTTGTTTTTTTGGTTTAGTCTTTTACTCTCGTTTTGCTGAGATGAATGAATTTTTTTTTTTTTTTAATTTTGTTAGAATTTTAGTCGTCGACTTTGTTTAGTTTATTTAAAGCTGTTTGTTGTTAAAGTTTGACTTTGTTAAGGTAAATAAATATCATCTCTTTTATTCCCG
>NC_087221.1:8288153-8300653 GCF_015104395.2 Macrobrachium nipponense | reverse complement strand
TTTGACCTTTGGTGTTTTGATGCCATTTATATAAATTAGTGACCAACTTCCTCTTTCTGGAAATGAGTGTAGTGCATCACGAAGGTCACTCAAGTATTTGCTTCTTATACGCTAACAGGCCAACCTAACACAAACCAAGTCCCCACAGAAACGCCACCCCCGCCCCCGATCTCACCCCAAAGGTATAACAATACAGATGGCCCCTACCCCTCTCTGTGCTCTCAAACTCCTCTTAGCCAGAAGTCCTCTCCCCCAGCAGTAACGTCAGAAGCTACAGAAGGCGCCAGTGGTGTCGGCGCGGCTTCGAAAGCAGTGGGTGTAGCATTACGTCGGAAAAGGCAGCGAGGGGTCCTGTTTTACATCGACAGCCTGACATGGGCCAACTGTTCTACGGGGTCCAGGAACCGGTGTTGTTTCAGAGAGATTTTACCCAAACAAAATCGTATCTGTTTCTAGTCCTTCATCGAGAGCCGCCTACCCGCTCTTCCTCCTACTCCCTTTGGCCCCTTCAACGCAACTGCTAAAGTCCTCTGGCTCCTCCCACACATGTATAGCCCCTAAAACGATCGCAGTACAACCTCACCTACTCCATAACGTTCTTGATGACCCTCCTCCATTCAGTTGATACGCTAATCGTCCTTGGAAGAGATACTCGGACATGAAGCTTGAGAATTTTATCCAGTGTTTCGAACTTGATTCAATAGGGTATTGCTCATTCACGGCGAAAATGATAAAAGTTGGATACAGAATTAGATTAGCAGATTACTCTTAGTTAAATGATATGTTTCTTTGACATTACAGTTCGATGAGATCAGGATATAGTTCAATTGAGTGATCTGTAGATTTTTCGTTCATTTTTATTTTTGAAAATTTGGGGGGATTTTCAAATATCCTTTCTACTAACCTCTGCCTTATTTGATACTGAAATTTTAATTGTCTTCTCATTTCTTCGTACCTGCCTGGGTTTAAGACTAGATCAATGTCATTAATAGTTATCCCATGTCATAGCACCAAAACAAATAAAATTCAGTAACCAACAATTATTTGATGTATTCTTTATCATAATCACAAACCAAGATAGCCATTGGAATTTCATCATTCCAAGCAAGCAAATATGGCCATTATTGTCAATATTATTAGAATCCGTAGGTCCTTATTTAGCTTATTATTATTATTATTATTATTATTATTATTATTATTATTATTATTATTATTATTATTATTATTATTATTAGACAAGACATTCATAGGGAACCAACCTGACAGGACATTGATTTGCACACCAAGCTTCTACAGGATGAAATGACAATTCAGTTAAAAGGATAAAACAGAAGAAAATGCTACACCCAATGCATTCATTGGGTTTTTGTCTCGAAGGATTAGAAAATAATGATTGATAATGGTGGAAGAAGATTAAGCTTATTTATTATAAGTAAAATTATCATGTTATGCATCAATATATGTATATATACGTTTTACATATATATTATATATATAGCTATTATATATATATATATATATATATATATATATTATATATAGAATATATATAAATGTATTACATTACTAGTATATATATATATTATACATGTATATATATTTTACTATATATCCATATCTATAAAATATGTACTTATATATTACTATATATATATATACATCTATACAATATATGACTATATATATATATATATATATGAATAACTTGATCACGAAGTATATAAAACGTGATGCCTAGTAAAGGGTCCGAATAGGACCGAAAGTACTTGGCTATCTCGCTTTTTTAATTTTTTCCTTCGTGGTAAAAAACTTTATTATTAAAAAAAAAAAACAAAAAAAATCCTTTATATATATATTACTAATATATATATTATTATATATATATATATATAGATATATATAATATATATATTATAATATATATTATATATTAATAATATATAATATATTACATATATGATAATGTGTGTGTGTCCCGTCTATGTTGCAAAAATTTACGTGTTATCTTTGAACACGTATGACTGACATTAAAGGTTTTTATATTTTCTTTCATAAATTCATGGCATGACTAATAAAATTGCCTCAGGCCAATTATCATGAATTTTCCGTTTAGATTGGGTACAGGAAATGCACAAAAAGATTTGATTGTTCGTAATATAGGTTTTTACATATTTCCCTCTTCTTTAGTTTACAATATTTATCATTGCTTTAAGTCTCGGCTCTTTTAATATATCATTACCTATCTGGTTCTGAAACTTCTGCTTTCGCTTTTACTCATTGCTCTTTTTAAATAAGCATTGTTGCATTTTAGATTCAGGGTTGCTCGCACGAGCAACATTTAGGAAGAACTCATGATAGACACACTACTGTCATCTCCTACTCCAACCCCAACCCCCACCCCCTCCCCCTCCCCCTCTTTCCCGCATGCATTTTTGGTCCGCATTCGCATCCGAAGTGATCTCAAAATGAAGCTTTCGCCGTCCCTTAGGCCGCCGATTCTCAAATTGTTATTGAGATTCTCCAGCGACATTACGAGATATCTGACGGACAGCCAGACAGCCAAGTACAACACTCACAAGCATAAACAAACAGACGGACAGAGAGGCACGCAGACAGAGATAGACAGACGCGGGTAAAAAACGGACAAACAAAGCAAACAAGGTCGGTCGTAACAGTGTGGAAACCGAGCCCCGGGGTTTCATTGTCTTTCCTCAGTTCGTGTTTTTGTTCCTTTTTTTGTGGAAACAAAATGAATCCTGCTGCTCTGCTCCCAGTGATTGATGATGTCCAGTAATTAGCAATGCGGTGTACGAAAAGGTAATAAAATGGCGCTGGTTGCAAAAGTGCCGGGTTCAATGTTGCGTGTGATTTCTGGGCCATTTTAAGTCAGACGCCGCAACAACACTGATAAAAACGGCTCTGCATTTCACGAGCGCAGAATTTTCCTTCATTTGTTTACTCGTGGGACTTGATTCTTTGTTTATTTCGGGTATTCGTATTACACCTTTTTTTTCATCTGAATTTCATCTCGTTTTATGATAATAATAATAATAATAATAATAATAATAATAATAATAATAAATAATAATAATAATAATAATAATATATATTATTATTATTATTATTATTATTATTATTATTATTATTATATATATTATTATTATTATTATTATTATTATTATTATTATTATTATTATTATTATTATTATTATGTTATTATTATTATTATTATCTAAGGTGGTAGTCAACATCCGATTAAATATGCTGTTGAACAGTCGACAATAATTTCTTCTAATGACCATCAAACTAGTATTCAAAGAGTCTGAAATCGAATGGGGCCGAGCATTACGAAGTGTTAGTATTATCCTTCAAATGATTTTACTTACATTAATTATAACTTAGAGCCAGGCTCATTACTTTTAACTTTGGTCAATTGTTAGAGCGGCAGTCTCACACACACACACACACACACATTGTTGTTGATTTTCGTTGTGATAATAATCAGTAACGATATTAATCAGTAATGATGGGACAGACAAAGTAATATTTGATTTTCATTGACTTTCACTATTCATTGCGGTCAGTATGATGTGAATAAGATTATGGGAATTTCTAAAATTCACACCCTTATATTAGCAGGGATTAGTCGTAGAATCTGCGTCAAATTAAAACTATTTAATGGAACAGTAAACTCATAACATCTCTTCGTAATTAAAGGCATTCAAAGAAAAGTCTACTCGGATCCGACTCTCATAAATCTAAGATATTATGAGGTAAGCGCTATGAATAATACAGCTTTTGCTTTGCTCTTTATTTCTTGCCTTGATCTTTGTGACTTTTCAGAGAGTTTTGCTCTTAAAGCAAACTCGTGCGTTTGTATAGATTATTTACTCTAAATTCTCCTTTCTTCTGACTTTGGAAGTCACTTAGTCACTGTCAACTCTTTCTTTTCAAGGGTTACTGCTGTACTTAACCCTAACCTCTGTCTGCGCGTGGGTTCTTTTCAGTTGTTACATGTGTAAGCACAATGGAACTTTAACGCTTAGAATTTAAATATGTAAAGACAAACATATTTAACTCTCTCTCTCTCTCTCTCTCTCTCTCTCTCTCTCTCTCTCTATATATATATATATATATATATATATATATATATATATATATATATACATATATATATATATATATATATATATATATATATATATATATATATATATATTTATGTGTGTATATATATATATATATATATATAGATATAGATATATATATATATATTTATGTATGTGTATATATATATATATATATATATATATATATATATATATATATATATATATATATATATATATATATACATGAATGTACGTTGGTATATATTCTAGTTATTTTAATATTCTCTTGAATGATCTTGATTGGAAAATTCGCAAGAAGGAGAGTGGATGTTTGTGCAAAGTTACAGGATAAGAAAAGAGTTGGGTTACGTAGCGTAGGGTGATTGTCGTCTTATCTGCATTTGGTGGAGTTAACGTCTGGTAGCTGATGGACCGAATCTGCAGAGGCTGATGTAAGAGTTAAGAAAGGAGAAAGTGGGGAATATATAGCAGAAATGAAGTTGTGAGAATAATTCGAGCCGTACCATAAAGAGCATTGAGCGCTTTATTGGATATTGGAAGATATATATCATGATGCTGGTGATAGGAAAGAAGAGAAATATATTGGTGTCACACAATAGATGAGGTAAGGAAGGTAGCAGGAGCTCATAGTAGTGCAGGCTCATTTGTCATGAACTAAACATTCGTATATTTTTGTTTTTTGGTAAAAGCTAAAACTTGCCTGATTCTGTTTGAATATGAAATAAAATATAAAAAAAACTAGGATGTCATATTTTTTACATTCTAAGGATCGAAAATCCAAGATGGCGTCCAAAATGTCCTCCATTTAGCAATAATGCAATATCTTCACTAATACAACAGATATAATTATAAACAAAGTATCGAAATATAGGTTTTCTGACATGAGGAAACCAATAGAATCATCAAATTAAGGCTCAATGCATTATCCACATGTCTAATATCAAGATGGCACCTGCAATGGCAAATGTTACTCTAAATTTGTCACCATAATCCATACTATGTTGGAAATAAATGTACAAACAAGATATGTTTGATTAAAGAAATAAATTGATCACTTGGTAAATAACAAATCTACATAACTATAGCGACACCATGTTAGGTTTTGTTTGGTATATCTTTAGTGTATTACACACAAATGCAAAAAGTCACATAGTATGTTTGTAGTTTATGCAATGGACATCAATCGTCTTCGCACTCCTTACTTATCCCTGGTTGGCTTGTTTTGTTGTTGCAGTGAAACCCCAACATCCACATACTTCAGTACATGGGATATTGTTTTTTCGACAACTACACCTTCCTTGACATCCACTTTTGAAACATCCACACTTTATCAGGTGCAGTATTGTTTCAGGAGCTAGTGGATTCAAACCTCAAATGGGAGAGAAGTGACTTCAGCCTGTGTCAAATGTCCAACTAAATGCTGTAGGTGCTAGAATTGCTTGGAGGATGATTTTCGTTAGTTTTTCTCCAAATCATAGCTATGTAATGTGCACGACGAATATGTAAGTCCAGTGAACCTGAAGTTGGTGGCAGGTTTTCTCCTTTGGCAGCACAATTTAATTAGAGGAACCAGCGAAGGTCATTTACTTTTGTGTGGACTGTTGATTGATACATCAAACAAACAAAGCGTTCAAGTTGTAAGCAGATATCAGAGGGCACGTCATTCTCATATCCTAACATTACAGGTGCATCCAAGATCTCATCATCACAAGACATGAATACCTTGAAACACCAGTCTTTGGTTCTGCCAGCAAATCTACCAGACATATATGAGCCTGTCAAGCATGAAAACCCAACAGGGCAGATGCCTGCTTTTGTCTTAAGTTGTTGTGTATGTTACATAGAGCAATGTTCCTCTTCAGCCTGCCCTTTCCAGTGAGATTTCCTGAATGTTTGGGAATTTTTCTCTGTTTCACAGCCAAACGGTTAATGTGGATCATCAAAGAAAAAGGACAGTCATGGAATGGCGAATACTTCAGAGGAACTGTGCTTACTGGTGGAGTATTTCCTTTCCTCAAAGATCCTGAAAATGTGTTATCTGTTGAAGAAGTCACATTTTTGCATTAAAAGGTACCATGTTTCAAGGCTCTTCAGACACAGGAGCTGCTTCGAAACAGTGGTATCGATTTCTTCTCAATTGAATTTCCAGGTAGCTCCCCTGACCTTAATGTGTGTGAAAACATTGGTACTATCTTAAAGGATCGTGTTGAATCGCGCACAGTGAACTATGATGGTATACCAAGCCTCGACGACCTGTGAAAAGAGGTGACCGAAGTGCTCAGGGAAATGGAGTTTGAGTCGCAGCATTTTTGCGATTTGTTGAAATCATACCCCTCAAGAATGCAGGCTGTGGTACAGGGAGAAGGAGGCCACACAAAATATTAAATACTCAGAGAGAAACTTAAATAAATACCTGTTCTGAATTACTTTTGCTTTTGTCCATATCAATTTTAGTTTATGCTGTAGAGCGGGGTGGGGCGGGCCCTATAATTTCGAAACACCCTGTCTGTATATATATATATATATATATATATATATATATATATATCTATATATATATATATATATATATATATATATATATATATATATATATATATATATATATATAATATATATATATATATATATATATATAATATATAAGACAGACAGACAGACAGACTGAAAGACAGAGTGTGTGTGTGTGTGTGTGTGTAATGAGGTTGATGTCAACTTGTCGATGATGTGGTAGTTTTTTTGCTTCGATATTAATAATAATAGTAAGATTTATTTAGCATAACATATGCTATATCTGGTGAACACAGCTGCTTTCCAATAAACCATTTAGTGTCGAGTGTGGAGTCGAAGAAATCGTGTCTGCTGGCCCGGTGAAGTGAATGATGGCGTCGTCGGTTCCATTCTCATTGTGGACAATGTGTTGGTCATTGTGCAACACGTTCTTAGGTCCCCATCAGCCCAACCCTCCCCCTTTTCTCCCCCCACCCCTCCCCCCCACTCTCCTACTCACCCTTCCCTTCTATCGATTGTTTATATATTTTTTTCCCCTGTAACTTCTTTGATGTGTAAGGAAGACTTTTGGGAGAAAAGACGGAATGGAAATGAACAGCAGGTACCCCCCACCCCTTACCTTACCTTTCTTCGCCTCCTACATAAAAGGAACAGAAAGAAAAATTGGTGCCAGAGAGAGAGAGAGAGAGAGGAATTGGTGCCAAAATGGATACTGTTCAAAATGATTAATCGGTCTGAATGAATGCCATGAACCTTTTTTTTTTCAAGATGTACAACGTGTTGTGAGGCAATAGAGCCGATAATTAATTAGTTTTATGTAATGAACCCTTCCTTCCCAGTCGTATTCGTCCGTCGATGATATGGTGAAAAGACAGACACTACACACGAGAAGAGAATAAAAGTTGGGGAAATTAAACTTGAAAATCTTCTGTACTTTCTTCGTGCAGAATTAGGAAAATATTGTTCTTAAAGCATCCTTTTTATTGCTAACATTACGTGAAGGAGCTTAGACTGTTTGTCACTATTGGAATAGCCAGACTTAAAATGAAGCTATTAAGTCTCACAGAACTAATAGCTTTCTTTATCGAGGGACGTTGTCACCGAGCTGGGTTAATGAGTCCCCAGCTAAATTTTATGCATTCTCATTTGTGTCTGCTTTGTGTTGGTTGTCGTGACTATAATACCGAACCTTAATGAGTGCCAGATCAAATTCCTTGCTTTGGATTAATAAAAAGATAAAAATGAAAACTGTAAGCTCAGTTTATATACGGTATGAGGAAGAACAAGCAAGCAATGTTCACAACCTTGCCACCTCTGTGCAGAAATTCCTCAGAAAAGAGTTAGATATATCAGTTGTTTCCCTTCTCATCCTATACTATGCAGCCGCATCATTCAGGCCTTTTGTATAGTCAGCTTTGATTACATTTTAAGATAATTTGAAAGATTCAATTTTCGTATTCTCGAACATCACAGGTAACGAATAAAAAGCGAGATATGGTAGATTTTTTTTTTCTATTTATCCAACTTGACCAAGATTCTTTGGTCTCGGTCTAATATATAGATGATGTAAAGTGTTCTTTTGTTTATCTGTATGGCTATGGAACCAATCACATTCTTATGGAACCTACACTGCATCAGCGTTTTCGTCTGGAAGACAGTCGTTCTGACACGCATTGCCACGTTACTCGGAAAATGAATTGCGCGGTAGCTTGAGTCATTGAAGTTTATTTTGAATACATTGCATTCAGTATCAGTGCCCACTGTTAACATAACCCTTCTTTCAGAAAATTATTCACCTGACTTTATTTTTCTGATCATTATTATGGATTATTTAAAGCTGTACATTTGGTGGTATGCCATATCTAGATTTTCTGCGAAAGCTTTATTGAATAGGATTCTTTTCTGGCGATCTCTTGAAATATCTCTCCCTCCTTTAGCTTCTTCGATGAGTCTTCCAAAACCTTTCTCGAAAATGTCAGAGCTTGTGCCCTAATCTGGCTCTTTTTCTTATTGATGACTACACTTATGCCCAGTCTTCTCATTTCAAGTAATGTAACATTAGCCCCTTATTTTTTATTCCTTTCATCGGCGGATTTATAACGCATCCCTTTGGTCTACTCAATTTTGGTTATCTGTTTCCTTCTGTGAGCACTTTGTCTTTTTTTTTCTTAAGATATTCGAAATTATACAGGGTGATGGAATTTTTGGCTAAGAGTCAACACTTTCTGCAATTTGTATCTGCCCACTTGTGTGTCGTGTGATTTTTTAAACCTTTCCGTTATTGTGTAAAGAGAACCAAGTTTTAGTTTTTTTTTTTTTCATTTTTGTATTATTTTCCAATTTTATTTTAATAATCTACATTTGTTTTATTCATATTATGATTTTTTCATTGATTTTATTTTCATATTCATTATGTTTGCTTTCATTTTAAATTTCTTAATATTATTGGTATACTTATTGGTAGTTATTTTTATTCTTATTTTTAGTGAGCAAATTAAAGAAGATAGGTACATTTATTAATCAATTTTTACCCCACCAAGATTGTTGATGCTAAACCCAGTATTTGATCAAATAAAATATCTTTTGACTTGTAGGGTGGTTCATTCTTGTTTTGATCTTCTAACTCCCATGCCTCAAGAAAAGGTTGGCATACATTTGTTTTTTTATAGGTAATTAGCTCTCTCTCTCTCTCTCTCTCGTCTCTCACTCTCCTCTCTCTCTCTCTCTCTCTCTCTCTCTCTCTCTCTCTCTCTAGATGTATACCATTGATGCAAATACTATCAAATGGCAACCCTCAGCCTCAGTGGTTCAACAGAGAAATTAGAAATAAAATAAGAGAAAGAGACAGAGTACACAAAAATGAACCCACACCCAACACCAGAAGAATCAAGCAGGCATAAAGAACTCTAGAATGGTGGATAAATTAGTAAGAAATGCAGAGATAAATGAGGATAAGAGAGTTGCATCAGTTTGTAAGGAAAACCCAAAAGAATTCTTTGCGAATGTTAATAGTAGAAAGCCAGTAAAAAATAGCATAGGTCCCCTAAGGGACAATAGAGGAAGCCTGGTGAACTCAGACTTGGAAAAAGCAGAATTATGGAAAAAGTTTTTTACTAGTGTTTTCACAATTGAAGACACTACCTCAATACTGGTACCTGCTATTAAATATGAAGGGACAAAATAATATTTACAGAAGAGGACATTAAAAACAAAATAGACAAACTTAACAAGTTCAAATCTCCTGGCCCGGATGGGATTCATTCAAGACAAATTAAAGAGCTAAAAGAAGAGATAGTTCCTCACCTATATAAACTCTACAGAAAACGTACAGAACAAAGAAAGCCACCAAAAGGATGGAAACTAGGTAATGTGCCCCCAGTTTACAAAAAAGGACCAAGAGAAGAGCCAGGAAATTGTAGACCAATCTGTCCAACGTATGTCTTTTGTAAAATTTTTGAGTCCATAATTGCAGATCCAATTGTGGATCACATTGATAGAAGCAGCTTTCTGTTAAACAGTCAATACAGTTTCAGACAAAACAGATCCTGCCCATCAAACCTATTGGAGTTTTTTTTATAACATGCTTGGTATTTATGATAGTAGTAGAGCAATAGATATACTTTACTTAGATTTCCAAAAGGCCTTTGACAAAGTTCCACACAAGAAACTAATAACAAAAGTTACAGGTTTAGGAATTGTAGGAGACTGGATCAAAGCCTGGCTAACTTATAGAAAACAGAGTCGTAATAAATAGTGAAGAATCAGAATGGGCAGATGTAACAAGTGGAGTTCCTCAGGGTTTGAATTTTGATTTGCATTAATGACATTGATGTAGGCTTAACTAGCAGGATAGCCAAATTTGCGGATGACACCAAACTAGGTGTAAATACAGCAGACCCAGATACAGTAGAAAGTTTAAGAAATTATTTAAAGAAAATAGGAGTGGTCCAAAAGATGGCAAATATCTTTTAATTTGGACAAGTGTAAAGTGTTACAAATAAGAACAACCAACCCTCATGCCAACTACATGCTGCTTGGGAATGATAAATAGTGTAGAACAAGAAGAGGACCTTGGAGCCATTATTATCAAGGACTTAAAATCCACAAAACAATGTATAAAATCTGAAAAGATGGCACAGAAACTAGTGGTATACATAAAGAATCAGTTCAAATACAGAAACAGGAAACGGTGTTGCAGCTCTACACTTCCATAGTTAGACCTCATCTAGAATAGGCAGTACAGTTTTGGTCACCAATACTAAGAAAGGACATAAATAGATTAGAAGGGGCACAAGCAACAGCCACAAAGTTAATTCCATCCATCAGGCAAATAGGTTACCAAAGACGACTAGAGAGCCTGAACATGAATGGATTACAAGCAAGACGATTGCGAGGACAACTAATAGAAATTCAAAATACTGAAAGGCATAACAAAAGTAGACAGTAACTTATCTACTTTAAACAAAAACCAGACAAGAAATTATGGAAGAAACTAGAACTGAAGAGATACAACACATCTCATTGCAGGAACTTCTTTACATACAAGGTATGTGACACATGGAATAAACTGCCACCAGAAGTTGTAAACAGCAACAGTGTGGAAGAGTTTAAAAGAAAGCTGGACAAAATCATTAGGACACTGAATGCACAGTAATACCTGCTCCTAGAGATAAGTGAGCACACGATGTCCCCTCAGATGGACTAATAAGTCTTTGAGACATCCTAATCCTTGTAACTCCTTGTAATTCTCTCTCTCTCTCTCTCTCTCCTGTTAAGAGAGTTGCTTCAATAAATCGTCCAGCATTTCTGACATTATATCAAGACTGAACTTAACTTACGAGGCATCGGGAGTGTAACTATTCATCTCAGCAACCTCAAAAACTATGGATTAGACACTAATATCTCTCGTTTCCCCACCCCAACCCCATTGGTGCCAGTGATATCTTACCCCCACAGTATTCTTCTCCAGATAGCAAGTCATATATATATATACTGGAATGAGTTATGATAAACCCAAGGAGTTTATTTAGTTACTCAGTCTATGAGTAGAAACCCCCATTTCAGGGAAGCCCTTCCCAACCCCACTCCGTTTGGTGCCCTTTGGTTCTAGTGATGTTTGGTTGAAATTGGTCAGTGCGTTCATATTAGAACACACACACACAAACATACATACATTTATACACACTTATGTACTTCCATCTTGAGAGCATTATGTTCGCCGCTGATTTCCTCAGTTATACGTTTAGACACTATTCATCACTTTTCTCCAAATCAATAAAAGGGTCTTAGCTAATCTGATATCCTTTCGTTGTTGAAAGAGAAGAAAAAATAAACGCGAAACATTCATTTATTGACAAATAGACCCAACGCCATTCCCTTCCGGATTTACAAATCAGCATTTTTCTTTTCCTTTCTTTTCTAGTTATATCGCAATCCGTGAACAATAATGTTGTCTCGAGGGTCCTGGAAATTCATGTAATTGCATGGACAAAAGGCGGCTTTTTCAGAGATGTGAATAAGTGGGGCTCAATTGTGAGGAGGACCAGGAAGGAGAGGCGCGGAGTCGGGATGGGACACGTTCCAATGAGACGCGAGACGCTCTTCAGCTCGAGGGAGCTCCAGGCAAGAACAGCCCAAGTCCCTCCTTTTCATTTTTGATGATATATTTCTCGGATTCATTTCTACTATCTTATTCTTCGTTCAGTTTTTGTCTTTTGCTGGATAGAAAAATTTTTGTTGAATACACATCAGAATATATACAGATACACTGTTAAACCCATACAAGATTCATTTCATTATCATAAACTTCATAAACATGAGACATATTTTCTATATGATATATTGTAATAAGAAATT
>NC_087221.1:8273153-8283153 GCF_015104395.2 Macrobrachium nipponense | reverse complement strand
AGAAATTCAAAGAGGTCTTGCGTCACTCGGCGTTTGAGGCGGTGATGATGACGAAGCAGAGTGAAAAGAGAAAGAACCACTTACAAATAAATTGCAGTAATGTTTCATTCTTGTGGTTTTTTCTCCGAAGCACAAATCCTTTAGAAGTTCGACTTGCCTGGGATAAGCTATATAAAAATATCAGGCTACAACACAAAAATAAGCATAAATATCTTTAAGGATATCGGTATTAAAAAAAATTCACGGAGAAAATCCTTATTTTTACGATGAAGCAAAGTTCGTTTCCTGCAACGTTACTTCGGACGCTAAATGGAAACCAGGTCAGTCCTTGGTAGCAATAAACATTTACGTTATCTAACTTTAATTATGAACCATACATGTAGTACCTTTTAAAGTAAATGTTTTCAATTTTGCAAACTTTTATCATGAACCTTTCAGTCCCTTTGGAGATAATTAGATATTATTGCAAACGTACATTAAGAATCACATAAGAATTCTCTAAACAGAAATGTGTGTTTAAGCGAGTTTCTATCAGAGTCAATGTACAAATAATTGAATCAAGAAAGCGTAAAAAACCTCACATTAATAGATGTTCGCATTTCCAAATGTCTGTTACGATCCTTGTAAGATGCCTGAACAGTATGTAAAAGCTGAATAACGTGCGAGCGGATGCTTTCTTGAAACCCGGACAAAGTTCCAAGCTTAAATGTACGATATACTTAATATATTTTTAATTTTAGAGAGTCATTTTGAGTGAATTTCTTCCGAAACAGATAAGATAATCCCATAGCAGCGATAAGTAAATGAGAAAGTGTTTAGACATGACTAACATTAACAGAAGATCACAAAAACAAGTTGATTGAGTCGCTCTGCCAACCGACACCCTGTCTCGATCTCCTTCCAGCCTCCCACACTCAAAAAATAGGGCCTCTTGAGAATCAAAGAATCACATCTTTTTTACGGGGAATTAATCAAAAGAGTCCCTTTGAAAATCTCCACTCGGAATCGCGTTGTGGAATCCAAGTGCTTGACTTAACGGACTTGAAGTGCCATCGCTGCCATTTCCGACGGGCCACCCACCCGTACCCTTTCCAGAGACAGAAGTTTCGACGATTGCAGGTTTCTCATTTGTATCTGCGATTGATTTTACTCCACACGAATATATTATTCGTCGAGTGTGTTCTTGAAATCAAAAAGGTTGGTTTTCCTTTGAAAGACCCTAGACAAAATGTTAAGGAATGGCAATTGTGTTGAAGAGGGTTTGGCGTTTGATGTGGGTCGTTGGCAACAGTGTCAAGGACTCGGTAGAGAGGAGTCGGCTTCGTTTGATTCCATTCACCCGCTTCTCTTTCAGACCTACAGATTTCCGCTACGTTTCCGAGAAGTTGTTGTATTATTCAATTTGTTCCAACTCCTAAAGCTGCAAACTCGCCCTTACGATTATGCAGTCTAAGGCCGCTCGCTCCTTAGCCTTTCGGCGTGTTTGGACGCTGCCTGGAATATAATTAGGTAAGTTTTCTTAAAGGACCCGAGAAAGAAAAAAAGCGTTTCTACAGGGCTGAGCATTGTTGAGAATTGTCTCAATTTCATTTGGTGCTCTTTGATGCCTTTCTCGTTGATTATGGAGACAAGGCTCTTAAGCCAGCAGTTGCCAGAGGACGGCAGATCATCTTTACTAACAAAGATGCCTCCTCCTCCTCACTCAAACCTCCTCTGCACTGCCCCACTTCCACTCTTCCTTCCTCCATCCCTCCGGAGATCCAGCCTCCCTTCCCTCGCGCATCCCCTTCCTATCTTCAAAGGTAAATACATGCTGCATGTGCATGCATCTGACAGGTCCTCGGGTGCATTTTTAAATGCAAGGCATTGATAGTCATATTTGGTTTGACCTTCCAGAGAATTGGAGTCAAGAAAGGCGAGTAAATTTACTCAGCAATACATTGGCAGGGATCATAAACATCAAAGACTATGGCTGATGATGCTTAAACTAGGCCAGCAAAGATGCAAAGGTTTCTCTCTCTCTCTCTCTCTCTCTCTCTCTCTCTCTCTCTCTCTCTCTCTTACTGGCTCTCTTATCTAATCCTTGTAAACCCTTTTCCTCCTTGAAAGACTCTTTCTCGTAGATGCATACGACCTTTTGGTAAGGTAGACACAGATCTCTCTCTCTCTCTCTCTCTCTCTCTCTCTCTCTCTCTCTCTCTCTCTCTGTACGATTCACTTGAATACGATGATTTGTCGTGTGAGTTGCAATATACTTTTTCCCCCGTTCTGGAATGGAGGTGAACAGCACACCGTAAATAGGTTTCTTAAATAGGTTTCTTTCTTTGCAAAGGAGGCCAAGGACGAATGTTTAGTGAGAACGTGTCCAGAGCGGTAAGCGCACATACTTCTAAGTCGTCCGAGTTCCTTTGATATTAAAGAGACGTCGTATCTGATTTCTTTCATATAAATGGATAAATTAATTTACTTCATTCAAAGGCACGGATTTCGGCATCGCTTTATGAATTGCTCACTCGCTTAATGACAGACAAAGGAGGCACGTCAGTGTAGCATTGATTTCGTCTCTCTTCAACTCTGTCTTTTTGGGTGTGTTTGCGAACGCGTCAGGCCTGATTCTAAGTCTGTCTTTCTTGTGCGTGTCAATGACTGTTACTAGCCTAGTCTGTCTTTTTTCTAATTCGCTTATGGAGGCGTAATTTTTTTCCGGGGTTGTGGGTGGGGGGGTTGTTGGTTGGTGGGAGGTATTTATGAATATGTCAGGTCAACACTGATTATGGCTACCCACTTCTCTTTCTGTCAGTACTGATTCTGTCTTTCAGATTCTGTCCTTTTGAGTTTTTGTGCGTAAGTCAACAGAACTGAATATGCTTTTCTGTCTTTGGGGAGCGTCTATGTAGTATTTCCATGATTTACAAAGCCTCTAAAAGTCCCAGTCTCACAGTCGTATGAGGTCGCCACATTTGTTGTTTCTCCATGTTAGGCTTCATTATTCATTGCCTTTTTAATCAACACCTCTCTCGGAGCCTTCGGTACCAATGAATCCAATCATTTGTGGGGTTTTCATTTCATTACCGAGTCATTTGAGACGATATCAGCATCTCACCTTCTAAAGAGCATTTGATCTAACCATTATCAAAGTGGAGAATAGCACTCGTGGCTGAAGAGCCAATGTGGAGATGCTTTGGGAAAGCCCGGCTCTCTCTTCGTCCCTGTCTCTCCTCTAGTTCTACCCCTTGAGTCCTCTTCTCAGCCGCCCCCCCCCCCTCTCTCTCTCTCTCTCTCTCTCTCTCTCTCTCTCTCTCTCTCTCTCTCTTCTAGCATCTCACTTCTATTTTCTCAGTTAAGTATGTATACCAGCTATTTCTGTAGTATTTGATTGCTTTCACTTTTTCTCGTGATTTTTCTTACATCCCGAGAATAAAGAAAGTTTTGGCCTTCAAATGCCAGACGAAATTTTAGCGTTTCTTGCCACGGCTTATTAAAAAGAAGGCCACTGGAATTTCCATGCGGAATTAGAGATGAGAACTCTAAAGTATAAATATTCACCTTACACTGAACTCGGTCTCGATGGTCAGAGTAAGTTGTGACGCCTGATTATAGCATCAGATCTAATCGAATTTATATGTCGGGAACAACAAACCCTTATGTTTGTTTGTATCTTAGATTTGTCAGTATACTTTTTTTATGAATATGGGAAGAGATTGTCTACAGCCTACCTTTGAGCCGAGTCATGACATCATTGCAGGTGACAGTGATTATTCTTGTTGTTGAAATTACTGCATGCTTTTCTTTTCTACAACTTCTTGCAAATTTAACGAAATTTTGTCCGTCTCTTTCGTAAATGTATCACCCTCTGTTAAACAAAAGCTAATTGTTAATGCTGTTTCAGTATATTTACCGACTCGAAAATTATAAACTCGCGGTACATGTAAATTCACAGCTGGAAACAGGCCAGAATTAGGCAATGGTTTTCAGCTAATTTGTTCATTATCATGTTGAGTGATTCATAATTTATCTTTCTGTGAAACGGTTTCTAATGTCTTGGATGTATACTGACCTACATACTGGACTATGAAAACAAGTAATGTGGAAAGGAGTGTGTTCTCAGAGAGAAAATCTAAATCTCGTATGTGATTTATGCAACAGCCAGAGCGGATACGGTAATTATTTCAAAATTAAATAAAAAGGTTGGAACAATAAGATGTGGTGAAAAAAAAACAGCATTGAAATTGTGATTGATGTCGAACTCCATTAAAATTTTAGTCATGGTAAGGGAAAAATCTTCAACATCGATCTGTATGAATTTACAGAAGAGGAGATATTAAGCATCCGTTCCAGTTATCAAGAACACCAGTGAAAGCCCACCTATTCAGAGATGACCATGATGGTTGCTTAAAAAAGCAGAATGGGAGAAATTCCAGGAGCTAAGTGATATAGAAATCATTGCAGATGAATTCCATAGTGTAGATGAGGCTGTTGACTTTATCAGTGGAACACTTCATACAGGAGAATTTACTCTATCTCCAAAACTACAGGACTGTTTCGATGGCGACAGTCCCTTGTGTCATCAGAATTAACTGCCTGCATCCAACGACAAGAAGAGTACTGACTTAACGCCGTAGACACTGCACAGAAGAGAATATAATCGGCTATAAGAAATGTAGAGCATGATTCCATCGTGCAACGAAAGCAGCTACATTTAATTCAGTGTTATACTTTGTCTCATCAGTAGAACCACACTCTCTGGTGTTTGGAGGAAAGTAAGAAAAAGGACAAGTAAATATACGCCAAATCCAACCCCTACTCTAACAATGAAAGGTCAGTACATGACAGGTGTATCCAAAGTTAGTAATCCCCCTGCTGAAGAGAAGTTGCTCCAGGACACCAGCATAGATATGCAGAAGAACAGAAATTACTCTATTTTAAAGAAGAACGAGAGGAATCTTTCATTCTTCCCTTTACTGAAAGAGAGTTTCCTTCAGCCCATGCAGGCAACTTGTAACGATACAGCCCCAGACCCTAACAAGATTCAATATGCAATGATAAAGCATGCGTCTGTAAACAAAAAGTTATTTATATTAAGTATAATTAACAGAATATGGCGTGATACCAGTTACCATACAATTTGGGAATTATCTTTTTTCTTAACTTGTTTTTTAAAACCTGGAAAAAGTACACTTTTAGCAGAAAATAATCGATCAATATTCCGACAGCCTGTTTATGTAAACTCATGCAGAAGATGGTAAACAGAAGACTCGTACGGTACCTAAAAAAAAAAAGAGAAGTATTTTACTACCTATCCAATGTAGTTTTATAGAATGCGCTCAACAACTGATTTTCTTATTCTTCGTGAGTCCTCTATATTTGAAGCATTTGCATCCAAGCAGCATGGTGTAATTGTAGTTATTTACCTCGAAAAGGCAAATGACACTGCTAGAGGGCTTGGTAACTTAAACTATACATGAATCAGGTTTGAGAGAATTGCCTTTGGTCACTCGGGTATTTTTCGCTCATTGATTTTTCCAAGTCACAAGTAGGCAATACCCTATCTGCAAGAAAATACCAACAAGGAGGAATTCTCCATGGTAGTGTGATAAGTGTGACATTATTTGCCTTAGCCATGAAGTGGATATCCTCTGTTATTGTCCACTCTTTTTGTAGATGATCTGTCAATATCATTTGCTGGAAGGCGAATGTCAGTGGTTCAAAGGAAACTTCAACTGATCGTTGTTAGAATTATTCACTGGGCAGAACTGAAAAGTTTTAAATTTTCCTCAAGTAAAATTTTTTTCAGTGCACTTCTGTTGTATTCATTGAACGTATCTACGAGACCCAGATATACACATCAAAGGCTAGCAAATCCCATTGTGTGGAAGCAACCTGATTCTTGAGATTAACTTTTTAACATAGGATGACATGGATTCCTCATTTGAAAGACCTAAAAGTTAAGTGTATGGATACCTTGATCATACTGAAAGTACTGGCACATGCATCATGTGGTGCCAGTCGTAATATGTGTTTAAAATTATAAGAAGCCATCGTCTTTTCGATACTGAACTATGTGCGTGAAATATGTTTATCAGCCACACCAAGTCATTTAAAGATTTGAGACTACACCATGGCTGGAATTATGTTGGCCACAGGTAGTTCTAGATCTTCACCTATTCCAAGCCTTCTTGTAAATGTTAATGAACTACCTCTAGACCTTCATCGTCAGTATTTCATTGCACAATATTGGTACAGATTACAGAAACTCCCTAACTATATAACCTTTCAGATTGCTAATAATGGAAAGTTTTTTAGGTACTATGAGTCACACCATAAATCACCACAACCCTATGGATATAGAGTAAAGCAGATTTTGAATAATCATCATATTGCCTGTAATGAAGTGCTTCCATCAAAAAAAAAAAAAATAATAATAACTCACCCCTCCATAGTATTTACCCAAGATAACGTTTTGCCGTTACTTTATTGGTACTAAAAGTAATAAGACAGAGGTGGAAATATGCTTGAATTTTAAGGAATAAGTTGGAGAATATAAAAACTCAAGTTTTACATTTACAGACAGCTCCAAATCCAGTGTTGGTGTAGTGTAGGAATTGGAATATATAGTAATGAGTTTTACTGTAGAAGTACACTGTGTTCATGACATCTATTTTTACTGTGAAAGTGTATGGAATTTTAGCTGCTATTTAGAGAATAGCAATTATTGGTGGGGGAAAATTTTTAGTGACTCAACCATTGTTTTTCAAGGTCTAAGTGCTTTTAACTCAACTAAGCCATTGGTTTTAAAAATTCAGGTGTGGCCTTATTTAATGAATTGCAGAGGCATACAAGTAAAATTTTGTTGTTAAGTCTTAGCACACGCAGGAGTGTCTGGTAATGAAAAGGGTGACAAACTAACCAAAGAAGCTGTAGCTGATATGCTTTCAAGGAAATACAGACTTCTGTGCGATGACTTCTTACCAGATATCAGATTGCTTGTTAAGAGTACATGACAAGAACGTTGGATTACAGTTAGCGAAAACAAAATTAAAGCAATTACAAGTGTCATATTTTCTTAGAAATATAACAAAATGCCCAGAAAATGGGAAACTGGAAACTGCACTGCCATCAAAGGATGGGGCATACCTGCCTCACACACAAGTTTTCAGTATTAAATGGAATTCAACCATACTGTGATGACTGCCTGGTCCTTTTGACTGTCAAACATATGCTAATTGAATGCCCCAGTCTAAGGGACCTCAGGTGAAGCCTCAATTATGAGGCCCGAGATGAGAATGACCGATACATTCTAGCCAAAGTCCTCAGGCGGGAAAAACGTTGTTTACGATGCCAGTGGCATTTTCAGATTTGTACCAGAAGCAGTCCTTCAAAAGCTATAAATTTAATTGTTATATATGTAATCTAGTCATCATGCCCATAAGGTGCATATAAATTTTGTCATTCCTAACAAATGATATCGGCGTCAGTTACCTTTAGTTGCCCTGGTGCTGAAGAACATTAAATTAGTTAGTTAATCAGTCATTTGAGGGATGGATTACCTTATCCAAAATGTTGAAACGGGAGGCAGACGATCTGAAGACGAATAATTTATTGTCCCTTAACAAGTTCACTGTCAGTGCTGACACTTGAATGCAACAGAATGAGGGGTTTGCTTCTTTCAAGGGCTAATGACACAATATTGGCATTGGCTAAGGCCCTTTTGCACATAATGTGAAGTAGAGGTATGCTGGATAGCACCTCGGATGAATTGTTCTCAATGTGTATTTGATATGGAAATATACAGTGAGGTTACCGTAGGGAGGTTATGTTTCGTTAAAAGGCCGTTTCCACGACTCGTGGCTAAATCACGTATAATAAGGGTGAGTTAACACTGCAGTAAAACTTGTCGTAAATATACGGCAGCAATTAATTACTCATATATCACCAACAGATTGAACCACTTCATGGTAGGGTTTCTTATGATTTCCAGCAATTCCAGTGGTCGTTGACTTATTTTCAGCATGTTTGTGGTAGTACGCAATAAGTTGCAAATTGGGCTTTATATATTTTACTGTAGCTGGACACTCCCTAAGAGCTACAAACGCAACAGCCAATGTACCCAAATCTGTCCATAACATTCACCTATGAAGTAGATGCAGACACTCGTTTTTGGGAATTCTGGGAAGTCCAACAGAACATTACTTATCTCCAATCCTTGCGTGCTACCCAGATTGTGGAATCTTCAGCGCTGAGTAGTCTGGTAGACATATCCTCTTCTTGGAATCATGTCATCCTAAGCTACTTTTCACCTAATTTGCTTTTCATTCAAGAGATATTACATATATCCTAGATAATCTAGATAAGACAGTTGGGGGCTGAAATTTCATATGGCTTTTTTCCTTGAATATTTCTTCCCTAATTTCTCTCGACCTTAGCAAAATTATAGATTTTGTTTCCAAGAGAATATTTTATCAAATGAGCCAATCTCCAACCTTCCGCTTAGAAAATAATTAGATAACAGGGAAGTTCTTTTTTCGATCTAATTATTTGTAAGCTAACATTGTCGATGTATATATACGTTTAGATTTATTCACATTTATTTTAGTTAACCATCCATAAAATTCATAACTTAATATTAAAATTTATGTAATTGACCTTATTTACAATATTTTAAGTCACCAGCATCAAATAGTTTGTGCTGAAGATATTTTTCATGGAGTCTAGACCTGTCTTTTCTGGTGTTCTGGAACAGTGGTGGGTTTTATCTTTTACTAGTAATATATCTGTCGGTCTCGAAAGTAGGATAGTACAGTATACTGATGATTCAACACCTAATGAAGGTATCCATTCTTTCCAAGCAAAAACAAGTTTGTGCAACCTTTAAGAGAGATCTGGAACGGACCGGTAAGAAGAAAGCTGTGGTATGAGGCAGAGCTCCAGCAAGTCTAGGCTTCTGATTAGCCGATCTTAAACCATGTCCCCGCTCTACGTACATTCGCTTCTCTGGATATTCGACATTCCTTGGTGTAGTTGTTGACTCCCTATTCTTCTTTTCCACCGCACTTAAAAAATATTTTTTATAATGCTGTCAGAAAAGTGTCTTGTTCGTAAGCCTTTTTTAATTCTTCAGACCTTTCGTTTTACCAATATTTGAATACAGCTTTCCTGTATGGATGCCGACGCTCTGTTGGGGTCTAAATCTCTTAGACAAAATTACTCAGGGATGAAAAAGTCGGGTACAGGCACTTTTGTAATATGAGAGAGAGTCATTATATTTGACTTAGTCATTTCTGGGGAGAAATTCCAATAATGTTACCTAGAAATTTCTAGCATGATGTAATCTCTCTCTCTCTCACAATATGTCTGTGTTTTCACGTAATAAATATGTACCTATGGGGTAGTCTCTCCCCTACTAGGTCGTTATTTGCATATTTCTTACATAATTATACAAAAGTGCTTTTCCCTGCATCCCGATGAAAGTGTTAATTTCTGTGAATTTGCCGCCTTTGTTTAACTGTATGCATCACACACGTGTCAGGAGCAACACTTTCCAAGAGTCACTTTTTTTCGTTTTGCGCATTCAAGTGTTCCTGGGATCAATGTATTAACTTCTGATTCTAAGAGAAAAAAAGAGAGAGAGAGAGGGGGGGGGGGGGGGAGGGGGGCTAGTGACTTGGCTTCGTAGACATCCAATATTGTCAGTATCAGTTTTACTTCTACTGCTAATTTTCTCATTATTGACAATGGCGAAAAAAAATGGAAATATTTTTGCCTGGAGCAACATGTTTCTTTAAACCTTTAAATTGCCTACTAGAAATCCAAATGCTTTCTTCGTCTCCACATCCCGCTACCCCGCCCAAGTGTTCGCTGTTCTCTCAAGTCTACATAAATGCACATGCACACACACACACACACACACACACACATATATATATATATATATATATATATATATATATATATATATATATATATATATATATATATATATATATATATATATATATATTTC
>NC_087221.1:8258153-8268153 GCF_015104395.2 Macrobrachium nipponense | reverse complement strand
TACTTTTCCCGCCCCATTATTAACCTTTCCATTCTTCCAACTTTGTTTACTTCAAGGTACTTTCCAAATCCCCTTCCGAGATGTAAGCACTATGGGGGCTCGCCCATCTCACAAAGACGCACTCCAGTCTCTCGAAGCATCTCGGCCTGGTGCTTTCATCTTTTCTCGAACAATGTCAGAGAAGAAAGAGGGAGAAAAAAAGCGACCGTGATAACAGAGGACCAAAGAGTTAAAAACAAAAGGGGAAGATTCCGGTGGCACTGGGCTTGATCCGTTATCTTTTGAGGATTAACACTGAGGGTCAATTCCCGTTGAGAAGAGGTTTTGGCTGCCTTCTGGAATGGCAGAAAGAGTGATTTTTATTTCCGTGAGTCATTCAGGGTTAGGTAGGTCCTTGATTACTGCAACGAAATCAATGAGATGAGATGTATAATAAGGTTAAGACTACATCAGCATATGTTGAAGTGTGCATTTTGGAAAGTAAGATTATAGTCCCACGTTTCTTTGTTGTATTCCAAGCTGTCGGTTTAGTTTATGATAGATTGAATGCTTCCCAAAAGGAGAATTTCGTTAAGGTAAAAAATAGTACTCCGAAATTTTTTCCCGTGAATAATAAACCAAATTAACACAATATGCTGAGGAGGGATTAGGCAGAGAAACTTTTGCCCAATGAAATAGGACATTAAGTCTATGCATTCGTAGGATACACTGCTTTTTAATGCCGTTTCTACAACCAGATTAGCGGTTGACGAGTTTCTTGAAGCTGTTCACTGTACCATGAGAATATAGATTATTTTAATTTTGTTTTTGGTCCCTTTCTGAGGTAATTTTTTTTTTATATTTGTTTCACTCTAATGGTAAGGTCACATAGTACTTTTGTACTTCATCGCAAAAATGTCAGCCTTGAAGTTTATTTTAGATTCATTTGTCCATTCAGCACCGCATGGTGAGTTCGATTTCTCCATCTATAGCTACAGAATTTGTGTTGGTTTGAATATGTAGAGCTACCAGGAAACGCCTTCTGAAATAATATGCGTTGTCGGTATTTCTGTTGCCAGAGAATGACTTATTCAATTTGGATGTACTCCGTAATACCTTAAGAACTCATTGGTTCTATAATGATCTTACATACTGCCCCTAAGCAGCTCTGGAGTACTTTTACAAAAGCAACGATCACATAAGAGCCTAGTGTCGAGAGAGTCTGGCCTCAGGTTGGACGGCGGGAAGTTCAGACGTGGAGTTCATTGGTACTTGCATTCTGTCGTTATGACAAAGCAGTGTGTTTAACACTGCGTTTTCTTATATAAAGATTTATATTTCTTCATAAAAAGTTTAAAAGGCTTCGTATATCATGAAGTTCTAGATGTAAACAGTTTTTGCGGGAGATTTTCGCTCTATTAAGCCACAATATTTCCAGAAAAAGGGGAACGATTGAAAATTAACACCTATTTCTATTTTTCTTGAGAAGCAGTTCTTTATATTTGCTTGCTTTTTCCAGCATACTGTTTTTTTTTTTAATATATTTCTTCACATTTAAGCAGCAATGAAACATAACCTAATTGCAAATCCTTTTATATTTATTTGGTTATCCTTTTTTACGTTGACTTTGGGTTGGGGGAGGGGGAAGGGGGAGGAAGGGGAAGCGGATGTATCGCCTTGGCAACATCTTTTGGTTTCCTGATTTATGTTACGTATTGAAAGTAAAATCTCTCCACGGGTTGGTTTCTTCAGTGTTTTTCTTCGTTTTTGCATTTTCTTTTATTTCTTTTAGCCATCTGAATAAATTTTTATAGAAAAAATTAAGGCTATAAAATCGAAAGCGATGCATAACTGCTAATGAAATTCGCTAGTTTAAATTCCTCACCCTTACGTGTACATCCCGCTGGTTTTTGAGCATCGGCTATGCGCAGTTTCTGTTTCCCAAATATGATGGTTCCTAATGAAAGTACTGCGTTCATTTCGAAATGAAACTGCCGTTTAAACAACCAGGCGACTCCACACGAGCCTGCAGGAGCGTTGAGGAAAATTTCGCAGCGAGACTTCGATTACCTGGCGGCGTGAGAGAGGTGCGCAGAGGTTTCGGTTCATCCTTGCTTGATATGAAACTGCTGTTTGTTGTAAATGATGATATCTGGTGTCCCCTTGATCCACTTCAGGACTCAACAGGTTAGAGGAAGGGGCCAGTTGGTCAACAGGGCGTTTCATCTACAGGAGAAGACTGGTACACACGAGAGGACGTAGCTCTTGTGCATCAAACATTCTCTCTCTCTCTCTCTCTCTCTCTCTCTCTCTCTCTCTCTCTCTCTCTCTCTCTCTCTCTGATGAACATCAAATATCTAGCATCGGCAAAATGTCATACAATGTTTCCCCAGACAATTTCTACCTTACTGTCAGACGAGGGATAAAATAAATATTTGAATACCGTATTTTACTATCAGTAACGAGTGAGAAGAGTCTACTTAAGTTTTGCCTTGCGTTAACTCATGTGAGTATTTTTTGATATCTTATTTAATTAAGTTAGAACAAAAAGGTACACTTTATTTGGATAGTACAACAGCAATTCACCGAACTCGTGGTTTACCAGCAGCTTTTTTTATACGTTTACGAAAATTTATTTTAACAATGAAGATTCAAATCCAGAAAGGCTTTTACGGTGTTTGATTGTATCAGGTTCCATAAGCCCCCCCCCCCCCCCCTCCCCCCCCCTTCCCTTTGCATTTGTTCATATCAATTTTATGTTTTTCAGAAGTACTACATGCATTTTCCTATCGCATTAATCTAAACTGGTTTGTCATATGAGTCTAGAAGTGTTACTAGCATGAAAACTTGATGATATTTAGCATTAAAATAATGTTTCTGGGGAGGGAAGACTTTGATGTTCAGTCCTCAATCAAAGAATTTTGCTTTTCACAATTTGTCTCTATTTTGTCAGTTTCTAAAGCCATTAAACTTAATGCTTTTGATTGTCGGGGTAGACAGTGACAAATTTCCAAGCACTAGTGTTACTAGAGAGCTCATAAGGGCGAGGCGATATTTAACGGAAGCAAGACGTGATCAGAGCCGGGATAGTGAAGAAAAAAATAAAATAGGAACATGCTTTAAAAAAGATAAATTTGAAAAAGATATACAACAAGCTAATGAGGACATTCTTGTCTATAGCAGTTGTGTTCTAATTGGAAACTCGAACTGTTGTGTGACTGTCAACAAGAGTACAAACTCATGTTCCTCTGGATTTGCTCTGATGTCTATGGATATTTCCTCTGGACGAAATTCTTACGGTTTAATGTCTAAGGATATTTATTATGAACGTACTTCTTACCGTTATTCATCATGACATACCAAGGGCGCTCACACACTGCAGCAACTTATCGCGCACACATCACAAATTGGTTACGAATTGTCAAAGATCGTACTCTACTTTCGGTCGCTGACTTGTTTTCAACCTCTGTGTATGCAGTCTAGTGGTCCGAAGTTTGATTCTCAGCTCGGCCAACGCGGAATCAGGGGAATACATTTCTGGTGATAGAAATTAATTTTCGATATAATATGGTTCGGATCCCACATTAAGCTGTAGGTCCCGTTGCCACGAAACCAATTGGTTCCTAGCCACGTAAAGAATATCTAATCCTTCGGGCCAGCCCTAGGAGAGCTGTTAATCAGCTCAGTGGTCTGGTTAAACTATGATAAACTCTCAACCTCTGTGATATGGATGAGGCCAATTTCCGACTTGAGTTGATGATGTTCTAATGTAGTGTGGACGAGGTAGAAACTGGAATTAAACCAGATATTATTAATGATCTTTAGTAAATTGTAGAAATAAACTGAAGAAGGCAAGGGAGCTGAACTGCTGAAAAATGTACGCTTTTAGAGACCATAAGGGCAAAGAAGCAGCGTGAACGAGGGAAAGTCTTGAGTGGAAGCAAAGCATTCCGAAGAGAAAATCAAGAGGTCAACTGACCTTGGAATAAAGTCTTTAAGTCAGGAGAGTTCCTTAGTTCATGAGAAACATGAAGGATGTATTACATTAAATAGATAAATCAGTTAAATAAGATAAGAACAGTAAGTCTGCTGATTATACTATCGACGGAATTCAAAAATTCAAGTCCCCTTGTGTTCCTTTTTATCGGGATTTATTTTGGGTTTTGAAGAGGATGACCTTGTTCCATTTACACGAATGCGCAAGAGAGTTGTCTTAAGGCCGACCCCACAGATTCTGCAGGGAAACTTTTTAATAGACTTCTGTACCTGCCGTCAAACATTCAGTGTTTTCATGTAACTCGTCGCAGAACTATGACTTGTGCCAAATAATACAATCTAATACATATTTTTATCACTCCTGTAAAGAAGCATTCATTATACAGACAGAGAGAGAGGTTGAGAGAGAGAGAGAGAGAATTTTAATACTCTCCCCACACCCAGTTACTTTATTCTCACCCTGCCTTCGTTACTCGAATTGCGAAGCTGTTTCATAAGTATTCGATACAAGAGGAGGAAACTATTGTATTTGACATGGTGATTTCTGTGGGCTTTCTAAAGATCTGTGGGGGGGGGTGAGCTATGGAGTTGGTGGATGCGATCCTTACGGCAGGAGAGAAGGAAAGAGTCCTTGAACTACAATACCACTAAGAAGTAACAATGTCAATGAGTGCATTGAGGGGGATCGGCGGTTGCTTTGATCTCTCTCTCTCTCTCTCTCTCTCTCTCTCTCTCTCTCTCTCTCCTTTGACCGGAAATCTTCACAGAATTGAATAATACCATTGCAGGAAATTTTTGTCTCGGTTATTTTACCCTTAGCAGATCCAAACGGCTTTCGTTGTGTTGTTTCTGAAACCGAGCTGTGTCATTCTAAAGGTGCACAATAGAAGTTAGTCAAGGATGGCTGGGGAACCAAAAAGGAAAATAAAAGAAACAAATTGTGAGAAAATATTAAGAGGCGGCATCTTTCTGATGTCGGTGCTGGCATAAAGCTCCATCCACTCGGTTCAACTTCAAAGTTGATTAAACAGAGAGAAGAAAATGGATTAATTGCCACACCACTGGAGGTGACACGTGCCGTACAAAAACTCACGCGCCCTTTGATAATTCGCAGTTCATTCATTTCCTTCCGGACAAGAGTCAATTTAGACAGACCGTCTCTGCTTCTCGGTACGTTTCACACTTTTCTGCCTCATAAGAGGGCATTTTCAAGAGACCGTCGTCTCTTGCGTGTTAAGCATTTCACCATCTTTCGTCTAACAAGAGATAATTTTGAAACAACATTTTTATTCTTAAGACATTTTATCTATGTCCCCCTTAACAAGGGAGTCGTTTTGAGTGAACCTATCCTTTGATTATCCATTACGTCCAGCTTTTGTCATACGAGAGAAAAGTTCGAAATAGCGGGTTTTCACACACTACACACTTCCAGCCAAACATGAAATATATTGACGGAACAATTCTGATTCATTTCACTCATCTCTCGCATAACGATGGAGAATTTCAAGAAAATTCAGTATACATATATAATTATGTATGTATGTATGTATGTATGTATGTAGTATGTATGTATGTATGTATGTGTATATATATATATATATATATATATATATATATATATATATATATATAATATAGATATAGATATAGATATAGATATAGATATAGATATAGATATAGATATAGATATAGATATAGATATAGATATATATATATATATAATATATATATATATATATATATATATATATAGTCATAGTTGCAGTACCGGGGTTAAAGCAAAATTACTGAATTCAAAATTCTGAATTTCCAAAATTATTCCTTGTGCATAATCTACACTTTCCTAACTAATGGCACAGACTATGAACAGAAAAATGAGAATGGAACCTTTATAGAACACCCAGAATTACTTTCCAAGGTAAGGAATGAATGTAACATGTATTCTGTTCATAAACTAATATAATTTGTAAAAGAGCAATCAGAAGAATTACAATTTACAGGAGATCTATCTGGCTCCATGGCACTCATAGCATTAATTCTACTATCACAATAGCATGGGAAAAGGTGCCACTAAGTTACAAGCAAATACACTAACCTGCAAGATAACGTAGGTACTTGAGAATACGGATGAGAACTTGAGATTAGCGACACACAATAACACTATTCAAGTGGAGCACTGTAAGTGAGTGTGAGTGTCACTGGCAATCAGGAATATGGCTACCCAATATTAGCACTGGCAGAATGAGGTGAGTAGCACGGTTGATCTACAGGGACAGGCACACAATGGGGCAGTCTACTCGGATCTGCAAAGTATTCAACAATGCAAACACTGATATTTGCAAAGGCAGAATTACACAGCGATTTCTAAGATTTCGTTGTATATCAAAGCTTTGATACCATGTTAAAATGTATTGAGCATAACTCGACTTAAAATAGCAAAGCATGCTCATTGATATTGCTATTACATTTAGAACACTCACTTGGTCTCATAGGGAGACAGGAATTCTAGGAATGGGAATCACAGGAGAAAACACAGCTGAAAATAGGAATGAGTGCTGAGAACAAATGTTTGCTTTCAGTTACCTTATATCCGTGGCATGACAGGAGTGGAGTTGTACCAGGGCATCGGCCGAAGGACATGGGCCACTTGTGACTCTTTACCGAAGGAAATCAAGAACCAAGCAGGTAGGCGACTGTCACGAGGACTTGCAAACAGTCTTGATGCAACAGTTGTGGTTACTTGAAAGTTCTAGCAGTTGTCACCCTCAAGACAGTGGTTGAGAAGAGCGGTGGCTTGAGTGATCAGGTACAGGACAGCTCCTGGGTAGGCGTACTCGCAGCGAAGTTATAGGCCTTCCATTACTGGCAAGGTCGACGTGCCGTGTACTACAGGCTAGGGCAAAGTGAGACAAGTGTGACTTGATAGGCCTGGGCAGGCCATGTATATACCCGAGTTTGGTAACTGGATGTTGTTGGTCTCGAAACATGATCGAGTTCCTTGAGGAGGCAATTCGTCTCGGTCTTCCATCTCCGACGCTAATCTTCCACAAGAACCTGAAAGAACATTTCAATCCTGGCAAAAGAAGTTGCAAACATAGGGAGAACAATGGAAAAACATGTGGTCGAGGGAGGCGGACTTGGAACAAGGTCAGGTAGAAAGTTGGAGTCAAGTTAGGAAGACCTCCTGTGAGATATGGGAATTTTTCCAACTTTGTAGGAAGTTCTCAATTTAACAGCGTTTTCTAAATTACGTTGGAGACCATACTATAATGGAAAAAGGGACGCAAGCCCGGAAGTGTGGGTGACCTGTCTCAGGACTCGACATCGGTCAGTAGCTCATCTTGATGGGAAGATGACACCTCATAAATCATTGTATAAATATCAAGAGAGAGAAGGCCATTATGATGTTTTCCATCTTCGTTTGGAATACTGAAGGAAAAAAATCTATTTCAAAATACTCTCAAGGGGCCCTTAATCCGTTTGCAACACCAAAAGGAAATTCTTGACCGAGTTGAAACTTAAGAGGTTATTACTCTACTTCTTGCTGTTCCTCTTTACAATTTGAATTTTACGTTATTAGTTAAATCTTGTTCCATCAAAACTTTACGTTTGGCTGCAGAAAAGAAAAGAAATGAGGGTCCAAAGTGGATATTCATAGTAATATATATATATATATATATATATATATATATATATAATGTATATGTATGTATGTATATATTAAATGTATAAATATCATATACACACACACACACACACACACACACACACATATATATATATATATATATATATATATATATATATATATATATATATATATATATATATGTGTGTGTGTGTGTGTGTGTGTATGTGACCTGATCTCGGTCATTTGTAGATTGAGGATAGGAAGGAAATACAGGAGAGAGATAAGTTTACGTGCATGCTATGCAGGACATGCAAAAATAATAATCGAGGAAACGTTTAACACAGGTGTATTCTTCTTAGCTACACAGGCGGCCTTTACTTGTAATTATTACGTTAACTATGCTAGTGCACAACCGGACGGCAGGTTAGACTGTTATTAACACTCATGGAGATACACGTCTTTGTGTGACGGCCGACGGGAACGGGACTGCGGGCACAATGAAGTTTTATTTCGTTTTCCGGTATGTCTGAGCTGCTATTCGTAGCTGTTGGGTCATGCCAGATGGAACATGATTGAAATTACGTTGAGTGGTAACCATAAAAGAAATGTACCAAATGCTGGGCCTTGCCATGGCATCTGTATTATCTTCTCCCACAGTCTTAGGTTTGAGAGCCTTTACTCGAAACTGAATCACAGTTGTCTTCCTTTAAGTAGGATAATTATTTGTATATTTACTTTTGTCGAACAATTTTTTTTACATTTATGATTTTTATCAGGTGTTGATTTTTATCAATGATTTATCCACTTTTTATTATTAATTATTATATATGTTCAGTTCTTTTCTTTGATATTTGATGTGTTATTTATTTTTCATCAGATTTAAACAAGATAAAAGAGAGACATAGTAGAAAGCTTGACTAATAAAAATTTAATCTTATGCCTTGGTAACGTGTGACAGAACTCCTTGACTGTGGATGAACATACATCAGTGAGGCAGGTAGAAACGTCACTATATCTATCTGTCTGTCTGCCCATCCTTCTCTCTGTCTATAAAGAATCGAGACCTATCTCAAAATAGTCTTATTACAAAATCTACAAATAAATCATGCATTGTCCCCTTCAAAGTTAATGCACTTCTGCACTTGCGTTTGCCACCCAAGGAAGCACTCTGCAAAGTCCTCCTCCTAATGCTCACCTAGCTTCCTCGTCACAGTGGCCTTGATCTCTTCTTCATAGGTGAAATCAATTCCTTTGAGAAGACTATTCAGCCTGGGAAAGAGCCAGAAGCTGTAAGGTGCGAGATCTGGGGAATAAGGAGGGAGGTCGCGAACTGTGATCTATTTGTTGGCCAAGAACTGCCTTTGCCTCATACTGAGTGCTGTGCGTGCAGGCATGTTGTCATGGTGAAGCAACCACGAACTGTCACTCGACAGAACCCGCCTGCTGCTCTGCACCCAGTCATGGAGGCAATTGAGGAACTGCTGGTTGACTGTCTGACCCTGAGGTGGCAACTCATGATTGACCACTCCTTTCTGGTCGAAGAATGCAGTCAGTATGACCGTGATCTTTGATTTGGACATGTGAGCCTTCTTGCGTCTGGGTGAAGTTGAGGGTCTTCCACTGCAGGCTCTGTTTCTTGGTTTCTAGGTCATACTGGAAGACCCAGTTCACATCTCCCGTGATGACCAGGCCAAGGAACTCCGGATCGTCCCCAATCAACTCCAACAAGTTTCAACAAACATTGACCCGGTGCTCCTTCTGATTGTCCGACAAAAGCTTGGGCGCCATCTTGTCACACCTTCTGCATTCCCAGCTCCTACACTAGGATGGTTCTCACTGACTGACTGAGGAAGGGCTGCCTGACTTTGTGTCATCCTCCACCTCCTCATGGCCACTCTAGAAGCATTTGTGCCACTAGAAGACTCGAGGCTGGGTCATTACAGCTTCTCCATAAGCCTCTTGCAAAAGTTTGAGATACTTGGTTGGGGCCTTCCCCAACTTAACCAGGAATTTCAAATTGATTCTCTGCCCCATGTTTACACCACCTCCAGTTGCGTGGTAAGGCATAATTGCAGTGTGATACACAACAGCCTAAAACAGAACTACAGAGTGAGCAAGGTGAACAGTATTATAGCAGAATAGTGGTGAGATGTTGCGCAACACAATGCCTTAAATGGTTAGCCAATTGGTATTGGGGCATAGGTGTGTCTTCCAAGTCTCACTTCTTTAGTGTCACACATGTAGATATATATAATATTATATATATATATATATAGATTATATATTAATACATATATATATATATATATATATATATATAAGATAGATAGATAGATAGATAGATATACAATATTATGATATATTATATATTACTTTCGTCATATTACCAAGACA
>NC_087221.1:8250653-8253153 GCF_015104395.2 Macrobrachium nipponense | reverse complement strand
GTACATCGGTTATCGTTGTTTATGAGCTTATAGATCGGCATTAGCACAATCTCCAGTATGAGTTATTGCTGTGACTTGTCTGAGATCGGCGTTAGCACAATCTACAGTAATAGTTATTGGCTGTTTTCTTACACTGACAACGTTTTTGATCTCGTGGTTCACTGAAGTCTAACTCCTGTAGATTGGATCTGGTTGAGCTCCTTCTATCATTGGAGCCATTTTCAGCCAAGTCTTGAAATCTCTCATTTCTGCATTGGTAAGTTCCCTGCTCCTATCCATGGTGTTGTCTATTGCTGCCAGCTTGCCCCAAGTTATATTTGGATTTCTAAGGTTGATACTATTAGTCTGTGCCCTTTCGTGCAGTTCCTTCATCGTGTTGAATGTTTTTATTCTGCAGGGCTTGCATCTTGAGCACTGTGGTCTGCATGCTGGGGCAAAGATTGCTGCAGGGTACTCAAGTTGTGGTTTCACCAATGTTTTGTACAGCATTAGATAAGTTTTTGCGGAAACAGGCATGAACATTATGATCCTTTTGGAAGTGGCCTTTGCTGTTCTCAAACAGTTCAACATGTTATAACATTGGAAGTTAGAGAAGAGGTGCCTTGGTGTGCAATGTTTGCTGATGACATTGTGCTGACTGATCTAACAAGAGAAGTTGTCCAACTCTAAGCTAGGAAGATGGAGTAAAGAACTTGAGAGTAGAGGCTTGAGAATTAGCAGAACAAAGACAGAATATATGCGGACAGGTGAAGAGGAATGGCAGGGAACAGTGAAATTGGGCCAAGAAGACATAAAGAAGGTTAGCTCCTTCAAATATCTTGGTTCTGTTATGAGTGAGAATGGAAACCTGGATGCAGAAGTAATAGAATTCAGTGTGCATGGATGATTTGGAGAAAGTCATCAGGGATACTATGTGGCAGGAGGATCTGTGCAAAAGTTAAAGGAAAGTTTGATAAAAGCGTAGTTAGACCACCCATGCTCTATGGGGCAGAGACTTGGCCAATAAAGAAAGAACAAGAAAGAAGAATGGAAGTGGCCAAGATGAGAATGCTGAGGTGGATGTGTGGTGTCATAAAAAGAGATAAGATCCGAAATTAATTGATCAGGGGGACAGTCAAAGCAGTAGAGGTTTCAAAAAAAAGCTCAGGAAAGAAGACTCAAATGGTTTGGTCATGTCATGAGGAGAGGAGATGAACACATATGTGAGAGGGTTATTAACATGGAGATGGAGGGGAGAAGAGGGAGGGGAAGGCCAAAGTTCAGGTGGAAAGGTAAATTATTGAATGACATGAAGGAAAAGGGGCTAAGAGAACAAGATGTATAGGACAGAGGAAGATGAAGAAGGCTGACTAGAAACAGCGACCCCATATAGAAATGGGAAAAGCTGAAGGCAAAAAGAAGTGGCTAAGTTCAGAATTACTGGTAGATGGTCTGATGGTGTCAGAGCACCTTGCTGGAGAGAGTAATTCATGTGGGCCTGTCTATTTCCAAGTAATAAGTCAGTTCTACCCGCATGTTGGCCCAGAAATGTGGTGAACCCTGGTCTTAGATGTGTGGCTGACCCTCTGTTTATGAAGTCCTGCCCTTGGATGCCATTTGCATTATTGTTGTTGTGTTCCATAAGTCGATGGGATGCATTCAGATCTCCAAATAAGTTAGTAGGTATTCTTTTTTGGAGATTTTACCTATGTCCTCTCTAGGAAAAATCACTCTTCTTGGGAAAAGGTATGTTGTTCCCACAACAATGACGTCTTCTTGGAAATTCTCCCACAGTCTGTGGTCCAATTTCTTCTTGACTGCCACTGCAATTCCTGCATGCAGCTCATTATGTACAATCCTTCTATAAACGATATAGCCATAGATTTTCATGGATTCTTCCTCTTAACTCTTGTACATTGAGCAGGAGTATGTCAGGATCAATGCTCCTATAATATTCATTTAGCTCTCTGCTCCTGGCTGAGAGCACCTGGGGTACATACAGGGAATATTTGTACCCAAAAACAAGTTAACAACAAAGGGAGCAATTTTTGATTGGTTGATATTATTCAGGAAGCTCTCCTATTGGTTGCAAATCTGGCTGATCGATGTGTGTGGTGATTGGTCATTAACAGAAGGGGTCTCTACTTGCTGCTTTGGGAGAAGGGCAGCTGTATGGGGATGCCTCGTTCTCTTGACAGTGGTCGGCAGGAGGGCGGTTTCATAAATAACATTTAGAGTTGGGTTCTACCGAAAAATTATGAGGGGTTCCATAAGGAGAGTCATTGTCATACCAATAAAAGAATGATGGCATCCATTCTCAGGGCACATTATTTGGTAGGCCACTCCTCTCCTCATCATGGGATTGTTTGTAACAGAGGGGCTGTTTTTCATGAGGCACTGGAGAGTCCTTTGATCCTCAAAATAGATCATGAGATCGACTGTTGTGTCTACTTGGGGAGGGGTTACATGAGCCTGAATGATGTTCTTCAGGGCTGGCTTGTCCTTCTTATACCCTGTAGTC